>NC_139021.1:93543925-94035684 GCF_964662115.1 Mustela nivalis | reverse complement strand
ACCAGATTTCACAGAAAGAATTAAGGGGAATATTTCTACAAAATAAGAATTTCAAGTGTGGGTGCAGATCCAGGCATTTCTGGGATGCTAGAATTTTAGAACTTCAGAATGTTATACGCCAGTGATAGATCCTAGAGGACCCTGACAGACAGACTAAGGTATTTTGATGTTATTGTGCAAGCCAAAGACAGCTGCAATGATTTGGGGCATGAGAGCTGGGTGATAATAACAGTCTTTAGGAACATTAAACCGATCAAGGCAAGCAATGTGAACTTGAGTCAGAGAAGCTATAAAAGTATGGCCTATTTCCAGCATGAGGATGTCAGTTTCAACTTAGCAAAATCCTTCTCATCCCTCATGCCCCCTGCCTGGCTCAGCATCAAAGTGAGCCTTACTTCTCCATTCCCAGTGCCTTGTTGTCAACCTTACACTGATTAGAAACTTCCATGGCCACTCACTCCCTCATAAAATGGTCTTTCCATAAGACCATTCTAGAAGCTGGAGTCCATCTGAGGCTAGCATGCTGAGTCCAGGGCCAAATCAGGACTGGGCTCTGGGGGAGATTAGGTTGGGTGCGAAGTCCTTGAAGAGGGAGGACAGGGCAGCCTCCCTTGGGATATAGAAAGATCTTCAGGAGAAAGAGCCAGAGAGCTGACTCTAGGCAAGAGTGTGGGAGAACAGAGTGTGGGAGAACAGAGGTGTCCCACAAATTGTTTTAATGTGCTGGAGGACTCTTAGGCATATTCCCATTCAGCCCACAGTTTTGTTAATAAGGCACCGAGCTGAGCCTTATACACACAATCCATGGAAAGGCCTCGAATCCTGGTCTGCAGTCCCCCAGGCCAGTCTAGTATCACCTATGGACCCCATCTACTCCCCAAAAGGAAGAAAAGTCAGTGTCTACCAGCATGCAAGGTGAGCCTCCATGGTGGGGATGACAGCACAGGGTTCCTTAGAAAGCAGACTGCCCCTGGGGTGTTTTTGCTCATTTTTTGATGAGTTAAAATTGGGAAACTTGGAACTGGTGCCTCCCACTTCCACCTAGACAAAAATGATTTTTACACTTGGGTGAAGGAGAGACGAATTCCCATCTAGTTTACTTTCTGTGACTCTATTGAGGGGGAAGTTAAGCAGGTAAACTCGACATATTTTTATAAGTCTGTTTTAAGAAAGTTGAAAGATTAATGTGATTTATTCAAGAGTATTTGTTTTTCCTCCTATAATTAGTCTGCACTGGCATAGACTTATTTTCATTCACATGGGAAAGGCACAATCCTAAACAAGGGGAGGAAATCCTCCCATTCGATTTTGTCATCTGCTTCCTTTCTCACATGTCTTTTCTCTCTTCCTGAGAAAGTCACCTGGTTGACTTTGTAGCACTTCGTACCTCCCGGCACAGATGCAAAAGTCACAATGTGTGTCAATCACACAATAGGACTGAAACACCTGTTTACAAAATTAAAGCAGAGTTTTATTTACTAACCTGTGCATTTTATTAGGCATCATTTTCTTCTCTTGATGTTTCACACACACAAGCCCTGCAGGGTTCTCTTTCTGGCAATATGGCAACCTAATTACCCAAATCTTCCCTTCTTGCTGAAAATAACTAAAAAGGTTGAAAACCAAAGGCTTTTTCAAAGCACTGATGAGCTGGCAAGAAATCAAGGCATACACAAAGCAGAATCCAAGGGAACATGGCAACAGAGGGAAATAACAGAGTCGGCTCCCCGCCTGGGGAATTTGTCAACTTCAATGACACTGAGCTCTGGTGCTCACAGCTTCATGGAGCCTAGGAGATGGAGATGCAGCACAGGACAGCCAAAGTGGCACGTCCCAGAAGACCCTCGTCCCCCAAAACTGGGAGACCTGAAAATCACACCTTCAGCGTCAGCTTGATCTGAAAATAGACCCAAGTTTCCCCTAACCACTGCACAGCACTAGGAGGAAAATCACCCAGCTCCTTGGGCTCCAGCAGAAGGGAAACCCCGCCCATGGGAAGTCGCGGCCACAGGCTAGACCTTATACACATTTGCAGCACAGACTCACACTTCCTGTGTAAAATAACAACAGTCAGGGCACGTGGGTGGCTCAGTTGGTTGGGCCTCTGCCTTCAGCTTGGGTCATGATCTCGGGGTCTTGGGATTGAGCCCAGTATCAAGCTTTCTGCTCAGCACGGACCCTGCTTCCCCCACCCCCCCTCTCTGCCTGCCTCTCTGCCTACTTGTGATCTCTGTCTGTCAAATAAATGAATAAAATTTTAAAACAACAACAACACTGAAGAGGAAATGTACCTCGAAGGGACAATGCACTAATGGTCTCCCAGGGCATCTGGCAAAATAACCTCGACTTTTCTACAGAGAGTTCTGCTTTAATTCCAGGAGAATCAGGAATTTATTCTCTCTCTCTCTCTCACTTTTAATTTAAATTTTAGGTAGTTAACATACAGTGCAATATTGGTTTCTGGAGCAAAATTCAGTGATTCATCATTTACATACAACAACCAGGGCTCATCCCAGTGAGTGCCTTCCTTGGGGCGCCTGGGTGGCTCAGTTGGTTAAGGCACTGCCTTCGGCTCAGGTCATGATCCCAGGGTACTTGGATCAAGCCCCGCACTGGGCTCCCTGCTCAGTGGGGGGGCTTGCTTCTCCTCTCTCTCTGCTGTTCCCACTGCTAGTGCTCTCCTGCTTCTGTCAAATAAATAAATAAAATCTTAAAAAAAAATGAGTGGCCTCTTTAATGTGCATCACCCACCTAGCCCATCCCCCACCCACCTCCCTCCAACAACACTCAGTTTGTTCCTATCATTAAGAGTCTTATAGCTCATGTACCTCTCCTCTTTTTCTTTTTCCCCTTCCCATAGGTACATCTCTTTTCTTTCTTAAAATCCACATATAAGTGAATCATATGGCATTTGTCTTTCTCTGACTTATTTCACTCAGCATAATACTCTCTTGCTCTTGTTGTTGCAAGTGTCAAGATTTTATTCTTTTTGATGGCTAAGTAATAGTCCTTTGTAGGTAAATACCACAGCTTCTTTATCCATTCATCATTCAATGGACATTTGGGCTCTCTCCATAGTTTAGCTCTTGTTGATAATACAACTATAAACATTGGGGGGGGTGTCCCTTCAAATCTGTATTTTTCTATCCTTTGGGTAAATATGTAGTAGTGCGATGGCTGAGTTGTAGGGTAATTCTACTGTTAACATGTTGAGGAACCTCCATATTGTTTTCCAGAGTTTCTGCACCAGTTTGCATTCCCACCAACAATGCAAGAGCTTCCACTTTCACCACAACGTTGCCAACACCTATTGTTTCTTGTGTTGTTGATTTTAGCCATCCTGACAGGCTTCAGATAGTATCTCATTGTGGTCTTGATTCACATTTCCCTGAGGATGACTGATGTTGAGCTTCTTTTCATGTGTCTGTTAGCTATATCGATGTCTCTTTTTGGAAGAGTATCTATTCATGTCTTTTGCCCATTTCTTAACTGGGTTATTTGGTTTATGGGTGTTGAGTTTGATAAGTTCTTTGTAGATTTGGGGTACTAACCCTTTAACAGCAAATCTGTTGTTTGCAAATATCTTCTCCAATTCTATAGGCTGCTGTTGATTGTTTTCTTTGCTATGCAGGAGATTTTTTATCTTGGTGAAATCCCAGTGATTCATTCATTGTTGCTTTTTTTTTCCCTTGTCTGTGGTGACCTGTCCAGTAAGAAGTTGCTATGGCCGAGGTCAAAGACGGCTCTGCCTGTGTTCTCTAGGATTTTGATGATTTCCTGTCTCACATTAAGGTTTTTAATCCATTTTGAATTTATTTTTGTATAAGGTATAAGAAAGTGGTTCAGTTTCATTCTTCTGCATGTTGCTGTCCAGTTTTCCCAATGGTGTTGGGACTTTCTTTCTTCCATTGGATATTCTTTCCTGCTTTGTTGAAGATCAGTTAACTGTACAGTTGTAGGTCCATTTTTTGGATTCTCTATTCTGTTCCATTGATCTATGTGTCAGTTTTTGTGCCAGTACTATAGTGTCTTTTTTTCCTTTAAGATTTATTTCTTTATTGAGGGGGAGAGGGAGAGGGAGTGAGAGAGTCCAAGCAGACATCTCATTGAGTGGGTAGCCTGTTGTGGGGCTCTAACCCAAGACCCTGAGATCATGACCTGAGCCAAAGTCAAGAGTCAGATGCTAAATTGACTGTGCCACCCAGGCACCCTAGTACCATACTGCCATGATGATTACAGCCTTGCAATATAGTTTGAAATCCAAAATTGTGGTGCCTCCAATTAATTTTTTCTTTTTCAGAATTTCTTTGGATATTCAGGGTCTTTTGTGGTTCCATACAAATTTTAGGATTATTTATTCTAACTGTGAAAAAATGCTGGTGGTATTAAAATGAGTTAATAAACATATAGATTGCTTTGGGTAGTGTAAACACTTTAACAATGTTTGTTCTTCCAATCTGAAGTATAGAATGCTTGCCATTTCTTTGTGTCCTCTTCAATTTCTTTCATAAGTGTTTTATAGTTTTCAGAGTATAGATCTTTTACCTCTTTAGATTTATTATTAAGTATCCTTTTGTTTTTGGTGTAATTGTAAATGGGATCCATTCCTTGATTTATTTTTCTGCTACTTTGTTGTTGGTATATAGAAATGCAACAGACTTCTGCACATTGATTTTATACCCTGCAAATTTGCTGAATTCATGTATGAGTCCTAGTAACTTTTTAGTGGAGCCTTTCAGATTTCCTACATAGAGTACCAAGTCATTTGCAAATAGTGTAACTTTGACTCTTCTTTGCCAACTTAGATCCCTTTTATTTCTTTTTGTTTATTTCTTTTTATGGCTGAGGCTAAGACTTCCAGGAATATGTTATAGGAATGGTGCAAGTGGACATCCTTATCTTGTTTTTGATAGTAGAGGAGAGGCTCTCAGTTTTACCTCATTGAAAAATGATATTAGTTGTGAGTGTTTCATATATGGCCCTCATGATATTGAGTTATGTTCCATCTATCCTTATTCTGGTGAGCATTTTTGTCAAGAAAAAATATTTTGTCAGATTTTTTTCTGTATCTATTTACAGGATCCTATCCTTTATTTTATTAATATGATGTACCACTTTGATTGATTTGTGAATAGTGAACCACCCCTGCAACCCAGGAATAAATCCCTCTTGATTATGGTGAATAGTTCTTTTAATGTACTGTTGAATTTTATTTGTTATTATCTTGTTGAGAATTTTCTTTTACATCCATGTTCACCAGGGATATTAGCATGTAACTCTCCTTTTCAGTGGGGTCTTCATCTGGTTTGGGAATCAAGGTAATGCTGGTTTCATAGAATAAATTTGGAAGATTTCCTTCCATTTCTATTTTTTGGAACAGTGTGAGAAGAATATATATTAACTCTTCTTTAAATGTCTGATAGAATTTCCCCGGGAAGCCATCTGGCCCAGGACTTTTTGTTTGCTGGGAGATTTTTAATTTCTGATTCAATTTCATTGCTGCTTATGGGTGTGTTCAAATTTTCTTTTTCTTCCTGTTTCAGTTTTGATAGTTTATAAATTTCTAGAAATTTGTCCATTTTTTCCAGGTTGCCCAGTTTGTTGGCATGTAATTTTTCATAGTATTCTCTGAAAATTGTTTGTATTTATGTGGTATTGGTTGTGATCTCTCCTCTATCATTAGTGATTTTATATATTTAGGTCCTTTCTCTTTTCTTTTTGATGAATGGGCCTAGGGATTTATCAATTTTATTAATTCTTTTAAAGAACCAGCTCTTAATTTTGATAATCCATTCTACTGGTTTTCTTTTTGTTTGTTTCTACATAATTTATTTCTGCTCTAACTTTTATTATTTCCCTTCTTCTGCTGGCTTTATGCTCTATTGCTCTTCCTTTTTTTAGCTCCTTCAGGTGTAAGGTCAGGTTGTGTATTTGAGACTTTTCTTGCTTCTTCAGGTAGGCCTATACTGCAATGTACTTAGGACTGCTTTTGCTGCATCCCAAAGGTTTTGGGCTGCTGTGCTTTTTCATTTTCTTCCATGTATTTTTAAAATTCTTCTTTAAATTCCTGGTTAACCCATTCATTCTTTAATAGGATGTTCTTTAACCTGTATGTATTTGACAAACTATAAGAGACTCTTAATCTCAGGAAATGAACTGAGGGTTGCTGGAGGAGCGGGGAGGGACAGGGTGGCTGGGTGATGGACATTGGGGAAGGTATGTGCTCTGGTGAGTTCTGTGAATTATGTAAGACTGATGATTCACAGACCTGCACCCTGAAACAAATAATACATTATATGTTAATTTTAAAATGCCTATGTATTTGAGATCTTTCCAATTTTTTTCTTGTGGTTGACTTCATCTTTTTGTACTTGTTGAGGGCTGATTTGTGATCTATTCTGGAGAATGTCTCATGTGCACTCAAGAAGAATGTGTATTCTGCTGCTTTAGAATGAATTGTTCTGAATTTTTATATTTGATATAAAATATCATCTGGTCCAGTGTCATTCAAAGCCATTGCTTCCTTGATTTTCTGCTCAGATGACTGTCCATTGCTGTAAGTAGCATGTTAAAGTCCCCTACTATTATTGTATTACTATCATTCAGTATCTTTATATTTGTTATTAACTGATTTGTATTTCTGGGTGCTCCCAAGTTGGGGGCATAAGCATTTACAATTGTTAGATCTTCTTTTTTTTTCTTTTATTTTTTTAAATATTTGATTTCTTTACTTGAGAGAGAGAGAGAGCAAGCATGAGCAAGGGAAGGGTGTAGGGAGGGGCAGAGGGAGGAACAGAGGGAGAGGAATAAGTTGCACTGAACGGGGAGCCCAATGTAGGGCTCAGTTCCAGGGTGCTGGGATCATGACCCGAGCCAAAGGCAGGCACTTAACTGCCTGAGCTACCCAGTCACCCCCAATTGTGAACTCTTCTTGATGGATAGACCACTTAATTATGATGCAGCGCCCTTCCTCATCTTTTGTTACAGTCTTTGGTTTAAAATCTAATTTGCTGATATAAGTATGGCCACTCTAGCTTTCTTTTGATATGCATTAACACAATAGATGGTTCTGCATCCCCTCACTTTCAATCTGTAGGTGTCTTTAGGTATAAAAGGAGTCTGTTGTAGGCAGCATATGGATGGCTCTTATTTTGTTTAATTCATTCGGATACCCTATGTCTTTTGATCAGAGCATTTAGTCCATTTACATTCAGATTGATTATTGAAAGATATGAATTTAATACTGTTGTGTTACCTGCAGAGGTGGTGTTTCTGGTGATGTTCTCTGTTCCTGTTCCTTTCCAGTCTTTGTTGGCTTCTGGTCCTTTTTTTTTTTTTTTTTTTTTCACTCAAAGAGTTCCCCTTCATATTTCTTGCAGGGTTGATTTGGTGGTCATGAACTCCTTTTGTTTGTCTTTGTCTGGGAAACTCTTTCTGAATGACAACCTTGCTGGATTAAACTATTATGGGCAGCAGATTTTTCCTATTCAGCTAATTGAATATTTCCTGCCATTCCTTTCTGGCTTGCCAGGTCTCTGTGGACGGGACCTGTTGTGAACCTGATCTGTTTCCCTTGTAGGTTAAGGACTTTTTTCCCTTGCTGCTTTCAGGTTTCTTTTCTTGTCCATGTATTTTGTGAATTTGACTCCGATATGTCTTGGCAATGGCCAGCTTTTTTGTTGAATTTAGTGAGAGGAGTTTGATGTCTGTGTACTTCCCCAGATTAGGGAAGTTTTCAGCTATAATGTGTTCAAATAAATCTCCTGCCCCTTTATTTGTCTCTTCATCTGCTAGAACTCATATGATACAAATGTTATTATGTTTTACTAAGTTGCTGAGTTCTCTAAATCTACCTTCATGGTCCATTATCTTTCTTTCCCTCTCCTTTTCAGTTTCATTATTTCATAATGATAAAATTATTTCATAATTTTATCTTCTATATCACCAATTTGCTCCTCTGCTTCATCCATTCTCATTGTTACAGCATCCATTTGAGTTTGTAGTTAGGTATAGCATTCTTAACTTGGCCTGACTAGATTTTATTTCTTTTATCTCTGTAGTAGATAGTCTATGTTGCCTATGCTTTTTCTAAGGCCAACTGGTATCCTCACAACCGTTTTAAATTCTAGTTCAGACATTTTACTTATGCATGTATTGATTAAATCCCTGGTTGTGATTCTATTTCATGTTCTTTCTTTTGGAGTGAATTCCTCAGCCTCATCGTTTTGTCCAGAAAAGAAGAGAGAGAGAAAAGAGAACAACAACAACAAACAAACAAAAAACAAAGAAATAGAAAAAAATAAGAAAAATGAAAACACAAAATAAGACACCCCCCCCCAATCCAGCTCAAGGCTGCCTGAGTAGCTCACTGGTTAAGCATCTGTCTTTGACTCAGGTCACTATCCTGGGGTCCTGAATCAAGCCCAGAGTAGCTTCCTGTCTCTCTCCCTCAGTCCCCTCCCTCCCATACTCTCTCTCTCTCAAATAAATAATAAATTCTTTTATAAATGCCAACTAGATCCAGGAGTGTTTTGGTCTGCTTGTTAAAAAAACCTGGGTCCCAAAATAAAATAAAATTAGAAAAAAATAATATATATATATGTGAAGAGTATATATATAAATTTTTAAAATTGCAAAGGAAATGGAAAATATAAGAAAATAAATGAAAAAAGTAAAAGAAATAAAGAATAAAAGTGAAAAGGAAGCCCCATCTTATTTCCCCTAGATCTGAAGCTCTGCAGCCCTCTATGATCAGTAAAGGGTGTGAGTGAGTCCTTTGCGCTGATGTTCTAGGGGAGGGGCCTGCCCTGCTAACTCTCAGGTCACAGTGTTTTAGTGGAAATGTGAGGCCAGTGCGCAGAGGGCTGGGCTAGGTGTATGTGCATCCACTAGGTGGCGTTGTTTTGAGCCCTGAAGGCTGTTCCGGCTGATGCATTGGACAAATATGGCTGCACCCTGTTCTACCCCTGAGCTGAAAGTTTGCACCCCTTACTCTTCAGTGAGCCCTCCTGGAAAAGCAATCACCCTATTTTTTTTCCCTGTTTCCGTCTGAACCTGCATTTATCCTGCCCATGTCTGAGCCTTCTTATCTAAAGGTGCAGAGCAGAGTTTCAAAACTCCAAATTTCAGGAACACCCACAGTGCTTTTCCTGCAAGGGAGGGGCGCACCACGCTTTGGGACCCATCCCAGAAAAGGACTGCCACGTCCAAATGGCAGTTCACAGTTGATAGCCGAAAGCCGGCACCAAGACCCGCTGCTCTCTGCTGGCTTCCCAGCTCCTAGGCCTGGGAATAGCGTAGCACTGGGAACTACCCATCATTCTTCTGTGACCCGGGGGTGTTGGACCATCCTGTCACTCCTGGGATTCCAGCCCCTCTTCCTCACTGGAGCGCCTTTAATCTAGCCACAACCCCCACAATAGCGAACTTAAAAGTTCAGATTGCGTGCTCTGCCTCTAACACTCTGTGGTTGTCCCTACAAGCGGGTTTTCTCCCCCACGGCTGCATCCACAGCTGTGTCTTCCACGGGTGGACTTCCGCACCTCTTATCTTCCAAAAGATGGCTGCGTTTCCACTTGTGGACTTGCAGCTTCTGTTCTTTCCAAACAATTTGATAACCATCTAGTTGTGTTCTGGGGACAAAACAAGTTCAGGTCCTCCTACTGCTCTGCCATTGTAAATCCTCTCTCCAGAATTAGGAATCCTTAGTCCTCGAAGAACTTTCTCAAACACATATCTGCGGAAAACAAGCAGCTCACAGAAAAATATCATAAATATTTAAGGAAAAAAGGCAGCCCGAGTGAGAGCCACTGTGAACAACAATTGAGATATACTTGCAAAGAGCTCAGATACTGGAATTATCAGACACAGAATTTTAAAAAACTGTGTTTTCTGTTAAAAAAGAAACAGACTTCAATGGCTGAAGAGATTTAAAAAAGAATGAAGTAGAATGACTAGAAAGAAATGTAGCAAGTGAAATAAATACCTGAATGGATGAGTTTAACACATTCAACATGACTGAAGAGAGAACTGGATCCTAAGGACAAAATACAGATCTTAAGAACTTACTAAACATCCCATAGAAAGAGGAAAAGATGGGGCATTTGAAAGCGAGAACTATAAAGTGAGAAAGTCTAACATGAGTATAACAAGATGTTCAGAAGGAAAGAAAAAAGACGAGATGAGGAAGAGATAATATTTAATGATGTAATGGCTACAATTTTTCAAAAACTTTCAAAAGACAGAAATCCACATACAAAGGTCCAACAAATAGCTCACATAATGGAACTGCAGAAAAACTGACAGGAGGAGATCATAAAAGGAATCAGAGAGAAGAGAGATAAGCTACCTTCAAATGTGCAACTTTTAGCTCAATCAATCTCAACAGCAACTGTAGAAATCAGACAAAACCAGAATATTTTCAGTGTGCTGGGAGAAAAGAACTGTGCACACACACCGACACACACCTCCAGCTAAAGTATATTTTAAAGGGTTAGGGTTAGGGTTATATAAAGCTATTTTTAGGCTAATAAATCTCAGCCTGCCACCAGCAAACATCAAGGGGTTTCTTTCTTCCTTCCTTTCTTTCTTTAAAGATTTATTTATTTATTTGAGAAAGAGAGCTTGTGCGTTGGGGTGGGTAGAGGGAGAGAGAGAGAGAGAGAGAGAGAATTTTGAGCAGAATCTTGAGCTCCATACTGAGGGTGGAGTCTGACATGGAACTTGATCCCCCCACCATGAGGTCGTGACTTGAACCCAAATCAAGAGTCGGACACTTAACCAACTGAGCCACCAGGTGCCCCAGACATAGGAGAGTTTAAGGAAATTTTCAAGGATATTCATTAAGTAGAAGGAAGGTAATACTAGATGCAAGGAATAAAAAGCAAAGAAAGTGATAATTATATGGGAAAATGTACTTTTAAATGGCTGTATGAAACATTAACAGTAATGTTTTATAGGTCTAAATATGACATATAATTAAAATACATAAAAACATCATAAAATTCAGTTAGTGACAAGTGGAGTTTAATTATTCTTAAATCCTCGAAATGATTGGAAGGATATAAAAATATTTATGAACTCTAGGCTTTGATAAATTAAATAAGCATTAAAACAACAAAAGATAAAAAGAACGTGTTACTTCTATAGTCAAAGGAAAACTTAGAAGAAAAAAAATTATTTAAAAACCAAGTTAGGGGCATCTGGCTGGCTCAGTCAGGGGCAGGTGACTCTTGATCTTGGGGTTGTGAGTTTGAGCCCCATGTTGGATGTAGAGATCACTTAAAAACAAAATCTTTAAAAAAGTTAGTCCAAAAGAAAGAAAGGGAGACAGAAAAGACATAGGAAAGAGTGAGACTAGGTTGGGGAAAGTATGGAATAATACAGTGGCTGTGAGTACAATGACAGAAGTCCAAATATATAAGTAATTACAATAAATTAAAAGGCAAAGATCAGGTGCCTAAGTGGCTCCTTTGGTTAAGCATCTGACTCTTGATTTTGCTCAGGTCATGATCTTGGGGTCATGGAATCCAGCCCCATGTTGGCCTCCATGCTCTGAAGGGAGTCTGCTTCAGATTCTGTCCCCCTCTCCCACTGCCCCTACCCCCACTCACACGAGCTCACACTGTCTCTTTCTCTTAATTAAGTAAAAAATCTTTTTTTTAAAAAAGGACAAAGATCATCAGATGGAAGTTAAAAATAATTTAATTACATGGTTGTTAGGGTGGAGATTCTTGATGCTTTGAGTCTAAGATATAAATATAACCACAAAGAGCCAGGGCAATGACGTGGCTTATGTTGGCTGACTCTTGATTTCAGCTCAGGTCACGATCTCAGGGACGTGCGATTGAGCCCTGTGTGCAACTCTGCACCCTGCTTAGGGCTCCACACCTCACGTGGGCTCCATGCTCAGCAGAGTCTGCTTGGGATTCTCTCTTACCCTCTCCCACTGCCCTCTCCCCCACCAACGCTCAGACATGGGCTCAAAATAAATAAATAAATAAATAAATAAATAAATAAATAAATAAATAAATTTATTTTTAAAAAAAAAAGAAGTATAAAGTGTTGGTAACAGCCAAGGCACTCTTTGAAAGGGGGAAGGACCTTATCATAAGGCTCTCATACTTAGGACAGCATGGCACTGGTTCAGGCATAGAGGTGTAGATAAGCCATTGGAATGTGACAGAAATGCACACGTAGATGTACTTCATAGGCAGTGCTACTGACATGTTAGGTCACTGGGGACAGAACTGGTGTTTCAAAACAGAGCATGAGAAAAATTGGTTATCTGTAGGGAAAAAAGACCAAACTCACACCAAAAACCACCCCATAATGCCAAGATGATTCAAGTACTAACTGTGAAAGACAAAATCTAGGAAATGTTTCAAAAACAATATAGAAAAATATCCTTATGACTTGAGGAAAGACAAGAGTTTATTAAAGGGAAAGCAGAAAACACAACTTAAAGATTAACAAACTCAACAACAATTTTAAAATTAAAATTTTTCAAATCAAAGACTCAGAATAAAATGACAGACAACCTTGAAGAACATATCTGCTACACATGTAGTTAACAAATGGTTAGTGTATGGAAAAGATATGCATATATATTATTGACCATTTTTTTTAAAGATTTTATTTATTTACTTGACAGCCAAAGATCACAGTAGGCAGAGAGATAGGCAGAGAGAGAGAGAGGGAAGCAGACTCCCTGCTGAGCAGAGAGCCCAATGCGGGGCTCAATCCCAGGGCCCTGGGATCATGACCTGAGCCAAAGGTAGAGGCTTTAATACACTGAGCCACCAGGTGCCCCACGACCATTTTTATATCTTTTGGAAAATGTCTATTCAAGGCCTTTGCCCATTTTGCAATTGGGTTGTTTGTATTACTGTTCTTACTGAGCTGAATGTGTACCTTATATATGCTGAATATTAATCCCTTATCAGACATAAGACTTGCAAATATTTGACAGATTTCTTTTTTACAAGAGACAAACCCCCAAATGCTTTGAAATGTAATTCTATTCAACTAAATTTCTTCACTCAAACTGTTTCCATTGAAAGCTAATGTATTTAAGAAAGAGAGAGAAAAAGAGAGAGAAAAAGAAAGAAAGAAAGAAAGAAAGAAAGAAAGAAAGAAAGAAAGAAAGAAAGAGAAAGAAAGAAAGAAAAGACAGATCAGATGCCAAAGCACTGGATTTCCCTGGTTTCCATTTACCTCTTTTCCTAGAGCATCTTTTCTAGATTTTTCTCCCTCTTTTTATCAGAAAGGATTCACACCTGACAGAAGTATCTGTTCCATAATCCTAATTTATCTTCCTGACCTACTATACTCGAACTAGAGAGAATGATAAGAAAATAATATGACAATAGGAATAGCTACAATTTAGGGAACGCCTACAATTTACTCATGCACCAGCTTAGGCCCAAACCTATGAGGCACAGGTATTGTTATCCTCATTATACAGGAAAGAAAAATAAGTCTCCGAAATGATAAGTCTTTTGCCCAAGGTCACGAGGCTATAGGCAGAGAAGTCAGAATTCCATCTTGATTCCAATGCCTGTGTCCTCAAGTACTGAGGAGAACTATCATGCCCGTGCCCAGAGAGAGGAAAATCCTACTGAACATTGGCTGTGCACCTGCTAAAGAGGTCTCTCTGTTGGTCTGTCTACCGAGGAAGGCACATATCCTGACTTTGTCCTGTGGTCCCACAGCCAATAATAATGTCCAACACTAGTGAAATAAAGTACTCTACCTTTTACATCTATCATCTCATTCAATCTTCTCAATCCTTATGAGAGAGTTTCTATTACCACTTCCTCTCACTGATGAGGAAACTAAGGTTTTGTTGAGTGAGGTCATTAGCTGACAAGTGCAGGGGAGATTGTGTGCCCAAGCTGCCTGATGTCCAAGTCCATCCTGAGAGGCAGGGGACTGAGCAGTTTGAGTCTGGGGGCCTGGATATTTCCAGTGATCTCTTTCAGAGAAGGAAGGGGTAATAAACCTTTCTTCCTGGGCCACTGCAGCTTTGTCTGCAGGCTCAAAGCAGGAAGGAGGGCACACGCCCTGCCATTAGTATCTAACATTGATGTTGCGCGGGCCCAGTGTTGCGTCAGCGTCATTCCCTCCGGGCTCTGGGTTCTCTGCCAATCCTGGGACAGTTCTCTCCAGGAACAGATGGTGGGATTCTTAGATGCTTCCACTTGAGCAGAACTGTGATAGGCCCATCAACATGGAGGCCAGATGTAGACCCTGAGTTGGGCTAATTTCTTGCCAAGACACCAAGCTAATTGGTACCAGATGGTCAGCTGTTGTTCCAAGAGGGGAAGGGCATCCCTTCGTAGAATGCCTGGCTGTAGCATAAGGTTAGGGTCAGTCTGGGGAAGCTGGGAGAGACAACATAGCTGGCTTCTGTCCCCTTTCGATTATGACTTCCTACAAGTCCCTGGAATGAGTGTTGGAAAGCACTAGAAAACTGAGCCCACCCAGAGGGATTAGAGGATGAAAAGTAGGTTTGTGATGACTAGTGGAGAATTTTTGGTCATTCTCTTGAATTCTTAACTAAATGTTATCTTTAAAACTCTTCATTTCAATACCTTTAATATTGACTTTCAGTTGCTATGCTGTTTATTTGTACATTTACTTCCCATTCTCTGCCTCCCTGCATTTTAAAGCAGGCCAGTCCACATGGGCTTGTAATGTTTAAGGCCCTAGGAGCCACTGACCAGCTGGGCAAGTCAGTTCTGCTCTGTGCACCCCAGTCCATCACCCACATGTATCTACTTCCTCCAAACCATAACATGAAGTAACTGATATTTTCAAAACACAGGTCTTTTGAAGATCATGAGCCTGCATTTGAGGAAATATGAAGCCAGTAAAGGCTACCAAACATGCCTAAAAGTTGCCCATTTCTTAGAGAGGTTTAGGAGTTAAAACTAAATATTAGGAACACACCCAAACCTCCCTTAGCTTTCTGTCTTAACTCACACATTCTTCGGTTCACAGAAAAGACCTCACACAAAATCACTGGAAATGCCATTCCAGCTTCACTTCCAAAGCTTCCAGCGTCCAACCCAGATGAGAAGTCGGTTCAGCCGTATTTAACAAATCGGATGTGTGATCTCAAGAAAGAGTTTGTGATGATTCATATTAAGATATGAAGTACTCTCATGTCTTTTCATTTGCAGGTTTCATGATCTCAGGGTCAGGTCTAATGCATCTGTAATTCTGTCTAAGTGCAGCTTTAAAGCTCTTCCATATTCGTCAGTGAAAAGCATGCCACAAATAACACGATCACATAGGCAAATGGTATAATTTGCACAAGGTTTAAAATACAGGTAGGTGGCTTTTTAACATAAAGCACCATGATGCAGAACTGTGCACGCAGAAGGTTCTGATGCAGCAACACTGCTGGGCTCTGAGGAATGTGAGATCTTCTGCCAGCCTCCTTCTCGATCCTGGGACCCTACCAGCCATGCCTCAATGTGGACACTGAGACTGTCCCCTTTTTTTTCTCTGCACCAATGTTAACATTAGGGAACAGTGACAACATTCTCCCTCTATTTAAACAGGTGTCTTGAAACCAAATGATCCTACTTTCTGATTTTATTATTAATTAAATCCTTGAGAGTAATTAAGGAGTTGGTATATTAAAAAACATGATGGGGGGCACCCGACTGGCTCAGTCAGGAAAGCCTATGACTCTTGATCTCTGGGGCATGAGTTTGAGTCCCACGTTGGGTGTAGAGATGATGTAAATAAATAAATAAGCTTTAAAAAATTGTTAGGATTTTAAAAATAAATTTAAAAATAAAAATAAAAAAACATGTGATATAAACATATAAAACATATTTATTTTAATAGCTCTTGTATCATTATCTGCCTAAAGGCTAGTTAATCAGATCAAGAGTGATTTAAACTGAAGGAGTAAGAGAGGAGAAACACTGACGTGGATAGAATTATTATGGAAAACAGCAGTTATGGCAAGGAAATGAGTATCTGGTTATTCCCACGAGAAAACAGTAAAGGAAGGACCTAGAGGTAAGACTTATGACCTCAGATACTTAATACATAGAAAATGCAGAGTAAATAAAGTGGATTGAGTTATAACACGGAGTGGTAAATCAGACTATCACAGAGATTTGAAAGATACCATTCAAAATGGAACCCAGGAATTTGGGCGCTTGTTCTGGGCAGAAGCAGTTGAACAGCAACGTGGATTTCTGTGTCTAGAAATCCAGATCCAGAAGTAGGATCTTGGTGGAGCACAGGGGTAAATTGGAGAAAAGAAATCACAAAAAAAGAAAAAGGTGGCGTGTTCTATGGCCACCTGATCAGGGAGAGGAAACAGGTAATAAAGTTCCAAAGTAAACATGCTACAGTCAAGGATCCCTTAGCAGAATCTTCAAGATCCGCAAAGGTCTGAAAGGCTCATTTGGTAGCAAAACTTGATCTGACATGAAGCATTTATACTTTTTTGTGGGTGGCAATGCTCATGTTAGTCACTTCGAGTTAAACAAAATACACACACATCAGAGAAGAAATTAGGAAATGGAAATAAGAGAAGAAAATGAAAATTATCCAGTTATAAAAATTATCAGTGTTTTGGTGTGTTTCCTGGCACACTTTTGGTTTTCTGCCTACCTACTTATCTCCATATCTACCTATTCACTTGCTTACCATTGGTGATCTTTAACATCTAACATGTAAATCTAGCTATAGAAATATAGCTCTTTTAACAAAGGCTATATTATTCTATATAATTCTTTCTTTCCATTAAGTAGTAGATCACAAACAACATTCTGTAGAATTAACTATATGCTTTCCATCATCTCAAAGTGGCTACACTGGCAGGAACGTATCTTCTTTATTAATTAATCACAACTTAATGACATTTAATTTGTTCAGACTTTTATTTTTTAAAAGACTTTATTTATTTATTTGACAGAGAGAGAGATCACAAGTAGGCAGAAAGGCAGGCCAAGGAGGTGGGAGTAGCAGGCTCCCTGCTGAGCAGAGAGCCTGATGTGGGGCTGGATCCCAGGATCCTGAGCTCATGACCTGAGCCGAAGGCAGAGGCTTTAACCCACTGAGCCACCCAGGTGCCCCTGTTGAGGCATTTCACTATCAAAAGCAATCCTGTGATTGACACACTAATAACTAAATCTTTGCAAATGATTGAAATGATTTCCTTACTGTAAACTTCCAAATGTGAGATGATGAGTCAAGAGATATTTTGATAAGTATTTGTTAAGTTTGGCAAATAACTCTTTAAAAAATTTATATCAGCATATAATCATCCCACTGAGATGTTGGTATACTAAGCATTTTAATATGTTGGTGACAGACCAACATATTAAAAATGCTCATTTTCCAACAATCTCTCAACACTGAGTAACAGATTTGAATATCTTGGCCAATTTTTAGATGGAAATGGTGTTTACTTTTTAAAATTGTAATATCTTTGATTACTGGTTGTGATGGCTAATTTTATGTGTCAACTTGACCTACCAGAGACTGCAGAGATTAAACAGTATTCCTGGGTGTGTCCTTGGGCGGTATTTCTGGATATTTCTGGTAACATTGGAACAGGTGGATTTCGTAAAACAGTTTACCCTCCCCAATGTGCGTGGGCATCATTCAGTCCATTGAAATCTTGAACAGAACAAAAGGTGGAGGAGGGAAGAATTCACCCCTTTTTTTCCTGCCTCACTGCTTGAGCTGGGACATCTCAAGCTCTTTCTCCAGCTCCTGGCTTGGGACTTACACCAATATCTCTGCTGGTCCTCAGGCCTTTGGACTCAGACTAAATTATGCCACCAGCTTTCTGGGGTCTCCAGCTTGCCGATGGCAGATGGTGGGACTATTTAACCTCTCATGGATACACATACACACACACACACACACACACACGCACACCACACATTCATATACATAAATATCGATTCTGTTACTCTGGAGAGCCTTAAGAACATTTTTCCAGTTTTTTTTTTTTTTTATTAAAACTTTTGTTGTTGTTGTGGCAAAACACGCATAAAGAAATGTGTGCAAACCCGAAGTACAGCTCGGCGAATTATCACAAAGCCAACACATGGTATAGCCAGAACAGAGGTCAAGAAATAGAATCCCCAGCACCCCAAACATTGCCTTTCTGAGCACTGCCCTTTACCCTTCTCCCCAGAGGAGAGGGTACAATTTCTGGATTATCTAGCTATTGCCACAAAAATGCCCATAACAAACCATCCCAGAATTCAATGGCACTTTAAGACAGAAATCGCTATTGCCATGGATGTTTGACTTCACTAATTTTATCTGGATTCATTTACATGTCTGTGGATCAGCTGATCAAGATTGGGCTTAGCTGGGTCATTGTCCTGACATCTAACATAACAGTCAGGTTTTACTTTTTTTTTTAGTACTTTACATAGATAGACTCTTACAATAGGTATTCTTTTATGTCTAGCAGATTAATTCAATATTATTTTTTGAAGTTTGGCAGCATGTCTCTTAACAGCTTATAAGAGCTGATTGTTAAATTTTTAGGAATTTTGGAAACCAGGTGTCAAACATAACATAAAAGGTACATGATAAAAAATCATAATTAAACTAATTACATTAAAAACAAAGGTAATAAATACTCAAAGCTCATTGCTTCCTAATTATTCAACTACCTTTTTTTTTAATCTATGCTCATGAGGCTATGTAAATTAATTATAACTGCTCAGAATAAATATTATTGAAAGGAGCGGTGTTGTGTATTTCATTCAAATCTTGAGTTCAATACTGTCACATTGGTAGCTTAAAATTGGCCACAGTGGGAGTATTTACCTCATGGAAATTAGCAAATACTGTAAATTAGGGCTTTATTTTATTGTTCTGTTGATCATCTAGACTCAAGAAAGTGATGGAGAAAATGTTCATTAAGAGGACCAATTTAACCTTAAAATATGTTGGGTCTGCAGCCTAAATTACATTGTGAGAAACACACAAAAAAACAAGAACTATTCTTTCAGTATTCAAAACTATTATCTAATTCAGTATAGAGGTTCCTCCTTCACTGGCAAGTATGGGAAGGCTCGACATAAATCTTTAGTTTCTTTGGTCTTATTTCTCAACATAAGTGAAACGATCGAGTAACAAGCATGTCAGGGCTACATTGTTGGTTTGTTGACCATACCCACAGGCTGCCTACAGATACAGGAGTTCAGCAAAAATCAACAAAATCGACAGAGAATCGATTGGCAATATGGAATTTCCACTAAGGAGTATTGCAGATTTTATTACTTGTAGATTGTGTCCTATCCAACCTTTATAATACTGAAATTTATAATAAGTATATGTATAGATATATAGAGAGATTTTACACATTTGCCAGCATCCCTCTGGTCACTTACATCACATATTGTTGTGTATAGTAGTAGCTCATTTATTATGGTATTCTGCTGAATGATTATACCACCGTTTATTTTTCCACTCTACTGTTCACTGATGTTTGGATGATTTCCAGTTTCAGCTATTTATTTTTCTTTCTTCTTTCTTTAAATTTAAATATTAATGAGCAATATAGAGTAAATCATCAGTTTCAGATGTAGTGTTCAATAATTTATCAGTTGCATTTAACACTCAGGGCTCATCACATTACATGCCCTCCTTAATGCCCATCACCCATTTACCCCCATCCCTCCACCTCCCTCCCCTTCAGCAACCCTCAGTCTGTTTCCTGTAGCTAAGAGTCCCTCATGGATTTTCTCCTGCTCTGATGACCTCCCACTCAGTTTTCCCTCCCTTCCCCCGTGACCCTCTGTGCTGTTTCTTATAATCCACATATGAGTGAAACCATATCATTATTTTTCTCTGCCTTATTTCACTCAGCATAATGCTCTCTAGTTCTATCCTTGTCAGTGTAAATGGTAATTATTCATCCTTTCTGATGGCTGAGTAATATTTTGTGTATATATACGTATACATACATACACATACATATATATGTATATATGTAATATTGATGTAATATGTAATATTATATGTAATATGTAATATTCCCATATATCTGTATCTATCTATCTATCTATATATATATATACATATCACATTTTCCTTATCCATTCACCTGCAGCAATGCCCACAATAGCCAAAGTATGGAAAGAGCTGAGATTTCCGGCTTTAGATTGAACAAGTAATGCTCTTGAAACATTCTTGTGAATGTATTTTGGTACACATATGTACTCGTTTCTTTAGCTTCTTTAGCTGTTGTATTAGTTGCAAATGGCTTATATAAGAAACTACCTCAAATTTAGTGCCTTAAAACAATATTAAGTTTATAATGTTACAGTTCTGGAGATCAGAAGCCCCAAATGGGTCTCCTTGGGTTAAAATCAAGGTTTTGGCTGAAATGCATTGCTTCTTGAGAGCCCAGGGAAAGGTCTGTCAGCCTTTTGTTGCTTCTAGAGACCACCCACAGTCCTTGACCTGCTGTCCTTTCCAGCCCTCACTCGTCACTCAGATGCCAGCTTCTATTGTCACACCTTTTCTCCAGAATCTGACCCCATGCTGCCCCCTACACGAGGACACATGTGTTAGATTGAACCCACCTCAGTAATGCAGGATGATCCCCAACACCCATCTCATGATCTTCAATTTAAATATACTTGCAAAGTCCTTCTTGCCAAGTAAGGTAACCTAAACCCAGGTACAAGTGATTGGGATGCACACGTCTTTTAGAGTGCTATTATTTTTATTTAAGATTTTATTTATTTATTTGTTTGAGACAGAGAATGAGAAAGAGAGCATGAGAGGGGAAAGGTCAGAGGGAGAAGCAGACTCTCACTGAGCAGGGAGCCCATTGCTGGACTCAATTCTGGAACTCCAGGATTAAGACCTGAGCTGAAGGCAGTCACTTAACCAACTGAGCCACCCAGGTGCCCCTGGGGGTGCCATTATTGTGCTTGACACAGGCACTCTCTAAAGATGGAATCGCTTCACCATAACCATGCATATATAGTCAGCTTTAGAAAATATTACCACATAGTTTCCCCGAGTTGTCCCAATTTCCCCTCTGGAACACTATCTGAATATTTCAATCACTTCCCATTTTTGCTGAATAGAGTCAGTCCTCTTTCTTTGGATCATTTCAGTGGATTAGTATTAGAATCTCACTTTAATTTTAACTTATATTTTCCCGATGACTGAAGCAGATTTTCATTGGCTTATCCTATGAAATACCTTCTTCTGTAAAGTGCTTAGTTGAATCTGCCCTCTGTTCATTTTTATATTGGGTTATTTGGTCTTTTTTCTTTCCTTTTTGTCGTCATCTCAAAACTTTTTATATAAAAATATAACTACTTTAATTAATCCTCTTTTTTCCTTATGAATTATTTTAACTCATTTATAATCAACATATGGTGTTATATTAGGTTTATGTGTACAATGCAGTGGTTCAACACTTGGACACGTCACCCAGGGCTCATCACACTATGTGTGCTCTTACTTCCCTTGCCCTATTTGACCCCCCACCTTTTCTTTTAGATGTATCAGAATTTAAAAAAAAATATGTATTCTGGAATCAAAACTTTCATCATTATGATTATTACAAATATTTTCTCCCACTCCATGTCTTTCATTTTCAATTCCTTTTATCATGTTATTTGAGGAACAGAAGCTCCCATTTTAATGTGGTATACTTTATCAATCTTTTGCACCGCGGATAATGTTTTCTGGGCTCTGTTTAAGAAATTGTGTTGCCTACTTTGCCTACTCAGTGTCTTGACGTTGTTCCCCTACATTATCTTCTAGAAGCCTTATTGTTTTACTTGTCACATTTATTGTTTTAAAGATATTTATTTACTTGTTTATTTATTTATTTAAGAGAGAAATCACCAGTAGGGGGAAGGTCAGAGGGAGAGGGAGAAGCAGACTCCTCACTCAGCAGGGAGCCCAACCTGGGGCTTGATCCCAGGGCCCTGAGATCATGGTCTGAGCCGAAGGCAAACGGTTCACTGACTGAGCCACCCAGGTGCCTCTAGTTGTCACATTTACATTTATAATCTGTATAGAATTGATTTTTTTGTGTAGTGCGGGTTTTCCCCTCATGTGGATACACAATTGACTAAGCATCATCTATTGAAAAAAATTATTTCCCTTGATTCTTGCATTATTGTTGATGTTTTTGCTTTTACTTCAGTGCTGGACATTGAGCATAAACATTCTGAGGGATAATTTGAGGCTTTGTGTGTTTATATCTTTCTCCAGAGAGGATTAGTTTTTATTCCGCAGACAGACTGGGGCGAATGATCCTGATCCGATCAAGGGTGGAGCTGGCTGGAAGCTAAAACTTCCAACTTGGGGAAGCACGTTTATTTCAAGGTCTCCAGCTCATTTCATGGAATGACCCCCGGGGTCCCATTTGCAAGATCAGGGGTTGATCGGGGCCTCTCCTCTTCGGTGGGTCATAATATTTGTGTGTCCTGCCCCACGGGAGTGCTGAAGGCTCTGCTCAGCTTCTCAGCCTTTTAGCTGGCTTGTTTTCTTTTCTTTTCTTTTTGTGTTTTTTTGTTTGTTTGTTGTTTTAGTTTCCCAGACTCTTGGGTGCAACTTGCAAACCAGTGAAAGGACTCCAGGAGAAAAGTATAGCCCTCTATCAGCTCACTCAAAAGGAGACTATAGCCCGCCAGTCAAAGTAGAGTTTGTGGTGACGACCCGAGTGTAACTCACAGTGAGCCCCCTTTGTGGCTGTTGGTCCAGCTGCTGAATACTTGGCAACCAGGGACATTATGGTGGGAAATGCTTAGTAGAAATGCCTGGAAATTTCCCCTCCTTACCACGAATCCAGAAAAACTGCAAACAAAACTGAAACAAAACAAAGGAGGGGAGACGGAACAAATTGTAAGCATGCGCACTGTGATTCAGGTTTACCGCGGTACTTGCTTCCATCCACACTGTGACTAAAACACGGAGAAGAGTGTAACAATCCATGAAGCCATCTCTGCTCCATCCCAGCCAGCCTTTCCTCTTTCAAACAGACGGCCTCTTTGTTTGTAATATTATGTGTGCCCATCCATGCTATTAGAGTATGAACATTCTACTTTCTTTTTAAAATAGTTTATTTATTTGGGGCACCTGGGTGGCTCAGTGGGTTGAAGCCTCTGCCTTTGGCCCAGGATACGATCCCAAGGTCCTGGGATTGAGCCCCACATCGGGCTCTCTGCTCAGCAGGGACCCTGCTTCCCCCTCTCTGCCTACTTGTGATCTCTGTCTCTCAAATGAATAAATAAAAATATTTTTAAAAAAAAGATTTTATGTATTTATTTATTTATTTGAGAGTGAGAGCTTGCACAAGCAGGGGAGAAGTGGAGGGAGGGGGGAGGCAGACTCCTCACTAAGAAGGGAGCCCGATGTGGGACTTGATCCCTGGACCCTGGAATCATGACTTGAGCCAAAGGCAGACTTAACCTACTGAGCCACCCAAGTGCCCCATCCACTTCTCTTGATCGTCTTCTCTCACTACTACGTGTGTGGACTGATTCCACAAACCTAAATTTGCAAAATCCACTGGGAGTACATCTCAAAGAGGGGGGACCCTGCTGGGATGGTCAGAAAACGTACTTTAGATCAGAACCAGAGCACACGACCGGGGGTCTGGATAATGCAGGGAGAAGGGAGACACAAAATCACCACTGTGGCTGGCTGTTATGTTTCTGCCTTGCTCCCTCCAAGTGAAGCTTGCTTTCAGGAATGCCTCAGGTGAAAACTAATGATCGTCATTTGAGTCAACGAGAGGATAAACACACCGGGCACCCACGATCTGGTGCGCACTTAATGCACCAGTGAGAATGTATGGAAAGCAGGATCTCCTCAGAGCAGTTCTGCTTTGACCAGATTTCCGTATGAAAGAAAGTGGCTAACAAGGTCCACAGCATCACCACGGAGTGAACACAGAGCACAGAATACACAGGAGGGACGGCGTTCCTTCCCAGAGCAGCAGGTGGAATTTTGGGGAAAAATCACCAAAGAACAAACAAACAGTGAACCAGCCCATATACCCTGAAAGTGCTCACCACTGAGCCTTGGCCAGCCCGTCAGTGGGCACATTTTATGTTTGAATTGCTCATCTGTCTAGCGCTCCCGGGAATGGATGGTGTCATATGTCTGGTTCATTGCTGACACTCAACAAACAATATTAATCCTTATCATATGACTTAATTGAAGGCCTGCACAGGAAGCTAAAAGACAAGGTTTCATCTGTCCTGCCTGCCTGGAAGGGACAATTCTGCTTATTTGGACAACTGTGCGTACCTGGAAGATGGATGGCCACTTAGCGTTTTGCCCCCAGCCTCTCTCAGTGTCCGGAGTATAAACACATGACTCCACAGAGACATGACTTCTGGCCCTATTTCCTTCTTCTGCACAGCATACAAACACCTATTCTGTCCCTCTTCAAATAATAAACTCCTTGTGTGCAAAGACTGTACCATTTACACATTTAGAATCTTCCCGGAGCACCGCAAGGGTGGGCCTTGGTCCTATTTGGCTTCTAGTACCGAGGAACAACTCAAGAACAAGAACACCAGCATGGCCTCCTCAATTTAGAATTCACATGGCAGCAAAAACAGGAATCCTAAGGGGTGCCTGGTTGGCTCAGTCTGTAGAGCACGCGACTCTTGATCTCAGGGTTGTGAGTTTGAGCCCCACCTTGGGTGTAAAGATTACTGAAAAAGACATCTTAAAAAAAAAAATAAAAGCAACAATGGCAAAATGACCTGTTCTAAACAGAAGAGAATGTTCTCAAAACCAGAAATCAGTGAGTTGCAAGTGCCCCCCGAGTGCTCCTTCCTCCACAGACTGTCCCTTTGCAGCTCTCTGGAGCCTCTGGCCCCCGACGAGTCAAACAGTGACCAACCCGTTGAGTATTTGCCAAACACCATTGAAGAATGAGGCACAGAGACATTTTGACATAGTCTCTGCTTACAAGAATTCACAATCTGGGCACACAAAGAGATCATACCTAATAAGAAGCAATAAAACCCGTACCAGGCACGCACCCAGCTCCTGGGGTGAGGCCAGCCTGGGAAGTGCTTGTTCTAGACAGTGGGGACCAGGGCTCTGGGGCGAGGCCACACAGAGGCTCACCTCCATGAATGGAGGGCAGGCCTGGAGGTCAAGAGGATCCAGTGCCCCACCTAAGTGCCTGATTCCCCCGCCCTGGCTTATGAGCCTCTTTTCAGACAGAAAGACCAGAGTTGGAAGTGGGAGAGTGTGGTTGGGTCCTTCCCGGCTAACCTCTGGTCTTTGCTATTGGACACACTCACCACCATCTCCCTCCAAGTCTAAGCCCTATTTGTATAATCACACCGGTTGACAGTCTGTAGGTTTGATGTATTGTGGCTGCTTATAGTACCTGCTGCTGGGGTCTCGGGTAGATCCCATTTGTACATGGCCCCCCACTGACCAGCAGCTGACACTAGAGGGGTTCCCTTCCACCCGACTGTGCTGGGGCCTGGCATCATGGTGGGGACAACTCTGCAGACAGGTGGATTCCAGAGCCATGCAGGGATCAGGCTGAAGCAGGCTCCAGCCCAGGCCCATCCTTGCTCAGCTCCTGAGAGCATGCTGCCTCATCCCCAGCCTCTGTGGATACATAAACCCTTGCCTCGGACTTTGCTTCTTAGGAACTGGACCTAAGGCTTAAAACAGAATTTCGCAGGTATACTTCAAGTGAGGCAGTTTTTTTATCTACACTCTCTCAGTTGAAGCTGAAGCTTCCACTCAAAAAGTCACAGTGACAACCGGTCCTCTACAGAACCAGGCTCACTCGCTCTCAGCATCCAACATCACGAATTCCTCCCCAGGCTCCGGGGCCCCTACCTGATTCCTGGATGAGTCTGTGCGGAAAAGAAATGCTGGGCAAGGAGACCAGAGGTAAAGAAGAATGTAGAGTGCCAGTGGGTCTTGGGAAGGACAGGAGAACTTTCTAGAGTGGGGGTCATGAATTGAGGGTTTGAAGCCATGGGTGAGGATATAAACAGCTCCTGGACATTCATAGTCAAGTGGGCTTTACTGGGGATGTTTCTTATCTACTTAGCTGCCACTTAATCTCAGGAGCAGTGACAGACGGAGACCGAGCTGGAGAGAAAATGTAGGGTGAACAGCGCCTCTAGTGGCTGCTGCCTGGCAGCGCAGCTGCTCCGTGAGAAGCTGCACAGGCAGCATTTATGTAGTCAAACGCCCACTAGAAATTTGTCCCCTGAAGCAGCAGAATCCTTTCTGGTCCTGGGATGCGGCTTATAGGAACTTGCACCAGGAGGTCCCCACGGTGGGGTCCTACCTTCCTGCAAACCCCATCCCAGGTCTGGCTTGCGGGCTCTCTTTACCATGTGTGGAAGGCGGGGGAGGCTTAGGCAGGCGGCATCTGGAGAAGAGCTGCGTGGGCATGCAGCTGGTGGGCTTCTTCCCCGCCTCATTTTCCTCCTGGGCTCACATGGGTCCCGCTAAATGCAAGACGAGAGGCTGCAGGCCCTTCTGGATGCCCACAACCAGGAGAAGTGTAGCCCCGCCC
This sequence comes from Mustela nivalis, assembly GCF_964662115.1. NCBI lineage: Eukaryota > Metazoa > Chordata > Mammalia > Carnivora > Mustelidae > Mustela > Mustela nivalis. Next base: position 94,009,136 of record NC_139021.1, on the reverse strand, counting down.
CTCCCCCGGCTGGGAGCTTCGCCCCCTCTATCTATGCACAGTCAAAGCTCCTTTGGAGAGAGGCTGTGTGTGGTCTCTGGCCCAAGGGCAGGGCTAGGGACACGGCAACAAGAGCACACCGTACCTCTCTGGCGGGCTCCTAGGGCTCGTGCCACAGAAGTCACAGGTGGCACGTGACTGTCAGTGTGTCTTGGAAAATGCCATCCTCCAAGAGGGCATATTTCTGTTCCCTACTATCTGATACCATTTTCAAAAATGCAGAACACAGTCGGAGACTCACTGATTCTCGTGCCACAGAAGTCACAGGTGGCACGTGACTGTCAGTGTGTCTTGGAAAATGCCATCCTCCAAGAGGGCATATTTCTGTTCCCTACTATCTGATACCATTTTCAAAAATGCAGAACACAGTCGGAGACTCACTGATTCTCAGTACAGTCTGCATTTAAAAACCATCCTCTCCCGGGCTGGTGTCCCAGAAATGGCATTGTATTTATTTGTCTTAGAACTCTATTTGGACTGGAATAGAGCAATGTCCCTCCAGACTGTGGGTGCCTGATGGAGGCTTTGGGCTAGAAAACTCTCTGTGCAGACAATGCTGTTCGGAGTTTGGCAGGGAGGGGGAGCCCCGGGAGTCAGCCTAGGACTCCAGAGTCCAAGGATGCAGGCCTGAAGGTCTACCACATACTAGCTGTGTGGCCTTTGGCAAGGCAGTTTCCTACGTATCCATTCTTCCTAGATAAAATTGGAATAGTGATATCTATTTTATTGCATGATTGCTGAATTCCAGGAGAAGGTCTATACAAAATCGCAAGTAAAGGTTTATTAATTCCAAGTGATTAATGATAAAGGATATATATATATATATATATATATATATATATATATATATATATCATCCATGCCCAACACGGAGCCCAACACTGAGCTTGAACTCACGACCCTGAAATCAAGACTTGAGCTGAGATCAAGAGTCAGACGCTTAACAGACAGAGCCACCCAGGCATCCCTGATATTTACTGTTTTTAATATATGTTTTGAAATAGAGTTGTTATTTACTATTTATCCTGTGTCCAGTCTGGTGAATTCCTTTGCATGCAGTAATTAATAATATTTGTTGAATGTATAAAGACATATGTTGCATTATGTCTTCTTTGTCCTTAAACTTCTTTCTTATTCATTATCCGATTCAATGGCAACTGTGAAGGTATCAGCCTAACATTTCCCGGCTTAGTGTGCTATTGGATTTCTTCTAAACTTTTGCCTTCCTGTTCACATCCACCACCATAATCTTAGTTTACAGAGGCATTTATTTTATTTTTTTAAAGATTTTATTTATTTATCAGAGAGAGGGGGGGGGGAGAGCGAGCACAGGCAGACAGAATGGCAGGCAGAAGCAGAGGGACAACAGGTTTTCTGCTGAGCAAGGAGCCCGATGTGGGACTCGATCCCAGGATGCTGTGATCATGACTTGAGCCGAAGGCAGCTGCTTAACCAACTGAGCCACCTAGGCATCCCTACAGAGGCATTTAAACAGAGTTTAATATTCTTTAAGATCACAGACTACACAGCCACAGTGCTTGGTGAATCTAGCTCCACCCTGCCTGGCCTTGACTCTGGGCAAAGGTTTCAATGAACCCAACCCTCAATTTCTCCCATCTGCAAAATGGGAACAATAGTAGAGCATCCTCTTAAGGCTGTGACTAGGATTAAATGAAGCCCTTCATGGAACACACTAGAACAGTGTCTGGTACATGGTTCTTTTAAAGTCATTCTCCCAGCTGGCATCAGGTTAAGCCCTTAATAGCACAGCTTTGATCATGTCTCTCCTCTAATGAAAAGCCTCTGATGACTCTCCATTGTCTGCCAGATAAAAGGCATCCCATCAGGCCTGGAGCCTAGTGCCCTGTCCAATGCTGTCCCAGTATTTCTGCCTTTGATTCTTGCTCTGCTCATCCAGGTGAAACCTGAGTTCCTGTGACACTCTGAACACCCTCCCCTCCTGCACTTTACAACCCAGACCCTGCTCCAGGAGTCCCAGCAGAGACCACGCCCACACTGCTCCTCTCTCCCCTCACCCCTCCTCCACAGGGTGCGTTCTTCTATCTGCTGGGACACCATCAGCCTATAAGGGCGATTCCCGCCCTACCCCCCTGCACTTCCCCTGCTTTCTTCTTTCTTCCTTCATGTGCATTTTGTTCACTGATTTTTTTGAAAAGGGAATATATTCAGATGGTTCAAAATCCAAAACCTCCATCTGAAAATGTTTCCCTGACATTCTCATCCCTCAGACACTGAGTGTTCTGCCCCACAGACTTGCAATGCTTTCTGTGTCCCATGATTCCTTTTAAAGGACGTTTTATGCATATATGTGTGTATACTATTTTCTTTTCATAGAAGTGGGAGCATGCTGTACACAGACAGGAGTTTACTATAGATATTGTACTCTGTCTTGCTCTTTCTCACTTGCTATACCACGGAAGAGAACGTGTCCACATCCCTTCCCAAGGGAGAGTCCTCCTTCCCATTATGGCTGCATTCGACTTCGCGGATGGATCACGATGGATGGATGGATGGATGGATGATAGCTTAGTCCACTGGCAGCCACTTTGGTTCTTTCTGTGTTTTTACTATTAGACACAATGTTGCCATCTATGTCCTTCCCTTGCAGATCAGATGTAAGAGCACATCTACATCCTGCCCACTTTCTAGACCCTATTCAAGCCATTCCTTCTCCATCTGGTTCCTCCACATGCCCAAACACCCTCACTGGGGGTGGGAGGGGGTGTTCAGATGGACCTAATTTGAATCTGTGTCCTTAAAATTGGAAGCTTTAGTGGAAGATCACTAACAAATTCACAATATTCATATAATGGTTTCTCTAAATTTTTATTTGGAGCTGGATTTTTTATTTTCTCTGAAAAGATCTAGGAAATCATTAGGAAGTACATTTTCAAAGAGAAGGATCTTGGACTTCTAAACATTTTCTACATAGTACTAACATTAAATTTCTAGTCCATAAATACTAAATTGCATGTTAAATAGATAAACCCAGCTGATATATGCTTTTGTGTATCAACTAAAAAAAAAAAAAAGTGACCATAGGGACGCCTTAGTGCCTCAGTTGGTTAATGTCTGCTTTGGCTCAGGTCCTGATCCTGGAGTCCCAGGATTAAGCCCCACATTGGGCTTCCTGCTCAGTCGGGAGTCTTCTTCTCCCTCTCTCTCTGCCCTGCCCCTTCTCATGTGTTCTCTCTCTAATAAATAAATAAAATCTTAAAAAAACGTGATCGTATTATTTTCAATTCATTTAAATGTAAGTATAACCTCACTCTTTTACTATTTTTTAAAATCCCAAATGGGTTGTGAGGAAGATGTGATCAACACGTACTTATTTTTCAGGGATATTTCATGTCATTAGGCCTTACTATTTTCGTGCAGAAGGGACCTAGAAACTTACTCTTTGGAAATATGTTAGATTTGGGGCACATGGAAATTCTATCACCATTACAAAAGTGCTGTTGTAACTAGAAATGGAGGAAAGATTTGCTTGACACACAGTTTCTGAAATTCAAGAAAGGTGAACGCCTGTGAGGCCTTGACCCTTGTAAAACATTGACATTTGTAAACCTATCTATGGTAGTGCCAAGGGAATGCCCGATGAAATACATCTTCTGCTGACTGGTTTTAGTTACAATTAAGTCTACTATTGCTGGGAGATCTTATTTGGCCATTTCATCAAAACCGCAAAAGGAAACAGGGGCTTGTAAGTACTTGCCACCAAGCTGAACACTCAGAGCACCCGCTCACCTATTTTTCATGCCCAGAATGCTGGTGGGCACTTCATTCTTTATCCAATTACATGTGGGCTAGTGTAGCTTCCGTTTGGTGCATTTCTGTGTGTTACTGTCTAATAGCAGGACTGATTTCAGCCTTGTGTGTATGGTCTGAAGGCCTGTCCTCCCCTTCCTCCTCCCATCCCCTCACCTGCTCGGCCCGCCTCTTCTTCAAACAGCCACAGGGCCCTTCCAGACCTTCAGGCTACAGAACACTCAGCTTTGGAAGCAGAACTGGAGGCAGATCATGACTCTGGCTGAGAAATTCTTGATACATTACTTAAACGCTCTGAGCTTCAGTTTGCTCATCTGTGAAATGATCATCATGCCCATTTGGGAGCAGGCCTGCTCAAGGGACTGGATGACAGGCAAGGCATGACTCAGGTGCACCTGCTGTTGATGTTTCTTCCCGTATCAGAGACATGTTCCGTATCTACCAAAATGCCACAGCACCAGTTCAGCTGGCATTCACGCAGGAGAACAAAAAGACCTTCAAAATACTCAGTGGCTCCAGGTAGCCTATGAGCTCGAGGGTTGCTTATCAAAAGGACATGTAAGGAAATCTGTAGGCTGACATTTCCAAGTATAAGAAAATTCTTGTGATGTTTTACAGCAAACAAGTTCCAAGCTGCTTGCCAAGGGGCAGTGGCGCAAAATATTTCTTGATGTTTGTTCCTGCCCAAAGGCTCTGACACTAACAATTTATTCTACCCTTCCTTGATTCCCCACCTGCCAGTGGGTGCTGAATATTTCATTAGCATGGTAGGAAAGCACACTCTGTTCTAGCAGTAGGCTTGCAAACCAACAGGGACCTTAGCCACGAACAGGGAAATATCTTTCAAGAATCAGCCTGTCCTCTGGTGACAGCAGAAATACTTTCAGTAAAACAAGGAGGTAGCATATGAGGAGATTGTTCTCTATGGCCCATCAGCAAGGTTTTAAAAACCTCATATTGGGGTTCTCTTGAAAATGGTACCTACTACAGTTACAACCAGAATTTCTCTAAATAAAATACAGTACCAGCACACACCATCTCTGTCCAAGAGAAAAGATCTGGATTAGCAGCACTAGAATGAATAGACATTTTACAAAGACAGGCACTTTTGTCACTCTTGAGTGCTCAGAGCCTATAACTGTACATACAGGAGACACTCAGCAAACATTGATTGAATGAGTGTGTGCCCTGGTCACAGGAATTCCCTGAGCTGTCTCTTGGGACATATTTATATAGTATAGTATTGGATAAAATTGGGTGTTAAAAAACCATCGCACTAAAATGATGTAACTAACTTGTGGGCCAATCAGTGGAAATCTAAATTCCTGCTGTTTCTTTGCTTTGAGATATTAATAGAAACTACAAGGAACTATGTGCCTTCCAATGTTATGGATTAGTATTAATATCACCCACACTATTATAGTCAAAGAAATTGTCTCCAACTTTCCACATGATTTTTCTTAGATGAGGCTTACCTAAAGGCCCAGAATTTTTCTTTAGTGACTGACAGTGTTCTGTGTTTTCTTGACCAAGTGTTCCCCCAACTGTTTCCCATCCAAACATCATAACCTGTATCTGCTAGTAGGACCCCAAGGCTGCCATTGGCATAATTCTCCAACCAAGAGGCATTGTCTGCAAATAAGGCATGTTGCAAATACATGACTGGCCAGGATCCTGGAAGGAGGAAGGGAGAAGAGAGAGAGGGGAGAGAAAATAACTTATGATAAAGAGAACATCTCAGGAACATGATAGAAACCCCTCCCACATACACACCCCACACCAGAAGAAGCCAAACCCAAAACCAGCATTCACCTTTCCCCTTGTCATTCATTGGTGTAGAGGGGGAGAGTCACGTGTAAGTTTCTCAAGCATGTTTATTATTCTCAAGCATGTGCTGTGCTGACGGATGAACATGCAGGAGCTTGTTATGGCCTCATTATACCTCTACCAAGTAGCTACTACTTTAAGGATCTTCATTTTACAGCTGCAGAAACTGAGCTTTAGGGTAGTGAAGTACCTTTCCCAAGGGGCCACCTGGTTAACAAGATGCAGAACTAGGACACAAGCCCAGTTCTTTTTCACACCGCAGTGGGTGCTTGTAAACTGTGCTCCCAGCTCTAGGAATTCACATTTGCATATCTCAGGGGTCTGGCAAAGACAGGAAAATGATCATGTCTGATGGAATCCCTTGCCTCTTCCAGGGAGGAGGAGGATGGGAGCATAAATGGACAGTGACTGATTTCCTCTCCAAGCTTCTAGCCAAATCCCCAGCCTCTGCCCACCAGAGAGCATTTGAAAACCCCAAATATAATAGAGTCAGCTTAACATCCCTCTGATGACTGTCAAATTCTTGAGGGAGAGGGTATTCAGGGAGATGAGGTGAACCAGCACAGAAGGTTCCAAAAGGCACCATGATTTAGTGCGTTAAGAGCACAGGCTATGGAGCTGGCTGGGTTTGAGTCCTGATTCCATCACTCGCTATGTGTGTGTGACTTTGAGCCTGTTACACAGACTGCTCAGGTTCATTACCTGTAAAATGGTAACAATTCATAGTACTGACCTCTTAGGGATGCTGAGAGGTTTCTCAAATATAAATTAATGTAAAGTTTTTAGAATAATACACTTAACCCATGGTTCTTTTTTTTTTATTTTTTATAAACATATATTTTTATCCCCAGGGGTACATGTCTGTGAATCACCAGGTTTACACACTTCACAGCACTCACCAAAGCACATACCCTCCCCAATGTCCATAGTCCCACCCCCTTCTCCCAAACCCCATCCCCCCAGCAACCCTCAGTTTGTTTTGTGAGATTAAGAGTCACTTATGGTTTGTCTCCTTCCCAATCCCATCTTGTTTCATTTATTCTTCTCCTACACACTTAAGCCCTCATGTTGCATCACCACTTCCTCATATCAGGGAGATCATATTTAACCCATGGTTCTTAACTCCAAACTATCCCCAAAATCTTCCTCCTTGGAAAGGAGAAAAATGCCCTCCTTTTAGGGTTCCAAGCCCCCTCCCCCTAAGCCTGGTGTTGCCAGATTAAAAAAAAGAAAGAAAGAAAGAAAAAAAAGATTAACAGGAAGACTCAGGATGCCATTGATCTGAATTTCAGATACAAGATGAATAATTTTTGGTCAAATACATTCTAAAGAGGAACTTGTCCAAGAAACTGATTTGTTAATGATCACAGAGTCAACTTCGACTTCTGCCATTTGTCTTTTACCCTCACCTTTGTCCCACTCTCAATTTTCATTCTGAATCTCTAGAATTATGCCTTTCTTTCTTGGAGGACAGAAGTCAAATGGCGATTTTAGCCACCTCTGAATATGAATGGCAGGACAGACAAGTGTGGTGATGGGATACAGTATTTGCCCTCCTGTCTTCCCAGATACTCTGCCCCTTCTTCTCTGTTCCTCATTCATCCTGAGCTTTGCAGTGACTTGTCCCTACTTAAAGAGTAATTTCCTCTGCTTTTGCGTGGCTGACTCTTCATGCTAGAATTTAGGCCATATCAACACCATGCTCCTTCCTCCCACAAAACTTGTGTCCCTCTGATCAAAATATAGGAAGAATGTTCCAATTTTCCTACATGGAAAATGTTTCAGAAGCATCAGGGTCATCTAATTTGATTTTTTAGTCCTGCCGAAGGGGGCCTATTGATTCTAAAGGGGGCAGGAGAGACTTCATGCAACCCAGCCAACCTCTTTGTGAGTGAGGAAATCCCTTTCCTGGGATGCAGCAATTTTTCGCATGAGAAATGAGTCATGAACGAAAGAAATGTTGGTCCCGCCTTTGCATTCACACCCCCAGCAAGCGAGCCTGTTTGCTGTCAACAAGATCTGTCTTGCCCGTCATATTTTTAGGTTCTTCGCTGTCTTCAGAAAATTGGAAAAGAAGGAGACTCCCTTTAACTGTTTAAAGACTAATCTAAGAATTGAACCAAGTTTGATAAACCAGTCATTCTCTCAGTAGAAAGCCAGTCCTAAGGTGTAGTAATATGCTGTCGCCTTCGCAGGATAGACACATCTTGTACCTGGGCTCCGGGCATCTCTTCGTCCACGGGGATTTCTGTTGACACTGAGGATGTACTCGTCCTGAGTGGTAACCTCATACTCTTCACTGGGGTAGCCATTATAGGTGATGATCTCACTCTGCCTGGTGAAAACACAGACATTAGCTCTACATCTTCTCCAAAGGGTTTTGGAAGGAACTAGAACAAAGTATCTTGTGTCTACTTATTGGGGTGAATTATCTGAAATTTGTAGCCCCAGGTAACTGCAAAATCGATTTACTATGTAAAGTCTTGATTTAAAAAAAAATAGCAGAATATTAAAAAATGTCTGCTATTGGCAAATTTGGGGGTGGGTAATTGGGTAGAGATGGTATTAGGTATTGACCCATTTTTCTAACAGAACTATGTTCTCCAGCTAATTCTCGAGACCCCTTTTGATTGTGGAGAAGGTGGTCATATATAATATCCAAGGGGCTTAGAATAGAAATTTTTAATATTTTAAAAATATAAATTCAAACAAGGACGTTGCCTATAAATTCTTTTTTGCTTTATATTACTGGAAAGTGTTATTTACTCAGCCAAAAGGGAAGTTCTCCCTAGCTTGACTCTCAGAGAAACCTTACATATCACCTATGTTTTATCTGTTCCCTTATTTGAGACTTTCTGCTCTCACAAGACCAGGCATCTGCCTTATGTGATGTCCTTTGGGACTTGGCATGACTTACAATATTCATCCACACTTCAGGATTCACTTCATTTTCCAAATTAAAGAATCTACCAGCATTTAAAGTTCCACAGATCAAACAACAGGTTGTTAAAACCAGCCACATCGTGGGAATGCCTGACATAAGACATTTAGTAATCACAAATTGATTTTATGCATCAACGTTGCTTAAGAAATGGAAATAGTGCCCTACTGAAAATTGGACGGACATCCTAGAGACACTGAGAAACTGTGGAAGGGAGCAAACAAACATAGTGAGCTAATTCTGAGCGTGGGAATCCATTCTTCGCATGGAAAGTGCTTTGACCCAATCCATTTCTTGCAAGACATTTCATCAAGCACCAAGACTTATTGTTTTGGTTGTCCTTTAATCAAAGGTTTTGAATCATGTTAAGTCTTTGCTTACCTGCAAATTGCCAGGATACCTGAAGACTCAGAGGACAGGTGTCCAAGCCACAGCAAAGGGAAAAGGGGCATTATCCTCTACTCTAACCAGCCTCCCACAAAACAAACAAGAACAGTGAGCAGAGAGGAGGAAGATGGGCTTCCAAGGATGGGATTATTTCTCTTGTGGATACCCAAAGGGGAAGGTTGCACACTTAAATGTGTGATCTCTTCCTTGGCAGGGCTTAAATTACGTCTTCCAAGGCAGAACAACCTCATGGCAGTCCAGACTGACTCTCCTATGACACCCTCCCCACCCCCACTGTGACCTGACTTTGAGGTCCAGCCTCACCACAGACAAGATTTCTGACCTTGGACAAGTTATTTTGCAGCTTTGTCTCTTGGTTTCTTTGTGGGTGAAATTAGAATAATAATGTAGCCTACCCTGCAGGGTTTACAGGAAGGATTAAATGACCTACAAAGCAAGAAACAGGTCAGTCCTTTCACTATATGAGCCAGAAAGTAACATCAGAGAGCTGTAACAAATTAATGACCGACTTCCAGAAATTTAGAGCTTTACTTTTGAAGATTTTAAATAGCTTCCCATGCATTCATTTGCTGTCGGGTTGAAGACGATTTTATATCTGCAAATGTTATATTATTTAAAACATTGTTAAAACTAGCAACAGCTAATATCTACTGAGTGCTAAAGCTTGTGCAGAGAACGTTTCTAAATGCCTGGGGTGTGTTATTTAAATCTCAAAGAAACTCCATCAAGTGGGTCCTATCATCCTTACTTTATGGATAAAAAACCCCAAGGCTTAGAGAGATTTCAGGTCTGCCCATGTCACAGAACCCACAGGTGCCAGAACTGGGTGGAGAAGGCAGGCAGCCTCCCAGCAGTGCCCTTGGATCTGACCATCACCCCAACCCGCCTCCCAGTTGTGATAGATCTTGACCTTGCCTAGCTCAATGAGTGCCCTCTGCTCCAGAAGACTCCTCACCGACTAAGAACCTCTAAACTTCTGGCTATGACATCAGGTTGAAGAACAAGATGTAGTTGCAGTGACAGCAGCTAGAGAGAGCAGAGACTGGAAGCCAATGGCAATGTGGAAACCCCAGGCTGTGGCACCACCCACAGTGTCTTCCTGATGCACCAAATGCCCTGATGTGCTTGCAGATTGGGAAATAGTGGTCTGCGGAGTGCCAAGTAACCAGTATGACTGAATCCTTTATGTTTCCTTGGAGTGGCAGCTGCTGTCGGGAGGGTTAAGGTATCTTTTCCAAGCCTGGCATGAAATGGGGTAGTCGGATGGACTTGGGATCCTAACGGACAGAACCAGGCATAGAAGCAAAATCTACCTCCTCAATACCAGACCATTTCTGTGGGAGTCAGACGAAGCAAGTCTAGAAAACTACTGATGTCAACCATGTGGTGTGAGGGGGGTGACTGACTGTGGGCTAAATGGTGAGGATGAGGCCACCCTGACTCCAGGCTCCCGAGGCCGGTAGGACCTGGAACTAGCAGAGCATCAGGGAAAACTGACACATACATCCAAGGGAGGCAGTGACCCTTGTGGGCGCTGAACCACAGACCAGTTCACCTTGAATTAAAGCAAAGCAGAAGCAAGTGCGCCTGGGGGGCTCGGTGGGCCTAGTGTCCCACTCTTGACTTTGCCTCAGGTCATGATCTCAGGGTCTTGGTATCAGCCCCACATTGGGGCTGTTCAGTAGGGAGCCTGATTCCCCCTCTCCTTCTACCCCTCCCCCTGTTCTCACTCTCTCCCTCTCTAAAATAAATAAGTAAATAAAATCTTAAAAACAAAAAATAAAACAAAAAACAAAGTAGAAGCAGAGGCCAGAGGAGAATGACAAAACTTAGCTCCACCCTCTTTTGCACACACTAGTGGAGGCACACAAACAGGGTTTCTGTTTCACCCTGTATTCAGTAACCCTCTAGGGCCCCAGGAATGACTGAAGCTCTCCGGGACAAGAAGCAGGGAGACAGTGAAGTCCTACCTAGCAGAGGCAGTAGTTTTTGTTCTCTGAGTCTGGACTCGTTCTGCACCCCTTTCAAAAACAAAGCTATTACTTCCATTTGTCCAAAACCTCAGATCTGTTCCACTGGAATGGGGAATTCATGCCAGTTGATTCATGAATTCATGAATTCATGATTGTTGGAAGAGGTGGGAGGATTATTGGTTATTCTGCCTCCCCTCCCACTTTTTAAAAGATTTTATTTATTTGAGAGAGAGACAGAGATAGCACAAGCAGGGCACAGGGAAAGGGACAAGTAGACTCCAGGCTGAGCAGGGAGCCTGATGTGGGGCTGGATCCCAGGACCCTGGGATCATGACTAGAGCTGAAGGCAGATGCTTAACCCACTGAACCCCCTAGGCGCCAAGATTATTCCCCCTTTGAGGCAAGAGTCCACTCTTCCTGACAAAGATGGCCCAGTGAAAGGGGTGAGGACCTTTTGGGAAATGCACATGGCTTCTGACTTCCAGAATCACTTCAAACAGAACTTAGCAAACTCTCTGGGGAGTTCTGAGAGGCACATGTTATTAGTATTAATGTAGATTTGTGGCCATGCTCGGTGTGGGAGCAGCAGGAATGGAGCTAAATGTCTCCAGCCTTGACAGGCTGCAGACCAGGGCGAATTTCAGAATTCTAACTTGTGGCCCTACTTCGTGGCCCTCTCAGATCCCCTCATGAACACTTTCAACATGTTGAAATGAGCTAAAATGAAACACATTGCAACTTCTTCATTGGCCCTGTGAAATACAAAATTATAGCTCCTACTTTCTAAAAGTTCAAAATTTCCCTGCTTCACTCCCCCCCCACCAATTAGATGATATTAAAGCTGGAACATGATCTTGGGCAAAATGTAGATTAAAGATCAGTCTCTTTTAAAAAAAATATTTATTTATTTATTTATATATTTATTTATTTATTTAATTTATTTTTTATTTACAGCATAACAGTATTCATTATTTTTTCACCACACCCAGTGCTCCATGCAATCCACACCCTCTATAATACCCACCACCTGGTACCACGACTCCTTCAAAACCCTCACATTGTTTTTCAGCATCCATAGTGTCTCATGGTTCACCTCCCCTTCCAATTTCCCTCAACTCCCTTCTCCTCTCTAACGCCCCATGTCCTCCATGCTATTTGTTATGCTCCACAAATAAGTGAAACCATATGATAGTTGACTCTCTCTGCTTGACTTATTTCACTCAGCATAATCTCTTCCAGTCCCGTCCATGTTGCTACAAAAGTTGGGTATTCGTCCTTTCTGATGGAGGCATAATACTCCATAGTGTATATGGACCACATCTTCCTTATCCATTTGTCCATTGAAGGGCATCTTGGTTCTTTCCACAGTTTGGCGACCGTGGCCATTGCACCTATAAACATTGGGGGTACAGATGGCCCTTCTTTTCACGACATCTCTATCTTTGGGCTAAAAACCCAGGAGTGCAATGGCAGGGTCATAGGGAAGTTCTATTTTTAATTTCTTAAGGAATCTCCACACTGTTCCCCAAAGAGGCTGCACCAACCTGCATTCCCACCAACAGTGGAAGAGGGTTCCCCTTTCTCCACATCCCCTCCACATCCCCCCCTTCCTGTCCTGTTAATTTTGGCCATTCTAACTGGTGTAAGGTGATATCTCAACGTAGTTTTAATTTGAATTTCCCTGACAACTAGTGATGATGAACATTTTTTCATGTGTCTGATAGCCATTTGTATGTCTTTATGAATTTGGGCTTTCTCTCTTTTCTTTTGGATTAGTGTGGCCAATGGTTTATCAATCTTATGGATTATTTGCTTTTCTAAAATTCTCATTCCTTTCTATTTTTAACCTTGAATTGCTTTCAAGGGAAAATGATTTCCCCTTTGACACAAAGTTATGTGGTATAAATTATGGATTCTTTCAAAAAGCCAGATTCTAGTTTTATTGATACATTCTACTGTATCTCTGGTTTCTACCCCATTGACCTCTGTTCTAATCTTGATTATTTCCATTCTTATGTATGGTGTTGGCTTGATTTGTTGTTGGTTCTCCAGCTCTTTAAGGTGTAGAGACAGCTGGTACATTCTGGATTTTCAATTTTTTTGAGGGAGGCTTGTTTGGCTATGTATTTCCCCCTTAGGACCGCCTTTGCTGTATCCTGTAGGTTTTGGACCAAAGTGTCTTCATTCTCATTGGTGCTTATGAATTGTTTAAGTTCTACTTTGATCTCCTGGTTGATACAAACATTCTTAAGCAAGGTGGTGTTTCTGAAACCTTGGTCCAAAGATCATATTGCAGTCTGAGCCAATTTTTTTAATGATGGATCCTCATTCAAATATCAAGGTGTCTAAAAACATGTGCTTGAACATAGAACATGGATCCTTGAACTTGGTATCTATTGGTGACAATGATTATTCTTTTTCTTCTGATGTTCTAATTCAAAATACTTTTGCTATTATATCTTATCTTTTTTTGTTTGTTTGTTTGCTTCTTTCTCCCCCAAGATTGATTTTTTTTTTATACCACATAACTTTGTGTCAAAGGGGAAATCATTTTCCCTTGAAAGCAATTCAAGGTTAAAAATAGAAAGGAATGAGAATTTTAGAAAAGCAAATAATTAAGCCTTACCTCCTTTAGACAAATTTTCCCCTGGAATAAAAGACTTTGCATGAATAGAAACACAGAATCTGTTGCTTGTTCACCAGATAATTTATCTAATTCACTATACATCCTAAAATTCAAACAGAGCTTTAAGCACGCAGGCGCGCACACACCCACAATGATTGATTAGCCCACCTTGGCCTTAGGAAAGGCACTTTAAATTACATTTAACTATTTTATTTCTTTACCCATAAAGCAGAGTTGGCCATGCTCATGACATGTCAAAGAAACAATGCTGTTTCTGAAGTTACCTATCAGAATGGAGCATGCTCTCTTTAATGCTGGCTGCTGTTGTTGAATCTCCCAGTCAGCTCCAGTAGTCTGTACCCACCTTCAATCACTGGATGGCTATAGGATAGAGAGGCGGTAGAGAGAAAAGGCAAATGAAAAGATCTAGCATAAATATCTGAAATTTTAAAGGTTTTTGAAAAGAGGTAATAAAAAGCTAATTGAATGGACGCTCATCCTAATCGGAAATGCGCAAAGGAAAGATCACGTCCATTTAAAGAGAAGTTGTTACCAAAAGTGCAGGTGTTTGCCTTTGATGACTTCCACCTCCTGGAGTGGCCAGATCAGGACCACATTCATGGCAAAGGTAAAAGCTTCAAGGGAATGAAGAGGAGGAGCCATATCGTCTCCTGGGAGGAGATTTATAGCATCTAATTCTCCAAGTCTGTTTACCTGCCTGCCTGCCTACTTAATGTGCAGAATTTATGTATGGTATTCCCTACAGCTCATTTTGTATTTGATTCCTGTAGGAGGTATGTTCAAGTGGGAATTTGTTTTGTTTTGTTTTTTGTTTGTTTTTTTAACATGCACAGACATGCATAGACACACACACACTTGGCCAGGGATCTAGTCGTATCTAGTTTTAGACACCATCTCATCAATTTGTGGGTAAATGAAAGGCCGTTGGAAAGAGCAGCAAGATAACACTGACTATTTTGATACATGCTCCTGTTTCTTTTCTGAATTAATTTTCTGCTGTGTTATATTGCTGTTAAATCACCTTCAAATCCCTCAACACCCCTGAAAAATGGGACAATGGCTTTGATTTCATCCCTCTCCTAATCACTGTCAACCTCTAACGTATTTGCTGAGTGAGTGAATAAATAAACGGATGAATCCAGAAGTCCAGAAAACATTGCTTAATTACTGAGGCATAATATTATTATTCATAAAAATAGTGAAATCTTAACTATTTATTATTTACTTTGTATCAGGTGTTTTACCTCGTCTCTCTATAGATTCTACTGGATTTCTTTGCTTTTAAGTATGCTTTGAAGGGCATTTTTCTTAACTTCATTATAAAGTAGATTTAATAAGAGAGTAAACTCAAAGGAAAAGTCAATCTTGTTTCTGATTTTGTACTAAATGGGTATAATTCCACCGTTAGTCATAGATTACATTGCATATTGATACAATAAAAAATTACTACTGGATAGTCATTTTTCTGTTATTATTAATATACCCTTAAGTCTATTATGGCATAATCAGATATCTTTCCCACAACCTCTCTTCCTTAATTTCTCCATACATTAAAAAAAAACACAACTCATCAATGTAGAACCGTTCAAGTTTTTTTTTTTACAAATAACCAGATTTCTTAGGAGATAACCCTTTTCTGTATGCCAGCATTGTCCAATAGAAACGTGATGTGAACTACACATATCATTTAAATTTTTTTAATCACATTTTTTTAAAAGAATAAGGAAACGGGTGAAATTAATTTTTATATTATACTTCCTTTAAACCAATAGAACCGCAATATTATCATTTCAATATGTAATCAATATTATTAACAAGAGACTTTCTTTTGTTATTATGATTTTTGCACTAAGTCTTTGAAACCTGGTGACTATGTGACACTCACAGCACATCCCTGTTAGGACTAACACATTGTAAAAACATTAGAGCCACATCGGACTAGTGGCTGAGTATTGGAGGGAACAGTGCTGTCCTATCAGTCTTGTGCTTGCTCTTTTCTCCAACCAGATACCTTATTTCTTCACTGGAACTCTACCCAAATACATAGCTTTGTGTCATATGTCTGACCTGAATTAGATATCTACCTACGGTACTGTTCACTCTCTGATTCATCAAAGGTATCTTCTCAAGTACTCAGCCTCTGCTCTCCCCAGCTGAGCCTCAAGTTTTCCTGTCCAGCCAAACATCTTGCTCACCAATATTTAGTTATAATACTTCATCAAATGAACCTTGATCACCAGTCTTCTCCAGCTCAGTAAATCTAGATAGAGAGCTTGTTACATTGACTCTATGCCAATAACAAATGCTGAACTGTTATTTAAAATTTTTTCTTTTCTTTTCTTTTTTTCTTTTCTTTTCTTTTCTTTTCTTTTCTTTTAAGGATTTAATATTTCCACTGGGTGGCTCAGTCAGTTAAGTGCCCCACTCTTGATTTTGAATCAGGTCATTGACTCAGGGTCCTGGGATGGAGAGCCCCATCAGCAGGGAGTCTGCCTCTCCCTCTGCCCCGTCCCCTGCTCATGCTTTTTCTCTCAAATAAATAAATAAATAAATATTTTAAAATGTCATTAAAATAGTTTTGCCATCATTTAAATTCATTTACAAGATTGACAGCATCCACTTCTTCTGAGTGTTGGCTGAATAAACAGTAGTTATATATGTGTGTGATCAGTCTAGCTTTTTTTCAGATGTTTTTACCTTGAGACCAGGGGTATCAACACAGTTTCACTGATTATCCCTAAAAGGTGATGGAGTCCTTAATGTAGAACTGAGAAAGTATTTGTCCATGCCTAGATCTGTGGTTCCAAGTAGACCTGTGGTATCCAAAGCAGCATTACCTTCAGCTGGAGCGCTAGAACTTTCTAGTAATTCCTTCTCCATGTTGCAGCTACTGTCATCCCTGTAAATCACACATATGAGTCTGTTTTGAGCACTCTTGTAATTAAAACTCTTAAATGGCTTTGCATTCAAAGTTCTGTGACTGTCTAGGAAAGCCCACAGCCCAGGCTCTGCCTCCCTCTGGAGCTCATCTTGCCCCACTCTCTCCTGGCTCCCCTTGCCTCTTTAATTTTCTCCAGCAAGCCTAGCTCTTTGCCACCTGAGCCAGTTCCCTGCCTGCAATATCTAGAACACTTGACAGATCTGAGATGAAATTTTGTTTGCTCAGAGACTTCCTTCCCTGTCCAACTAGATGAGAGTGTCCTTCTTGCTGGTAGATGTATCAATATTATAATTAAAGATTTAATTATGTGAGTAAACAGCTGTCAGATATCTGCTTTTCTCATGAGTCTATAAGTTTCACTTGGACAGGAACAGTGTCTACCTTATTGCTCTTTGCGTTCTGAATGCCCAGTTAGGTTGTAATAGGTACTCACAGCCTCATAACATAAAGATGAAGAACTTGGTAAAGTCAAGATCCCGAATTTTAGAGAACTGATATTGTGGGGGAAAGTTGTCCAATATTTACAAAATTCAGTTCCTTCATCTGGAAAGAAAGGATGAGGAAATTATCATTTTATGAGATTATTATGAAGATTAAACCTAATAGATGTAAATAACAGACATAAAGTAATGAGACTGTCTGCTATTTACATGTGGGAAGGACTCAATGTTCTTAAAGGATGTGTAGATGGTGATTTTTGCCAAAGCATATACTTCCTTTGTGTTCGTTCCCTTGGACACCAGGTAACATTCACATACTAGGACTTAGGTGTTTTATTACAGGGAAAGAATAAACTAATTTGGCCAAAAAATTGATACAGTTCTTTTGACAGCTATACTTTCCAATGCAAATTATAAACACATGTATTGATTTATGTTTTGCACTTTCTGGTCATTTTAGTTATGTGGCTCAGTTTTACGTAAGCTCCATCACTTCTGGGACACTGCCAGGAACAAGAGTCTCCATATGCCAGGCTGATATGCCGTCATCACCAAAGAGGGTCTTCCCTGTGAAGCCTTCTGTTGTCCTGCCAGCCAAACTTCCACATTCAATACCGTCCCCCTTGTATCTAAAGCTCCTTTATATATGATAAGAAATTCTTGAGAAAGGAGTCTTGGTCCAAATATACTAATCATATATCTTGAAAGTACTCCAATTCCTACAGGACCTAAACCAGTGCTAGAGGACAGAGAGGACACTCCTAGCCATTCAGCAACTATTTATTGATGACTAATTTTGTACAATCACAATGAGAAACATCCACAGTCATTAGGCTGTTGGACTCCCACCCAAGTTCATTTGGAGACCAGATTAATCTCTGTATTCCCTGTCCCTTCCTCTTTCAGTACATCCACCCAAGACTTCCTTTATGATTCAGGCCATTCCTTTTCTCCTCTGGGCTGTCTTCTCTACTCTCAGTCTTCTGTGATCTTTCCTTTCTTTGAGGTTCAGTAACACTTTGGGCTTAGTGTCTGTTATGACAAGCTATCAGCTTCCACGTACACATGATTTTATTTCCACTCCTTGAAAGCATGTGGAAGTGCTTTTGGGAACTAGAGTGACCACCTGGTTATTTGTTATTTGACCTTGGGTACCTTAGTTAATTGTTTCTGGTATTAATCTTCTTCATTTGTAAAGTGGGTATACTAATATCTAAGTCATAAATTATCCAAAGGATTAAGGGATATAAAGTACATCTTGTTCATTATGTCACACAGCAGGGAGGCTATGAGAATATTCATTCTCATCCCCATGCCACACTCAGTACCTCTTCCCCTTCTCTCCCTATAGCACTGGAGAGTAGAGTGTCAGACAAAATATCAGGGATGATTTAATTGACTGTGTGAATAAATGGGGAATAATTGATTGACAAATACTATGATGCTGGCAATATGGTACTGTGATTCAGTACTGTCTCTTGAACTGATAGACAGCTTTGGGTTTATCCTCTCTATCCCTGCAAAAATGACTCCATCACCTGAGGAACTTATTAGCTTTTCAAACATTCCATCTTCTTATCTGTAAATTAGAGGAACCATGGAGTCCATCTTCAGGGTCAGTGTGAGAATGCAATGAGAGAACCATCTAGAAATCACTGAACAGCATGCTTGGCAAGTGTTAGGTATCTCAAAGAAATAAGTAGAGATGACTTCTAGTAATGTTACTCAGATAAGTATGTCCAAGGAAACAGGTCTTGTGATTAAATAAGACTTCACATGTGCCATTTAACGTCTTGGTATACCAAATTCCTATGTGAAACAAGAATTCTATTTTTCCATATGGGATATAGATCATGACTGGAAATCTGAAACCATAATGTACCCAGCACTTTATAAATAATAATATCTACCCAACCCTTTCTATGGAACTGGCATTGTGCTAAATTCTTCTGCTTTATTACCTCACAACTCAATATAGAGGCACTTAACAATATTTCCATTTTAAATGTAGAAAAAATGTGGATTAGGGTGATTAACTAACTTGTCTATGATATAAAGGTAACAGTGGACTAGGAACCAAACCGAAAGACTTCAGGGTCCGTGATGAAGTGCTGACCTCTACAAATTCACTTTACAAACAGTTTCAGTCTTCATGATGGCCGCATATAGCTGAGGCAGGAATGAGGGTCTCCATTTCATTAAAAAAAAAAAAAAAGGAAGTAGCTAGAATCCATGAGAAATGACTTTTCTAGGGTCACACAGCTAATAAATTGTGGCGTTAACTCTGAACTTCCAGTGTCTAATGTGACCATGAGGATTGTTTCTATAGCAGTTCCATGTTCCTGCTCAGTCAAGAGAATAGGTGATCATGCATGAGAAAGCACTTAAAAATTTATTTTCTTTTATTATTTCTTTATTATTGAAGTCTAACTGCCTTGTAATGTTATATTAGTTTCAGGGGTACAACACACTGTTTCAATAATCCTTTATATTCCTCAATGTTGGCCATGATCAGTCTGTTTTGAAAAGAGCATGAGTTGTCATAGAGAGAAGGGTTTGCTCTTTTGTGTGTGTGTGTGTGATGATTATCTTTATAACTGTTCAAGGGTCCCCATGATACCCTAGAAGGAAGGGCTGAGAACTGGTGGTTCATTTCTCTAAACAGAATGCATCCCTCTGATGCCATGCTGGTGGGTGGGATAGCAGATGCCACCAGGCCTGGAAGAGGAGCCTAGAAGATGGAAACCCAAAGATGGAAAAATGTGCAGCCTCAGATAAGAAAGCTCGGGTGAAGAAGGAGGAAAGGCGTGTTATTGCAGAGGATGGCAACCTCTCAGATTTTCCAGTTCTCCTAACCACAGAGAGAGCAGGGCTCTGTTGAAGGTTGGGTAATTCTCCAGTGGGGCAGGGCAAGGCTTCCCTGACAGGAATTGGATTGCGTGGGGTCAAGGGGATGACTCCTGGCTGTGACCCTGATGTGCTGTGGCTGTGAGAGAACCACCCTAGCACACCTGTCAACAGATCCATCAGAGGAATAACAACCCAACTGCTGAACCTGGCTCTCCTCTCTGCTGGGCTGGGTTTGACTCAGAACTGGGGTGTCCTGTTTCACCTACTGGAGGACCTGCCTGCTCCAGTCTGACCCTACCCACTTCACCCCTGCCCCTGGGCTGGCTAGGCAGCTCCCTTTCTGCAGTTCTTGTGACACAGATTTTGTTTTACTTGCTCTGTTTCTTAAAATCAGTATGAAATTCTGGCCTGGCCAGGCACCCCCATACCAAATAAGAGCCTCCCTGACCAGAGGGTCTCACCTGCGCTTCCTTATCTGTTCTTTATGGAGACAACACAAGAAAGTGATGAGAGTTGGAATCCAGATTCAGAGAACTTTTAAGACCCAGACTTGCCCAGATTGGCCCGAGGTAGTATGCAAGGCTTCTGGGCCTCTGTGGTCTTTGAAATAGCCTAATCCCTTTATCACTGAGATTTGGGCAGGGATAAGTGGCTCAGACCCTGCCTTTGGTAAATCCCCTATAAGTCAGTAAGTGGGAAAGACTGTTACTATTTTTATTACTACCCTCATTAGGTTGAAATTCCCTAGCATCTTTTAAACTCGGTATAAGTCATAAGATGAGAACCACATTTTCCTTGTTTAATGTCCTATTATCTCCAGCCTCTGACACATAGGTGGTGCAGAGTAAATTATTATTATTGTTTTTAAAGATTTTATTTATTTATTTGACAGACAGAGATCACAAGTAGGCAGAGAGGCAGGTAGAGAGTGAGGAGGAAGCAGACTCCTCGACAAGCAGAGAGCCCAATGTGCGGCTGGATCCCAGGACCCTGGGATCATAACCTGTGCCGAAGGTAGAGGCTTTAACCCACTGAGCCACCCGGCTGCCCCAGAGTAAATTATTTTTTAAGATTTTATTTATGTATTTATTTATTTAGAGAGAGCACAAGCATGGGGAGGGGCAAAAGGAGAGGCAGAATCTCAACCAGACTGTACACTCAGTGTAGAGCCCAAAGGGGGGCTCGATCTTAGAACCCCGAGATCATAACCTGAGCTGAAGCCAAGAGTTGGACACCTAACTGACTGAGCCACCCAGGTGCCCCACAGAGTACATTTATTTAAAAGAATGACTTGTAACCCTGAGGAGTTGTTTACAAATTTCTTTGTTCAGGGGTCACAAAGACACCCCTAGATGGAGAACCCTTAGCCCTCTGGTCCTGCACAAAATAGGCTTAGGGTGAAACTGAAAAGTGGTTTCATTCAAAAGTTTCTCCCCTCTGGAAGCTGCCAATATTCAGATTCCTGGACACGTAATACAAAATCAAACTAAAAGTACGATATTTACATGATTGATGAGAGTGATAGTGATGTGCCTTGAAGCTTTTACTGAAAATAAATTAAAAACTTAAAGAGTATTTTTAAGAGACAGCACTAAAGGCAAGAAAATCCAACCTGATCAGGAAATGCAACATTGTGACTTCATTTTAATTGAATTCCATTCTGTTTAGGGCAAACAGCGTGGGCCGATCATGTGTCGAGGAGAATGAGGAAGATGCGTGGGAAGACTGCAATAAACAAACCTAATTCAAATGAAAGATGGGCATCTGGTTAGAGAAGCAGAGGCAGATATATCTAGAAAAGCAAGTGAAGTCAGGTTATGAGGAACTGTGAAATATAGCTAGGGAAGCTGGAGTTTGGTGGAAGAAAATGAAAAGCAGCAGAGTCATGGTAAGTTCCAGTACAATGGTATTTCATATTGAAAACACCCTTGAAAAAAGAGGAATAGGGAAGATGAGTCAGACGAAAAACTAAATGAGAAAAATATGCAGCAAAGAATACCATATCCAGCTAGGCTTTCATTGAAAATAGAAGGAGAGATAAAAAGCTTCCAGGATAAACAAAAACTAAAAGAATTTGCAAACACCAAATGAGCCCTACAGGAAATATTGAAAGGGGTCCTCTAAGGGAAGAGAGAGCCTAAAAGTAACAAACCAGAAAGGAGCAGAGACAATATACAGTAACAGTCACCTTATAGGCAATAAAATGGCACTAAATTCATATCTTCCAATAATTACCTTGAATGTAAATGGGTTAAATGTCCCAATCAAAAGATATAGGGCATCAGAATGGATTAAAAAAAAAAAAGACCCATCAATATTCTGTCTGCAAGAAACTCATTTTAGATCCAAAGACAGCTCCAGATTGAAAGTGAGGGGGTGGAAAACAATTTACCATGCTAATGGACATCCAAAGAAAGCTGGGGTGGCAATCCTTATATCAGTTAAATTAGATTTTAAGCCAAAAAAAAAAAAAAGAAAAAGGAAGATATGAAATAGACCTAAATGGGATCTCTAGAGATGAAGAATATAGGCTCCAAAATAGAAAATGCATCATATAGGATTCCAGCAGACTAGACACTGTGTAAGGAAAAATTTGTGAATATGAACACACACAATGGTCATTATCTAAAAGGAAGCACACCAAAGAAAACAGTGGCAAAAACATCCAGCTTCAATGACTTGGGGGTCAACAGCAAGTGGTCTAATGCATTAGAGATACAGGGGATGTGATGGCACAAAAGATGTTTGGAGGGGAAAAAAGGATATTTGAAGAAATATTTTAGTTATATTATAAAATTAATAATAATTATTAAATTATCAAATTTGATGAAAACTTTACAGATTCAACAAGTTTTCAGATTTGATGAAAACTTTCTACAGATTCAACAAGTTCATTGAATTTCAAGTAGAATACACAACCAAAGCATCCCAAGGTTCAATCAAATCAAATTGTGAAAAATCTCTTGGTGAAAAGCGAATCTTAGAGTAAAGAAAAAAGATGTGCAGTGAATACAAAGATGGAATAGAAGAACTCGCATACTTACCAGAAACTACATGCCAGGAGTTAATGAACAACATTAAAAAACATTGCAAGAGCAGTGCCTGGGTGGCTCAGTTGGTCAAGCATCTGAGTCTTGGATTTGGCTCAAGTTATGGTCTCAGGGTCCTGGGATTGAGCCTTGCATCAGGCTCCTCACTCAGCACAGAGTCTGCTCAAGATGATCTCTCTCTCCCTCTGCCTCTCCCCCTACTTGCACATGCATGTGCATGCTCTCTCTTGTTCTTTAAAATAAATTAATACAATCTTAAAAAAAAAACCCTGTGAGAATAACAAATAGGAAGCATATCTGTCCAAGAGTCTCTTACTAGAAAAAAAAAAATTAGAAATGAAGGCAAAATACCTTCATCAATCAGCCCAGGTGGAGATTCTGGGAGCCTCTCAAACTTTTCCTAAGGATGTATGCATTGCCACTTCTCTCTCTCTCTCTTTTTTTTTTTTAATTTATTTTTTATTTATTTTCAGCACAACAGTATTCATTATTTTTGCACCACACCCATTGCTCCATGCAATCCATGCCCTCTATAATACTCACCACCTGGTACCCCAACCTCCCACTCCCCGCCCCTTCAAAACCCTCACATTGTTTTTCAGAGTCCATAGCCTCTCATCGTTCACCTCCCCTTCCAATTTCCCTCAACTCCCTTCTCCTCTCTAACTGCCCATGTCCTCCATGCTATTTGTTATGCTCCACAAATAAGTGAAACCATATGATAGTTGACTCTCTCTGCTTGACTTATTTCACTCAGCATAATCTCTTCCAGTCCCGTCCATGTTGCTACAAAAGTTGGGTATTCGTCCTTTCTGATGGAGGCATAATACTCCATAGTGTATATGGACCACATCTTCTTTATCCATTTGTCCATTGAAGGGCATCTTGGTTCTTTCCACAGTTTAGCGACCATGGCCATTGTTGCTATAACCATTGGGGTACAGATGGCCCTTCTTTTGACCACATCTGTATCTTTGGGCTAAAAACCCAGGAGTGCAATGGCAGGGTCATAGGGAAGTTCTATTTTTAATTTCTTGGGGGAATCTCCACACTGTTCTCCAAAGCATTGCCACTTATCTTGCTCACTCCTGGGGGACTGGTCCCAGGGCCATGCACATTCTCTGTTCATTGCTGACCATCAGGGAAATACAAATCAGAACCACGAAAAGCTATCTTCTTGCAACTGATGGGATGGCTATAACAACAACACTACTACCAATAAAACAAAAGACAAAGAAATAAGTGTCGGTGTGGATGTAGAGAAATTGCACCATTACACAGTGTCAGTGGGAATATAAAATTGTGCAGCCACTATAAAAAATGGTATGGGAGTTCCTCAAAATATTAAAAACAAAACTCCTCCATGATCCACGATTCACACTTCTGGGTATATATAATCAAAAGACTTGAAATTAGGATCTTAAGGGGTGCCTGGGTGGCTCAGTGGGTTAATAAACCTCTGCCGTCTGCTCAGGTCAGGATCCTGGGATCAAGCCCCACATCAGGCTTTCTGATCCTGCTTCCTCCTCTCTCTCTGCCTGCCTACTTGTGATCTCTCTCAATATGTGTCAAATAAATAAATAAAACTTTAAAAAAAAGAAATTAGGATCTTAAAAAGATACACATACTTCCAAGGTCATCCCAACATTATTTGCAGTGGCCAAAGTATGGAAACCACCTAAATGTCTATAGATGGATGAATGGATAAAGAAAATCTACTTTAAACATACATATAAGGGAATATAATCCAACCTTAAGTGATGGAAAAAAACAAGATTTTTTTCAGACAAACACTGTCAATTGATTGCTAGCAGATCTGCAAAACAAAAAATGTTTAAGAAAGTTCATCAAAACAAGAGAAAGAAGGAAATAAAGGTAATAAGGAACAGGGTCTCTCAAGTGTTTAACCAAAGAGACAAAATAATAATAATAATAATAATAATAATAATAATAATAGTAATGGTTTGTTATTACTATCAACAATAATTCACTATTGCTGGTAAGTAATTAACCACAAGGGGTGCCTGGGTGGCTCAGTGGGCTAAGCCTCTGCCTTCAGCTCAGGTCATGATTCCAGGGTCATGGGACCGAGTCCCACATCGGGCTCTCTGCTTAGCAGTGAGCCTGCCTCCCCCTCTCTCTCTGCCTGCCTCTCTGCCTACTTGTGATCTCTGTCTGTCAAATAAATAAAGACCTTAAAAAATTAAAAAAAAAAAGAAATTAACCACAAATGTGGAGGTTTAAAAGAATATTCGTTTATTTTCTCACTCTTGCTGTGCGTCCACAGTTTGGACATGATGCAGCTCCCTCCTCTGCTCAGGGACTTCCCGGGCTGCACACGAGGTGTGGCCAGCCTGCTTTCTCCACTGGAGGCTACACTGGGGAATAATGGGCTTCCACGCTCACCCAAGAGCTGGTTCTAATTCATCCCGCAGCTGTATGACTAAGGATCCTGTATAACTAAGGATCCGTGCCACATGTGCCTGTATGACTAAGGATCCGTCAGTTTGCTGGTTGTGGGCTGGAGGCCACCTGCAGATGCCAGATGTCACACGTGGCTTCTTTGCCATGCAAGCTTCCATATCTGTTCACTTCATCAAGCCGACAAGAGGAAGCTCTTCTCCAGTCTACTTAGATGGAGTCTCATATAATAAAATGCAATCAGAAAGTGGCGTCCCATCACCTTTGCCTTAAACATGATCTAACCAAGGGCATGGCTCTGTACCCTTTGCCAGTTCTGTTGGTCAGAAGCAAGTCTCAGGGCACTCCCATACTCGGGGGAGAGGATTACCCCAACACTTGGACACTAGAAGGTAAAAATCACTGGAGGGGTCACTTTAGGGGTTTGTGTGCCACGTTATTAGTTTGAGAATCCACTTACTTAGAGAAAGGAAAATGTATTTACTTTTCCAAACATTCGTCCATCAGTCTAATAGGGTCTTGGTAAATTTCCTTGGGCGCATCCACATGATTGTAGTGTGGGATCAACTTGTAGTAAATAAGCCTGGTAATCTTAGGGAGTAAATTCTCAACATCTTTGAGATCAGCCACACAGTCATGTCCTCCACTCCACACAGCCGTTGGTACCTCCATCTTTGTGACGTCATATAAGGAAGGTGTAAGCTAGTTACAAGTAAAGAGATAGATAGAGAAAAAAGAAGTTTTTACAGAAAACCACCTAATGAAGTAGCATTAACTATTAATTGGTTTTTTAAAAGATTATATTTATTTAACAGAGGGAGAGAGATCACAGTAGGCAGAGCAGCAGGAAGAGAGAGAAGAGGAAACAGGCTCCCTGCTGAGCAGAGAGCCCGATGTGGGGCTTGATTCCAGGACCCTGAGATCATGACCTGGGCCAAAGGCAGAGACTTAACCCACCGAGCCACCCAGGCGCCCTAACTATTAATTGTTAAGCAAGTTCTTCAAATGCTCCAAGTGTGCAGTTAGAATACACTTAGTGATCTATAAACATTAAAATGTTCAAAGTACTTAAAAACACTTTTGTGCAGTAAGTTCAATTGTGAGCAAATGAACAACAATGATCAAAAAACCCACAACTGGGGTGCCTGGGTGGCTCAGTTGGTAAAGCTTCTGCCTTTGGCTCAGGTCCTGATATCAGGGTCCTGGGATTGAGCCCTGCATCAGTCTCTCTGCTCAGCAGGGAGCCTGCTTCCTCCTCTCTCTCTCTCTGCCTCTTTGCCTACTTATGATATGTCTGTCAAATAAATTAAAAAAAAAAACCCACAACCATTTTATTCCTGATTTGCACTTGGAGGAAAACAGGAAAGAATTCTAGGGGAAGGGGGCCCTTATTTCTATGGGGGCCATCTTTCTAGTAACCCTTGCATGGGTACTATGTCCTTTTCCAACAAAATAGATGTGTTTATGTACTGGATACATGTAAATACTTCTTCTCATACACAGAAATCTGGACAAGGAGTTACTGACACTTGAGCAGGCTCTTGGGGGAACACTGAGACCAACAAAAGAAAACATCTGAAATACAAAGTTAAGAAGGAGACAGCCAGTTCCAGAGAAGAGTGGCTGTGGTATGACTCTCTTGCCCCTTTTCTCTGGACATACAGTGTTTCTCACGTGGATCTGACAAATTCCATCCTCCAGTTTATCAGTGGTCCAAGATGACCAGGCCTGTCCTATCCATCCTTCATCCTTCTGGCCTCCGTGACTGGATGAGAGACAGGTACTTAGCTAAAAACCAAGCCAGAGCTCGCTCTGAACCTTTCGGCTAGAGTAACTGAGAAAAATACTGGCTTTTTCTTTGGATTTGTGGTTGGAAGAATGCTATGAGCTAAGTACCACCAGGCACCATTTCACTACTACTTTTAAGAATAGCTTAAGAAGGGAAAGGGCATACACAAGCAGAAGTGGGAGAGAGAGAGAGAGAGAGAGAGAGAGAGGGACTGAGGGAGCAGGAGAGCCTGGAGGACAGTGTTTAAGGTTCTACCTATTGTGAATTTCCCACCACACTTCTTAACTCAGTAAAGCATACTGCTTTTGTATTTTTTAAACTTAAAATAGAGTTGTCTTGGGGCACCTGGGTGGCTCAGTGGGCTAAAGCCTCTGTCTTTGGCTCATGATCCCAGGGTCCTGGGATTGAGCCTCGCATCGGGCTCTCTGCTCAGCGGAAGCCTGCTTCCTCCTCTCTCTCTGCCTGTCTCTCTGCCTACTTGTGATCTCTGTCTGTCAAATAATTAAATAAAATCTTAAAAAAAATAGAGTTGTCTTCTGTTTAAGCCTCCAACTCTTGGTTTTGTCTCAGGTGGTCAACTTGAGATCTTGAGATCAAGGCCCTGCACGAGGCTCCATGCTGGGAGCAGAGCCTGCTTGAGATTCTCTCAATCTGTCTCCACCCCTCCCACTCATGCTCTCTCTCTTTCTCTAAAAATAAATAAATACATCTTTAAAAAAGAAAATTCACCATCATTAATTTTGGCAGCAACAGAGGGAAGAAAAGGTCATACAGACAAAGGTACAGACCCTTAGGAACTTG
The DNA here is from genome assembly GCF_964662115.1 of Mustela nivalis. Classification (NCBI taxonomy): domain Eukaryota; kingdom Metazoa; phylum Chordata; class Mammalia; order Carnivora; family Mustelidae; genus Mustela; species Mustela nivalis. Next base: position 93,981,220 of record NC_139021.1, on the reverse strand, counting down.
TAACCTTGTCTGGGAGAGGTTTCCTAGATGAGAAATGCACATGGGGGGCTGTCCCTAATTCGGCGAATGTGCACCCAGAATTCCCTGAGCAGGGCGGTATTCAGGCAGAGAGCATGGCTTTAGTCATTACAGAAGTCACTGGCAGTCCATGTGTTGGTGTCTGGGTCTTCGCATCGCTAAATATCTTACTGTTTCCACGTACGGCTTACTGTGGCCTTGGGCTTAGAAGAAAGTGGTCAGTGAGAAGGTATAGCTGCAACAGGGACTGAGAAAGGTCGGCAAGCAAGTGAGTGCAGGTCGGCTGCGAGCAGAAGGGCTCAGGGGAGCAGAAGGGCTCAGGGGAACTGACACAGTGCCCAAAGGCAAAGAACAGCAGAGGCAAGAAGAGACGTGCTTCCCCTGACTCTGTGCGTTTCTCAGTGGGATCATACAGTGCACAACGACCCGGATGCAAGGAGGCGAGAGCATAACCCAGAGGGAGCAGCATGTGCTAGCAAGTATATGGCAACAGACTGGGTCTCCACAATGATTTAGGACCCTAGGAAGGACGAAAGGGACCCCAGAAGATGGCAAAGCAAACCTGAATGTGAAAATCAGGATGCAAATTAGACGTGCTGGCTTTGGGCCAAGAAATTCTTTTTTACTCTCGTGGTAATAAAGGATTGGTGATTACATTGATAATCACACCTGCCTAATTTAGGGCTATTACTTATACTTGTGGCAAAAGCTATTGCTTTGTACACTTGATTTCATCTACCCTCAGTTTGGTATTTTCCATTATTCATTCCCTCCAAGGTCCCAAGCAAAAGATTGTAAATGAACTTGAACTACCCCCTCTCCCCACCCAGTATTCTGAGGATCTGTGAGCACACTGGTAGAGTTAAGCCTTGTGACTCAGTTCTCAACCAAATTGATATCTGAGGCCATAGATAAATTTATCAACCAAGACACTTTCCTTTGAGCAACTCTCTACTCCTGCAAGGACGAGGAGTCAATCAGTTACAAGAGTAAATGGCACTTGGGACATAGTAGATGAGTCTGTGGGTGGCCAGCAGTTTAGGAGAAAACTATAGAAGTTCGGGAGGAAAACTGGATTTTTTACACCAGCCAAAATTATGCAATTTCAATACTGCAGTTTGAGTAGCACTGAAAATTTGCTTTTTAAAAAAATTCCAATTTTTTTTTTGTATTCCTTATTTGAGGAACTCATGTGTTTTTGATGACTACTTGTTTAATTTGAGCTCAGTCTATTAGCATGAGGCCAAAATCATATACAGATTTCCTTATAAATGCTGGAAAAATAACAACAAATAGAACATAGCCTAATGCCGTTTAATATAGAACTTTGGCCCCAAACGTTTTCAGAGATTGTGTTAGGAAATATCTTGACTCACTGTATCTCTGACAGATAACAGCACTTCTTCCTTAGAGTGATAGTTCTGTCTGGTGTATCTTTAGTGATCCATATACTGTTGTTGTTGTTTTATGAGTCATACATGGCATCCCAAAGAACTGTCCCAAAGCGCTGAGAGTTTCTATTTTTTGAGAAGGAAGAAGTGCAGTTGAAGAAGAATTGATACAAAATCCAGGAACCCTGGGTCATAGTCAGGTACATTACTAGCTAAATAATTTTGGCAATTTACATAACCTCTCTGAGCCTCTGCATAATGAGGACAATCATATTTACCATGCAGAGTCCTCATGAGGATCACAGTCATGATGTGAAACTTGGCAGGAAACCCAGAAGTAGCATCTGACTGATATACAACATCTGGGGTAGTGTTGGTGTTTAACGAGTGAATACTACTTTATTAGTTTTCAAGCAGGTGCCCCTGATGATTATTGCCATCTCTGTACCTGGTGGAAGTGCCTCAGGTTCTGATCAGCATTTCCCCAATCAAAAGCTTGGAACAGACCAGAATTAGCAGCCTATAATAAAATAAAAATAAAAATGTATTACCGTGATATAAGAAGACAGCACACATTGAAAGACAATAAACAGAAAATATACAAAGACGATGACATCACATCCCACTGTTTTGGCACAAGAGCTAAAACCCAGTAAAGAGGAATAAATCCAATCATATGATAAATGTTGATATACTAATTCACAGAACTGACTGTTTTTCAATCCCTTCCCCCATACTTCTCAAATGAAAACCCAGGCAGCAATGTCCTTAAATGTTCTAATGCCTATGAAATGTTTACAATGATGCTGGGTGGGATGATTCTTGAATATCTTAGCTTCAGGAATTTTAATATATTTTTTAAAAAGGCACCAGCTGAACATCTCCTACATTGAAAAGTGACTGTTTTCATGTACAAACAGCTTTGTACATTATCCTAGGCAGGTGGTCTAGGATATTAGGACCATATTCCTTATTCTTAAACATTTTTGTCGCCAAGGCAAGGAATGTTTGTTCACTCAGAGTCTCCTCAGTGCTTTCTGTTTGAGGTACAGTGTTGCTGTCCCCCATCGGCAGAGCCAGGCAGCCTGTGTCTCCCATGTCATCTGTTCCTGTGGCCACAGCCTCCAGGTCTGAGACACCACACGTGCCCATATTTGCATTTTAATGTTTAGACTTTGGCTATTAGAATAGAAATATTCATAATCCTCTACACCTAAGGGTTCTTTGTTCTGTGGTTTGCCAGGAAGCGGGTAACATTCACATTTGTCTCAAGTGCTTCATGAAATGTTTCTCAGGCTAATCCAAGGTTTTTTTTTTCCTTAACTTGACTCTCTGATTTTTTTTCCCACTCTCACTGATTTAATCCTGATTTTTAGTTTAAAATTAGTCCCATCATGATGTCTAAGGACAGATGCAGTAGTCTGCTGCTGTTGGAATTTTGCAGGGTTTTGACAACGGGAGGCACTATTGTGGGCTACTTAGGTCATCTTCCCATGCTCATCTGTGTAATGGAAATGACAACATCCTCCTCATGGGCTGTGGAGATTTTTTTTTTCTTTTTAGTTGTGAAGATTAAATAGGGTAACACAACAAGATAAAATAAATAGGATAATGCATATGAAGTTGGTGACACCTAATTACCACCATCAGCATCAGCCTCATCACCCCTGCCTTGGCTGTCTGAGTTAACTTAGAGCCATGTGATTTATCTCATCCCCTCCCCACATTGTCCTGACTTATGCCTGTCCTGAAGAGGATTTTCTGTCACAGGAGAAGAGACCTTCTGAAGAGCAGTCAGCTGGGAGATGCGTAAGGGACTGGCTAGGACATCTGTAGAATGGGGGTCCCAACACCTCCATGGAAAGACCGTTATTAAGAATTTAGTGAGACTGAATGAAATCAAACATATGAGTAGCAGGAACACATAGTAAGTGCTCAGTAAATGTGAAATTGAGGTCACGTCACCTGGAAGGCCATGCCCATCACAGGCTCCAACCATCTCCTCACCAGGAGGAGGCCCTGTGGCCTTTTTCCTGCAGGAACTTGAAGGCTTAGCTCCTGGGGGGTAGAACTCTTCAGAGGAGTTCAGAAATCATCAACTAGTATTTCAGGCTATCTAGAGCAGTGCTTCTCAACCTCAAACCACTGAAAAAATTTATTTGGGTGGAGGTTAAAGATTCCTAGGCATCTCAGATATATTAAAACTCTGGGAAGACCTTTCTCTACTCCTCCCTTTCCCCCCTCATACACACACATGTTCATACATACGTGGCTCAGAAAGCTCTACCAATTGAATTTGACTTGTCTCTGCACTTGCTGAATATTGGATAATAGGATAAGTAGAACACTTTAAAAAAAAAAAATTGAAACTGAGGGTAAAACCAGAAACCATTAATCTAGTTTAGTCCCTCTCTAACATTTAATTTGCTCAGAACGAAGCATGATTTCCATGCTCTGAAATGGCCCACATACCAATAGGAAGCTGAGCAGATCTTTCTGAAACAGCCCGTATCATGCTGAATAAAGTTCTGTTAGAACTGACAATTTTCCAAAAGAGGAAATACAAGCTTTCCCAGAAAAGGCAGTTTGGAGGGATCCAACAATCACAGTTCAGTCAGAATCTGTGAGAACTAGGCCTGTACACCAGACACTATTGAGGACATGAACAGAAGAGAGAACAGGAAGTCACTGCACAACCCCACAGTGGGCTCTGTGAGACCACTTCTCAGGGGTCTCTGAGACCTATGTGGACCTCATCTCAGGAATAGAAAGCTTTTACCTAGGCCCAGTGCAGCATATTCTGAACAGACGTGCCCGCGGAGCTCTGTGCCAAGTAAACATCCAAGCGACTCTGCAAAGGAGAGAATTTTTCCTCATCTAGAGGCTACTCATGTGACCACACCACAGATAAACATGAATATTCTCTCTGTCAGGAATAAACATGTACCATACCCTCTTGAAGAACTTTCTCCTCCCTTGGCTCTAGTCTGCCCTGTGCAGCCTTCCGAAATTCCAGAGGCCATCCTGCAGGGTCGAAGGCACTAACACATGTTCTCTCCAGCCTCACCTCAGACAGGTCCGACAGTCCAGGGGGTCAAGGGGTAAAAGCCACAGTGACCTCCTCACCCTGAGTTGAGTCCCAAAAGACATTCCCAGAGAGCTGTTTATCATGAGGCATTGACAAACGATCTGAATGTTTGCTTTCTGATTTTAACAATGTGGTCAATATTCTATAGGGCTCTCTGAAAGTTTGTGGGACATAACCCACCATATGTGGGACATAATGCAACCAGTGTTGTAGCTTCCATTAACATTTAGATATTTTTCTGGATTAAAAAAATTTTTTTTCGTATTCTCCATTGCATATTTTTTTGCATATACAAAAGAGTTACATATTTGCACCAAAGTAAGCCTACTAGAAGCATCAAGGAGCTTTTAAAAAAACACAACCCCTCATGAATTACCCAAACCTATTGAATCAATATTAAAACTTCTAGGGGTGAATTCTGGACTTGTGAAGTTTTTCAAAGTTCCACAAACTCTTACTTATGAGTCCCTGCTTATCCACTAAAACATTCTTGTAGAGACTGTAATATTCCATTGGATGGTCCCCAACAGTGAAAAAAAAAATGGGCCAATCTGACTGTAAAAGTGTACAACGAAGGCCCTCCATGGGAGTTATTCTGTGAAGTCTTTCTTTAGCAAGCTCTTAGGCCATGCCTTGAAGGTACTTTTGAAATGATCTCAATTGGGTGTGCATAAAGGTCCTCTTACTTAGCTCTGCCTACATGATATGCCTCCATTGAAGTGATAAACAAGCACAGTTCCCTTCAGTAAACTGAGAATAATGTAGGGGGGGAATGTGGAAAGCCAGTGACTAAGGCACGCTTTCCATAAACCACCCTTTATAAGTCTTGCTTGAAAGCAAGAGAGGTGTTATCAGTGCCTTCCACTAACAGAGGGAGACTAGGCTCTGGGAAGAAGTCTGGGAGATAGTCAAAGACCATTTTCAGCTTTGTCCTGCCTCTGGCTTCAAAGATACTTCCTCTCTGGCTGGGGAGTAAACAATACACAGTGCAAAGTAGCTGACTCTTTGGCTCAGCTAGTGGGGACCGAGGAAGAAAAGGATTTCATCTGGAGAGAACTCACCAGTAACCCGACTTATCCCTCTCAGTGTCCCTTGAACAGTGAATCTATGCTTAACATTGGAAAGCCACCCCTTAACCTCTTTGGATTAAAGAAGTAAGTGGTTCACAAAATGACTATTTCCAAGTTACCTATGAAAGAGGAAGACTGGTTCAAAAGCAGATGCCTGAGCTTACTCCCTGAGATTCTACTTTGGTAGGTGTGGGGTAGTGATAAGGCATAGCAAGATAAATTTCAAAATCATAGCCTTCATGTAAGTGAAGGACTTTCCAAGGGCAGCATGTTGGCCAATAGTAAGAGTTGGTGAGAATGTTCAGTGGCCAAGCCTTCTCCTCAAATTCTCTTACTAAAGCAGGTGGACTCCCCAGCTTTGGTTGGAAAACACCACCATGTATCTTCAATTCAGAAGACAGAAAGAAAGAAAGAAAGAAAGAAAGAAAGAAAGAAAGAAAGAAAGAAAGGTAGGTATTGAAATGTGGTCTCCACATGACTCAATACAATTTCTCCTCACCTCTGTGCAACAAGAAAATTGTTTTCTTGGCTTTGACTACTTACACATACCATGTTTAAGTTTTTAGGGTCAAATCCACTCAAAGTAAACAGGAAGTTGCTGCAAATATGACAAAATAGCTTCTGGTTGCACACCTTGGTGGCAATGAATTGGTCAAAAAACATATGAGGGTAGAACATCTTGTCACCAAATAGTGCCTGCAGGATGAGTATAAGACACCATCAGATTTCATGGATGTGGATGTCAAGAGTGGAAAGGAACAGACAAGGGCTGGACAGCGGTGGTATTTGCACTATACTAGTCCTCATTGAAAGGGAGAGCTCTGTTAAATTTTGTCTTTGGTTCTCCCAACCCACCCTGGTGGGCTTCCCAACTTTCCACTTGATGCCTTTTCCCAAGATCCTCTACTTGGGGTGTTTTGGGAATGCCCCTTGTGAAATCAGTCCCTGTAGGGAACTGGTAAGTCTTTGGAGTTGGGGATACCTTGGTTCAATTTTGGACTCTGTTTCTTATACCTTAAGGAAGTATTGAATTTCAATTATCCAGAAGTTTCTCAACACTGACATGAAAAATTAACATGCAGTATGTTGTGAAGATAATAGGTCATGTTTAAAAGGAGGCTTCTGGGGGCACCTGGGTGGCTCAGTGGGTTAAGCCTCTGCCTTCAGCTCAGGTCATGATCTCAGGGTCCTGGGATCAAGCCCCACATCGGGCTCTCTACTCAGCAGGAAGCCCGCTCCCCCCCCCACCGCCTTGCCTCTCTGCCAACTTGTGAACTCTCTCTCTGTCAAATAAATAAATACAATCTTTTAAAAAAAGGAGCCTTCTGCAGTTTCTATAATCTTGTAAACACTCCTCAAACAATAACTGCTATTATAATTAGTGAATGATTGTTCCAGAATCTTTCAGCGAATTCTTCCAGAGGCAAAAGCTTAACGCCCCCAAATCAAACTCTACTAATGGAATTTTAGGCAATATTGCCAGTGAGTTTAATTTACCTTCTGAACTTTAGGAATCCCTTCAAATTAGAGCACAAATTCATATCTAATTCCTGTGCATAGAAGATGAATCTTGCCTTTGTTTCACAATAACTTGTTTTATAATCTTAAAATAGATACAAAGATGAAAATATCCTTAAAAAAAAAGACTTTATGTGTTTATTTGAGAGAGAAAGAGAGCAGCAGGAGGGGCAGAGGAAGAGGGAGGGAAACAAGCAGATTCCCTGTTGAGTGCAGAGCGTGATAGCTCGATCCTAGGACCCTGAGATCATTACTTGAGCTGAAGCCAGACAACTGCTCCTTCACCCTGACCGAAAGAGGAAGGATAGCAATGCAGGCCAGCCAACCATGCTGCGCCTATTCCTAAGGTGTAGCCAACGTGATCTGTAGACTATAATTCCAAGTTGGTTCTGGATGGGGTGTACTTGTCACGTAGCAGCATCTAGTTCTAGTTGCTGTGAATTTAAGGAGTTCCTTCTAGGTACAGGGCCCCATGCGAGGTCACATGGTTTGTCAAGCAGAACATGGGCCAGATGCAGCTCTCAGTGGCCTGCTGAACTGGGCACCATGTGCATGGCTGTGTAAGGATCCAGAACTGACTTTTTCAGGTTGGCATTGGAAAGGAGGGGAAATTACTATGTAGAAGAAAGAACATCGACCATAGATGGCCTGGTTAGATCTGGGTTCAGGTTCTGGTTCCACCACCCATTCACTGGGTCATTTGGGACAGGGTGCTTACTTTTTTGAGCCACAGGTTCTTCCTTTAGAAATGAAGACGGGTGCTTTGTTGACTCAGCCTATTAAGTGTCCGACTCTTTTTTTTTTTTTAAGATTTTATTTATTTATTTGACAGACAGAGATCACAAGCAGGCAGAGAGGTAGGCAGAGAGAGAGGAGGAAGCAGGCTCCCTGCTGAGCAGAGACCCGATGTGGGACTCGATCCCAGGACCCTGAGATCATAACCTGAGCCGAAGGCAGCGGCTTAACCCACTGAGCCACCCAGGCGACCCTAAGTGTCCGACTCTTGATTTTGGCTCAGGTCATGATCTCAGGGTTGTGAGATCTAGGCCCACCTTGGGCTCTGTGCTGAGTGTTGAGCCTGTTTTGGACTCTTTCTCTCCCTCTGCCTCTAAAGAGAGGAAGAAAAAAAGAAATAGAGAAAGGATGGAAGAAAGGAAGACAATATTAACAATCCTTACTACTATAGATAACATGCAAAGAGGAAAGGGTCAAAGCAAGCTGTAGGTCAGAAAAAAGATAGAGGGGAAAGAACACAGAAATGCTCAGGGGTTAAACAGGGGTGAAAGAGGTAGAGAGGATAATCAGTTGGTAATTAGGAGATCTGAAGCGCCAAGTGCTGAGATTTTGAATCTAAAATAAAATAATAATACTAGATAATTCTTACTGAGCACCTGCTATAAGCCAGATACGATGCTTAAACATATATTGTCTCAATCAATCTCCGAAAAAATTTGACAAATCTTACCCTATTTTTAACTCCTTCATTCATTTTCAACTTTACTGAGGAATAATTGATATCATAAGACAGTAAGGTCTTATAAATGGAAGTTTGTATGCTTTGACCTACATTTCCCCATTTCCCCCTCCTCCAGCCCCTACTAACCACCATTCTATTCCCCTTTTCTATGAAATTGGTTTTTTAATATTAGATTCTACATATAAGTGATTCAGTACAGTATTTGTCATTCTCTTTCTGGCTCATTTCACTTAGCGTTGTGCCCACGAGTTTCATCTGGTTTCCTTATTCTCTTTTGACTTTTTGGTGTTCTTTTAAATTTTCCCATTTTAATTCATCTTTACTATTTTCCAGAAGAGCTATAGTAATTTATATTTTCACCAGTAGCGTACAAGGGTTCGCTTTTCTCAACATCCTTGCCAACATTTATTTCTCTTCTTTTTGGTAAAACCCATCTAACGATTATGAGGCAATGCTCCATTGTGGTTTTGGTTTCCGTCTCCCTGATGATGAGTGAGGTTGTGCATCTTTCCATGTGTCTGTTGGTCATTTGCATATCTTCTTCGGAAAAATGTGAATTGTTGTCCATTGCCCTATTTAATAGGATTACCCACTTTTTTGGCTATTGAATTGTATGAGCGTTTTATATATTTTGGTAATTAACCCCTAATCAGATACATGGTTTGCAAAAATTTTCTCCCATTCTGTAGGCTGCATTTTCAATATATTAATCACTACTTTGCTGTTGAAGCTTTTTAGTTAGTCCCATTTGCTGATATTGCCAGTTCTTTTGGTGTTTTATCCAGAAAAATCATCATCAAGACCAATGTCAAGGAGGCTTTTCCCTATGCTTTTTTTTTAAATAAAGATTTTATTTATTTATTTGACAGAGAGAGAGAGAGATCTTAGGTAGGCAAAGAGGCAGGCAGGGAGAGAGAGGGGGAAGCAGGATCCCTGCTGAGTAGAGAGCCTGATGTGGGGCTCGATCCCAGGACCCTGGGATCATGACCTGAGCGGAAGGCAGAGGCTTAACCCACTGATCCACCCAGGTGCCCCTCTCTATGCTTTTTTTCTAGGAGTTTTGTGGTTTCAGATATTCAGTGTAAGTCTTCAATCTACTTTGAGTTAATTTTTGTGAGAGGTGTAACATAGGGGTTCCATTTCATTCTTTTTTAAGGATTTTATTTGACAAGAGAGAGAGAGCACAAGCAGAGGGAGTGGCAGGCAGAGGAAGCAGACTCCCTGCTAAGCAGGGAGCTGGACACAGGACTCAATGCCAGGATCCTGGGATCATGACCTGAGCCGAAGGCAGATGCTTAACCGACTAAGCCACCCAGGCGTCCCTCATTCTTTTGCATGTGACTGTCCAGGTACCCCAATGCCATGTATTGAAGGGATTGGTTTTTTCACCATTGTGTGTTCATAGTACCCTTGTCAGAGATCAGTAGACCAGAAGTGTGGGTTTATTTCTGATTCCCTATTCTATCCCACTTGTCTATGCACCTGTTTTTATGTTAGTACAATACTGTTTTGATGACTATAGTTTTGTAAGAGAGTTTGAAATTGGGAAGTGGGATGCCTCCCCTTTTGCTCTGCTTTCACAAGACTGGTTGGGCTATTTGGGGCCTTTGTATTTCCGTACAAATTTTAGGATTGTATTTTCCAGTTCTGTGAAAATTTCTATTGGAATTTTGATAGGGATAGCACTGAATCTGCAGTTCTCTCTGGTTTATATGGGCACATTAGTGATATTAATCCTTCCAGTCCGTGAACACAGGGTATCTTTTTATTTATTTGCATTTTTCTGGGTTTCATAGGTATGGAACTGAATCACCATGGGCTAATTTACTTATTTCTCACAAGCCTGAATCCCTGGCTTCTACAAAAATGCTCTCCCTTCACTCCACTTTAACTGAAATCACTGAATGCAGCAATCACTTTCAGTCTGCCATGGGAGAAGCCCATATTAATCTGTTAGAGGAAAACACACTAAACCAATTCATTTCAACAGAGTAATTGATCAGATTTGTTATCTGTCAGTGCACAGAGGGAATTTGGAGTTCAGGATATTGCCCAGATTTTGAGGAGTCAACAGACTGAGAGTCTATGAAGCATGGGCAGTTGAATAAGGTTGGGCTTTCAGTGGGACACCTGGGTGATGCAGTTGGGTAACTCTTGATTCAGCTCAGGTGGTGATTACAGGGTTGGTAGATCTATCCCCACATCAGGCTCCATGTTCAGCGGGGAGTCTGTTTCATATTCTCTCTCCCTCTCCTTCTGCCCCTCCTGCTCATGCTCTCTCTCTCAAATAAAAAATAAATAAATAAATAAATAAATAAATAAATAAATAAATATTTTTAAATGGTTGACTTTGCAGGTGGGAAGAAAGTAGGTTCTAGGCAAATCCTGATAGCAATGAGTAACTGACATTCATTAAAGTTTTATAATGTGCAAGACCAGGTTCTAAGGGATTCACAATTCTGAACTAAATCCCCACAGCAGTTTGAGGAGTAGGAACTATTAATATTCCCTCTTTGGGGCACCTGGGTGGCTCAGTGGGTTAAAGCCTCTGTCTTCTGCTCAGGTCATGATATCAGGGTTCTAGGATTGAGCCCCACTTTGGGATCCCTCTAGGGAGACTGCTTCCTCCTCTCTCTGCCTGCCTCTCTGCCTACTTGTGATCTCTGTCAAATAAATAAAATCTTAAAAAATAGATCCTATATTTATGTGTGAAGAACATGATTCACAAAACTCATAAGGTCTTGACCAAAGTTACCTAGCCATCTAGGATCCAACCACATTCCCCCGACTGTCATGCTGTGTTTTCAATCCCTACCCCATATTGCTCCTAAAAGCCCAGGTGCCACTAGAGAAAAATTTAACCCACAAGATTAAACAAATCAGTTAATCACCTCAACATTGGCTCCATCTGTGAGTGAGAAACGACATGGGATAGAAATCCCTGATGTAGATTTAGACAATAGGGGAGGATGGTATTGGTGTGAGCTCCCTGAACCCTGTCGGTAAAATCACGTTTTCAACAGATCTATGTAGACATCTTACATCTATGATAGTATCAGAAGCTTGTAAAATGCCATTTTGACTAAGGTTTTCTTCTCTTGAAATCAGTGAAAATAGAACTAGTTTTAGTAACTACAGATTTAAACTTGGAGGAGTCACATACCTTGACTACTTCTCTGGAAAGAGTTTTGAATTTTTCATAGGACTTTGGGTGTATTTCACCGTGATGACTGGAAACAATGCAAAAAATATCTTAATCCTTTTGTCCAGCTCTGGATTGGTAGAGAATGCTATGAAGGCTGAAGGGGAAGAACACATGAGTCTATAGATTTAAAACAATTCTTCATTCACCATAAATGAGAGCAAAAGGAGGCATGTTAAAAGCAACAACAGCCACTACAAAAACAACTCAAAATAACTACCACTGGTAAGGAAAACTTTCCTAAACTTCTCAAGAAGAAAATTGGGTAATTCAAAATGCAGTGACTTTCCTGTCTCTGGAGAATTTAAGTCTACTCATAGTGCTGCAGAAAGGGTTCAAACATCCACTGGGGAGGGGCATGGCCAGCTAGACCCCAAGGGCCATTCTACCTTGACCATACTCTTTGGTATCAGAAAATACTTGGCCCACAATTTTGACTTCCCATTCACTAGCCATGGCACGTCTTAGTTTGCTCAAACTGTAAATGTGGAAAACAGAATCCTCACAGGATGATTCTTTTGGATCACATATATATAAAACGGAAGGTATACTTTGGAATTCTTGCCACTGGGAAGGATTTCCAAATTCAGCCATTTGTAAAACATGGAGGATAATGGTCTTAAATGTTTCTAGGTTGCCATGAGGTATAGTATGTAAGATGCACAGCATCCAAAGACCTACTTTACACCAGAAACCTGGTCAGAATTCAGATGTAGAAAAGAGCCTGCTGGAGATGTTATTAGTATTGTTGAGGTGTCTAGCTACATGGGGAGCAGGGCAGGGGGCGAAGTGCCTCATGCCATTGTCAACATGGCCCCATCAACCTCTAGCCTATCCCAGGGCCTCTGGGAGCAAAAAGAAACAATAATTATGGCATATAATTTCCACAGTTTGTAGTTCTCTGATTTCTTTTCGGTGTCCTCATTCAATTGAAAGCTCTTTAAGGGAAAGACTATCATTTTTTATCTTGGCTTTCCCTGTGTCTAAACCAGTGTCCAGCAACCATGTGTGGTATATACACACGTGAATAAGTCCCTCTCCCTCAGGCTTATCTGTCCATTTCCAAGTTCAGTCCTGGGGCAGCAGAAATCCCTGGTGTCCTCCTCACTTCATTTACTCTTCAGAAACCAGTCAGAGGAAATGGTTTCCCAGGCCAAGTCCTCAAGTTTGAAACTGCACAGAGGAAAGAAGTATTGAATCCTTTCATAAATCTGGAAGGTTCTCTGACACTCTCAGATCCCACCTGCCCTGAACATACTGATGGTGGTGCCTTGTGAGTGGCCCACATAATAGAGTCACTCTTGTCCAGTTTCCTCTATGATAAAATCACAGCCAGCCATCTCATCGACGCTGCCAAAGAGAAAGAACAACAAAACTGGAAAAAGAAACCATCCATTGTCAGGCCTGCAATATTTAGACATGTTGATTGCAGGTATAGAGACAAGGCTTTTGTCAGTTTAAGACTAGAGTCAATATAGAACTTTTGGTATCTCGGCAAGTTTTGGGGATTTCCTCTTGATTGTAAGAGTCACATGGTGAAAAGACCAGAATTGGAAAATTCTGCTTTGCAAAGGCCCAGAGAGCATTTTCCTGTAAGCCTTGTCATAGTTCATTAAATTCTATGGCAGATTTACCAAACCCCCTTGAAAAGAACAGTGTCTGGGATGCTTATTTTAAAAGCAGACTAAAGCAAGCAGATCTGCAGGTATTAGCCGGGACAGATGGAATCAGAATTTCCAGGGAAGCGGCACAGCGATCTGTGTATTTATCAATCACATCAGCTGCTTTGCTGATGTAGCTGGGAAAATGCTCAGCTAGGGAATGATTGTGGTACCTGTGCTAGTGTTGTCATAGGGTGGCACTGGGGTGAGGAATGAGGAAATACCGAGAAAGGCATCAATGGCTTTAGTGGCCCGTAAGGCATGCTTCTTAGCTCCTGGGCCAAGATGGATGGTCGTTCCTGGCTGCTGTGGCTTCTAGAACAGACCATGCCCTAGGAGTTGTTGCTGGCAACTCTGCTCTTCTGTCATTCTGTGCCCTCAGGCTTTCTTTTAATTTCCCCAGGACCCCAACTCTAGGCCTAGCTTTCAGCCCCGCCAGCCAATGGTTTATTCCTCCTCAGCAAACAAACATTGGAGGTACCACTTGTGCAGACTCACCCAGGATTCACTCTTGGCTTATCATAAATGTCTGGGCCTCAAAATTTGCACCCAGAACCTTGTTTCTGGTCCCATTTCTCCATCAATTTCTACTTGAGCAAGCACCCCATGTAAGCTTCCTTTGGGGTCCACAGTGGCCAAGTGATAGTCCTGGAATTAACCTTCCTAAAAATCATCTCTGCATTTTGATTTTTCTTTTTGCATATATATTTTGCACACACACAAACACACACACACCAGCAAGTGGGGTTTTTAAAACAAACAACAATGCAGTGAATAAGGGCATTTCTCCAGAGCATGTGTAAAGAAAGTAACATTTGTTTCCTTCTTATGGATTCCACTGAGTTGTGTGTGCACAGAAAGGGGAAAACCCAAGGGTGTTCGTGTCCATGAACAAGGTATACCCTTTATTAGAATGCAGCTCCTTACCTGAAGGCCCAGTATTCTTTAGATTTGGGTGAGAATTTCAAGTGTTTCTTAGACCAGGTTTTGCCCTGGCTATTCCCCATCCACACATCATAACCGTGATCTGCCAGAAGGAATGCCAGGCTGTTGTTCGGGAGATTGCATATCCAGTTAGTGGCAGACGTGATTAAGCCATGTTGCAAATACAAGACGGGTCTCAGAGCTGAAACACACACGGGCAACAAGAGTCTCATGTCTCTATGGCCTCAGGGTCTGTAGGGGAATCCTCTTTCCTGACTTCCTCTAGCAGAACAGAGGGCAAGAAATGGCATTTGGCACCCGGCAAACCTGGCTTTGAGTCCTCTGTGAACAACTGACTTGGGCAAGTAATTTTTCATCTTCTGTCTTATTTTTCTCTTTGTAAAATTTGGATTATATATACTGTTTTATGTTGTTCTGTGGGCACTAGAGTCAGGTTGTTCTTGCTCAAAGTTGATTCTACTACATATTAGCCCCTTGTGCCTCAGTTAATTTATCTGTATAATGGGCAGTGATAACAATGCTATCTCCTAGTGTAGTCGAAGGAATTAAATTAGAATTAAAATACTTAGGGGCGCCTGGATGGCTCAGTCAGTTAAGTATCTGCCTTTGGCTCAGGGTCATGATCTCAAGGTCCTGGGATGGAGCCCTGTGTTGGGCTCAGCACTCAGTGGGGGGAGGGGTGTCTGCTTCAAGATTATTTCTCTTCATCTCTGCTCCCCCCTACACTTTCCTCTCTCACTCTCTCTCTAAAATAAACAAACAATTCTTTAAAAAATACATAAAAGACTGTCCAGCATAATGAATCATTTCATTATTTCATTATTCATAGCAATTATTTCATAATTCATTTCATTATTCATATCAATAAGGCTTGCTGTCTCATGGAGCATCTGACTAGCAAACTAAATTTTTCTCGAAATAATAACAGAAACATTAAAAAGTGCCAGTTTTGAATATAGACTGAGATCCAGGCACTAGGCTCGATTTTACACACGCCACATGGTCTCATTGACATTGTCAGAAAGCTAAACAGCAAAAGGCAAGGTGTTCAGGAACATGTTATGCAAAGTGTAATTGCAAAGTCCTGTTCACAATGTAGAACTGGGACAGCTTGATGAAGAAGAAGGCGAGAAGTGGTGTTGAGACACAAACAAGAGAGAAAGTGACAATGGTGTTCTTGTCTTTTACAAAGGGTTTGTAACTGTGCTGGTACCCAGGACCCCCTCAGCTCCCCTGGGCTAGACCAGTTCCTGGGGATCAGGCAGCTACACCGGGGTCCCAGAGAGCCTTATGTCACCCAGACACAAGAAACTAAACTTTACGTTCATTCAGTCTTCCTTTGGAGGAAGCGGAAAGAAGGAGTGTTATTAATTCTGCTCGGTTATTGCTAAAGAGCAGTCATAAGCCATAGCCCGCCCTGGATCTTCTCACTGTAGAGTCAACTGTCCAGCTCACGCATTTTAGCAGCTACCTGGTGAACCAAAATAAAAGTTTGGGCAGACAAAGTTCTCAATGACTATTTTCAAAGGTAATGGGGTTATCTAGAATCTAGATTTTTCTCTTCACACGATAAACCATTCTGATACTGGTAAGATACATTATACAAGACTCCAAAGGATCAAATGAGCTAAGATTTGAGAGAAGAAAGCAAAGAGTTCTTTCCAGATGAATTCCCCCTTTCTCTACAGAGATCAGTCTGTGTTGTAGGGAGCTAGGACTGACTCATTAATCAAGTTTAAGTATAGCACGAATTGGGCCCAACTTAGGAAGCCTGGGTGGCTCAGTCAGTTAAGCGTCTGCCTTCGGTTCAGGGCTTGATCCCAGGGTCCTGGGATCGAGCACCCCACTGGGCTCCCAGCTCAGCGAGGAGTCTGCTTCTCCCTCTACCTTTCTCCCTGTCTTTCAAATACATAAATAAAATATAATCTTCTAAAAAATCGGGTCAGATTTACTTAAAACATGAAGTCCCTATGACTTAAGAAGAGAACTAATTAGAAATGAAGTAAGTGCAAAGCTGTTGGGATAGCTGAAGAAAAAGACAGTGATCATGTCCAAGCCTAGACTTGAGGAATACTGAAGCAGAAAGAAGTTTTCAGATAAGAGACAGATTGGAGGTAAAATTGGTAGATCTTGGCAACTCACTGCATATAGGAAGTGATGAAGAAGAAAGTGTCAAGTTAACTCCTAGGGTTCTGGTTTGTCAGCCTGACAAGGGTATCTCCATAACAAGACCAAGATTTCTTTCATGCTTTTTTAGAAGGAAAATGTGATGGAGTATAAAAAGATTAAATAAACAGTATACATTTAACCTTTGAACAACATAGGTCCACTTATACGTGGCTTTTTCTTTTATTATTTTCAGCATCACAGTATTAATTATTTTTTTTTTCACCACACCCAGTGCTCCATGCAATCCATGCCCTCTATAATACCCAACACCTGGTACCCCAACTTCCCACCTCCCGCCCCATTGAAACCCTCAGATTGTTTTTCAGAGTCCATAGTCTCTCATGAGTCACCTGCCCTTCCAATTTCCCCCAACTCCCTTCTCCTCTCTAACTCCCCATGTCCTCCATGCTATTTGTTATGCTCCACAAATAAGTGAAACCATATGATAATTGACTCTCTCTGCTTGACTTATTTCACTCAGCATAATCTCTTCCAGTCCCGTCCATGTAGCTACAAAAGTTGGGTATTCATCCTTTCTGATGGAGGCATAATATTCTATCGTGTATATGGACCATATATTCCTTATCCATTCATCTGTTGAAGGACATCTTGGTTCTTTCCACAGTTTGGCGATCGTGGCCATTGTTGCTATAGACATTGGGGTACAGATGGCCTTCTTTTCACGACATCTGTATCTTTGGGGTAAAAACCCAGAAGTGCAATGGCAGGGTCATAGGTAAGTTCTATTTTTAATTTCTTGGGGAATCTCCACACTGTTCCCCAAAGAGGCTGCACCAACTTGCATTCCCACCAACAGTGGAAGAGGGTTCCCCTTTCTCCACATCCCCTCCAACACATGTTGTTTCCTGTCTTGCTAAGTTTGGCCATTCTAACTGGTGTAAGGTGATATCTCAGTGTGGTTTTAATTTGAACTTCCCTGAGGGCTAGTGATAATGACCATTTTTTCATGTGTCTGATAGCCATTTGTATGTCTTCATGGGAGAAGTGTCTGTTCATATCTTCTGCCCATTTTTTGATATGATTGTCTGTTTTGTGTGTGTTGAGTTTGAGGAGGTCTTTATAGATCCTGGATATCAACCTTTTGTCTGTACTGTCATTTGCAAATATCTTCTCCCATTCCGTGGGTTACCTCTTTGTTTTCTTGACTGTTTCCTTTGCTGTGCAGAAGCTTTTGATTTTGGTGAAGTCCCAAAAGTTTATTTTCGCTTTTGTATCCTTGGCCTTTGAAGACATATCTTGAAAGAAGTTGTTGTGCCTGATATCAAAGAGATTACTGCCTATGTTCTCCTCTATGATTCTGATGGATTCCTGTCTCACTTGAGGTCTTTTATCCATTTTAAGTTTATCTTTGTGTATGGTGTAAGAGAATGGTCGAGTTTCATTCTTCTACATATAGCTGTCCAGTTTTCCCAGCACCATTAATTGAAGAGACTGTCTTTTTTCCACTGTATATTTTTTCCTGTTTTGTTGAAGATTAATTGACCATAGAGTTTAGGGTCCATATCTGGGCTCTCTACTCTGTTCCACTGGTCTATGTGTCTATTTTTATGCCTGTACCATGCTGTCTTGGTGATCACAGCTTTGTAATAAAGCTTGAAATCAGGTAACGTGATGCCCCCAGCTTTATTTTTGTTTTTCAACATTTCCTTAGCGATTCTGATTCCATACAAATTTTAGGATTATTTGCTCCAGCTCTTTGAAGAATACCAATGGAATTTTAATTGGAATGGCATTAAAAGTATAGATTGCTCTAGGCAGTATAGACATTTTAACAATGTTTATTATTCTGATCCAAGAGCATGGAATGGTCTTCCATCTTTTTCTGTCTTCTTCAATTTCTTTCATGAGTGTTCTGTAATTCCTTGAGTACCGATCCTTTACCTCTTTGGTTAGGCTTATTCCCAGGTATCTTATGGTTCTTGGTGCTCTAGTAAATGGAATCTATTCTCTAATTTCCCTTTCTGTATTTTCATTGTTAGTGTATAAGAAAGCCACTGATTTCTGCACATTGACTTTGTATCTTGCCACATTGTTGAATTGCTGTATGAGTTCTAGTAGTTTGGGGGTGGAGTCTTTTGGGTTTTCCATATAAAGAATCATGTCATCTGCCAAGAGAGAGAGTTTGACTTCTTCATTACCAATTTGGATACCTTTTATTTCCCTTTGTTTTCTTATTGCTGTTGCTAGGACTTCTAATACTATGTTAAACAAGAGTGGTGAAAGTGGGGCGCCCGGGTGGCTCAGTGGGACAAGCCGCTGTCTTCGGCTCAGTTCATGATCTCGGGGTCCTGGGATCAAGTCCCGCATCCAGCTCTCTGCTCAGCAGGGAGCCTGCTTCCTCCTCTCTCTCTCTCTGCCTGCCTCTCTGCCTACTTGTGATCTCTCTCTGTCAAATAAATAAATAAAATCTTAAAAAAATAAGTTAAAAAAAATAATGGTGAAAGTGGGCATCCTTGTCTTGTTCCTGATCTCAACAGGAAGGCTGCAAGCTTTTTCCCATTGAGAATGATATTTGCTGTGGGTCATCATAGATAGGCTTTATGAAGTTCAGGAATGTTCCCTCTATCGCTATACTTTGAAGCGTTTTAATCAGGAATGAATGTTGGATTTTGTCAAATGCTTTTTCTGCATCAATTGAGAGGACCATGTGGTTCTTCTCTTTTCTCATATTAATTTGTTGTATCACATTGATTAATTTGCGAATGTTGATCCATCTTGTAGCCCAGGGATGAATCCCACCTGGTCATGATGGATAATCTTTTTAATGTGCTGTTGGATCCTGTTTGCTAGGATCTTGTTGAGAATCTTAACATCCATATTCATCAGTGATAATGGTCTGAAATTCTCCTTTTTGGTAGGGTCTTTGCCTGGTTTGGGGATCAGGGTAATGCTGGCTTCATAGAAAGAGTCTGGAAGTTTTCCTTCTGTTTCAATTTTTTGAAACAGCTTCAGGAGAATAGGTGTTATTTCTTCTTTGGAAGTTTGATATAATTCCCCAGGGAATCCATCAGGTCCTGGGCTCTTGTTTTTTGGGAGGTTTTTGATCACCGCTTCAATCTCGTTACTAGATATTGATCTATTCAGGTTGTCAATTTCTTCCTAATTCGATTTTGGGAGTTTTTAGTTTTCTAGGAATGTATCCATTTCATCTAGGTTGCTAAACTTATTGGCATATATCTGTTGATAATAACTTCTGATGATTGTTTCTACTCCCTTGGTTTTACTTGTGATCTCTCCCTTTTCATTCATACTTTTATGAATTTGGGCTTTCTCTCTTTTCTTTTGGATTAGTGTAGCCAATGGTTTATCAATCTTATGGATTCTTTCAAAAAACAAGCTTCTAGTTTCATTGATATGTTCTACTGTATTTCTGGTTTCTACCTTATTGATCTCAGCTCTAATCTTGATGATTTCCCTTCTTATGTGTGGAGTTGGTTTGATTTGTTGTTGATTTTCCAGTTCTTTAAAGTGTAGAGACAGTTGCTGTGTTCTGGTATTTTCAGTTTCTTTGAGGGAGGTTTGGATGGCTATGTATTTCCCCCTTAGGACCGCCTCTGCTGTATCCCATAGGTTTTGGACCGAAGTGTCTTCATTCTCATTGATTTCCATGAATTATTTCAGTTCTTCTTTGATCTCCTGGTTGATCCAAGCATTATTAAACAAGGTGGTCTTTAGCTTCCAGGTGTTTGAGTTCCTTCGGAACTTTTCCTTGTGATTGAGCTCCAGTTTCAAAGCATTGTGATCTGAGAATGTGCAGGGAATAATCTCAGTCTTTTGGTATCAGTTGAGTCCTGATTTGTGATCCAGTATGTGGTCTATTCTTGAGAAGGTTCCATGTGCAATTGAGAAGAATGAGTATTCTGTTGTTTTAGGGTGGAATGTTCTGTATATATCTATGAGGTCCATCTGGTCCAATGTGTCATTCAATGCTCTTGTTTCTTTATTGATTTTCTGCTTCGATGATCTGTCTATTTCTGAGAGAGGCATGTTAAAATCTCCTACTATTAGTGTATTCATATCAATATGACTCTTTATTTTGATTAACAGTTTTTGATAAATGCAGTACAGTCCTATAAGTGTATGTTTTATTACTCATGATTTTTTAAACATTTCCTTTTCTCTACCCCACTTTACTGTAAGAATACAGTATATGATGCCCATAACAGACAAAGTATGTGTTAATTGACTATTTATGTTATTGTTGAGGCTTGTGGTCAACAGTAGGCTATTAGTAGCTAAGTTTTGGGGGATACAAAAGTTACACGTGAGTTTTCAGATGCTTGGAGTGGGGGTAGTGTTGTCCCTAACTCCTGTGTTGTTTGATCCAACTGTGTATCTAAATGCTTGAAAAACTCCAGAAGATTCTACGAGTGAAATGGAGCAAGACTGTTGGAGGTGATGAGTTTTTTATTTCAGAACAAAATCTGCCTATCTGCTCTGCTTCTCTAAGCACCCCTAGGAATCTCTGCTGTAGGCATTCTTCCTTCCATAACAAAATAAAAGAGGATGTTCTGGGACATCCTCTTCCATGAGGAATCTGGTAATTTCTGAGGACATAACCATCTTTGGTCATGACATCACACTCTTCGCAAGAGTAACCCCAGTAGGAAATAATCTGGCTCTGAAAAGAGAAGAGGAAAACAACACAACCATGATGTCACCACTCGGTTTGTATACCTACACTGCAGTATAGCACTTTGAATTACACAACCTACTGTTTAGCTAAGTACTGGGATAGAATGTAGCAGGAAAATCAGGATCACCTGAGGAAGATTTTAGAAGAAGGTTGCATGCAAAGGCAGGGGAAGGCAAGGTAGGGTGATCATACCTCCTGATATTATTAATGCCACCCAAACATTCTCGAAATGTTTGGGAAAAAAATTGTATGGCCATGGTCTGCTACTGAGGGAAGCCATGGGGATTGTATAGGACTCCATGGTGGGTAACAAGTGATCTATGACTATACAACCTTAAAGGGAGGTAGGAGAAAGCAGTCACCAGGTCCAGAATGAGATAGGTAGAAAGGGCCACATGGAGAAGGAGACAGCCCACCTAAGGTGACCACATGGAGGAAACGAGGGCAATGAATCATCCGACCTCCCTCTTGTCCTTCTGATCTCCGCTTAAGATTTCAAAGGGCTGAACTGAACTGAAATCTATGTCAAAGGAGCTTGTGGACCTAGGTCAGCTTCTTGACCAGAGGGAAAGATGCAAAGAAGAGAATGTGAACCCAAATGAAACCTCCTGCACAGATACATAGGCAGGAGGGGAAATATTGTTTGCTGGTCATCTTCAGCAGAAAGAGTGTGGTGTATATGTTCTGCTTTATTAATCCTTACAACAAGCCTTTGAGATGGGGTTGTACCCACTTACAACGGAGAAAAGGGAGTGTCATCAAGCTTCACAATCTATCTGAGATTGTATGCTAGGAGGAGAGAAAGACAAAATTAAAGCATAAGGAAGCTTAGCCCCAAAGCTCATGGCTTTACCACAGGATTATGCAGGTATCCATGCAAAGTGCACGAAAGATGTGCATATGCATTTAAAGTAGTGGTTATGAGCCTAGACTCTAGAGACAAACCACATGGCATTGAAAGCTAGTTCTTTATTTTCTTAGCTGGGCAACTCCAGACAACTTATTTAACCCATTTGTCCCTCAACTGTAAAATAAAAACAATACTAGTATCTCTTCACAGACTTGTTCTGAGGACTTTACATAAAGTATCTAGAACAGTGCCTGACACCCACAAGTGCCCTGGAGATGTTTATCATTCTCATTATCTTTATAGAATAATTAAGAACCCCAAAGCACCCAGACCAGGAAGGAAGAGAATGTGTGTGAAAATTAGAGAAAGAGGGAAAATTCCACATGATGATATATAGCCACGGACTGTGAGGTCTGCCATGTAGGAGGTTAGGGGTGCCTGCTGCTTACCATTGGGAGAGGAACAACAGGAGAAACTAATTAGACACTGTGACAGTTTCATTCTTCTTAAAGTGTACACAGCCTTGGCATGGGTGAGGACATCACTGGTGCAGAATGTGTGCAAGAGTATGGAGTAACCCACTGGAATGAAGACTATGGTGGAAACTGGTCATTTTCTTCCTTCCTTCATTTTCTTTCTTCCTTTCCTTTCTTTTCCTTTCCTTTCCACCTTTCTTCCTTTTTCTTTTCTTTCTTCCTTTCCTTCCCTTTTTTTCTTATTTATTTATTTATTTATTTGAGAGAGAGATAGAGATCACAAGTAGGCAGAGAGGCAGGCAGAGAGGCAGGGCTTTGTGGCGGGAAGCAGGCTCCCTGCCAAGCAGGGAGCCCATGTGGGGCTCGATCCCAGGACCTTGGGATCATAACCTGAGCTGAAGGCAGAGGCTTTAACCCACTGAGCCACCCAGGTGCCCTCCCTCTCTTTTCTTTTCTTTTTCTCCCTTCCTTCCTTCCTGTCTCTCCCTCCCCCCCTTTCTTTCTTTCCTTCTTTCCTCTCCTTTTTTGACTAACACTGTTCCATTCCACTCTATTTCTTTTCACCTCTGGTATAAATTTCTGTACATTAAGATACTTTCAGTTATAAACAACAGAAACAATGCCTGGCTTATTAAACTAAGAAAAACATTGAAACAGCTCACAAATTAAAGAAATGACTTTAGAAGGAACTTCAGGGAGAATGCAGAGATACTCTGTGGAGGTCGTCAATATGAACTCATGGAACTGATCTACAGGAAACCACCATAAGTTGGCAGCTCAAACCACCAGGAAAGGAAATATCACTGCCTCAACTTGGCTCATATCTTTAACAAGATTAGATTAGCAACTTCCAGACCTGGTTAGCCCATGCCAGGGAACAGGGGCACGAACACAGATTTAGTCAATGCAGAACTGGTTGTAGAGAACCACACCAATTAGATCTAAAATGATGATACATTAATAATTTTTTATCTTAATGTTTGTTCTTCATGAAGGAGTTAAAATATTCATATTAGCTTCAGGATTTGTTATACTTCCTATCTTGTGATAACCATATACAGGTCCAAGTAGAAGCATCCAGTATGCTGCTGTTAAAAGCTGCCGCATTTGGGGTCTGCCTAGAAAAGGAAATATTAATATATTTGTCATCAGAGAGAAGGCTACAAGTGAACTTTGTGTAATCCTTCTGTAATACGACTGCAGGAGAGAGTAGAAACATGATTCTAGATTGCGCTTTAGCAAGCAATAAACTTAATATTCAAAACTAATTCCAAGAAAAATATGAAATGATGAATCTTTAATAAGAAAAGATAGAAGGAAGGAAGGAAGGAAGGAAAGCATAAACATCAAATAAGTCTCCACTACACAGCTGGACAAAAGAAGGGAATGTAGAATTTGCAGAGAAAGAAATATATTGGCCAATATATTCATGAAGCACATTCAATATCTCAATAGTTATCAAATAAATTAATTCCTTTTTTGTGATCATAGGAGTAAGCACTGGCACAAACTTTACAGAGAGATTTATTACCATGACATACAAATTTTGAAAATATTCATACTTTTCACTCAGCAATTGTTTCCAGCAGTCTATCCAAAGGAAAAATAATATGCATAATAATAAAGAAATACATATTATAAAATCACTCCTGATTATATATCTTAATATAGAGAAATTTACCAACTAAGAGATTGATAAAATAAAAATTATGGGCGAGGTATTATCCAGCCATCAAGTACAATGTTTATAAGTGTTATGTGAAATCTCTATCATATAATATTAAGGGAAAAGCAATGTGAATTGTGCACATATGTTGAGCCCAATGAAAAAAAGCAAATGACAGAGAGAGAAAAAAGATTGTCCGCTGCCAAACCCCTCATGACTGACCCTAAGACCTGACTTTGACTGCCCGCTGCACCTACCCATCCACATTCGCCTGACATTTTCCTTAAGTTCTTTTTTAGAGTCTATCTTTTAAGCCGATGTGGGAGGTGGGAAACCATGATGGGCACAACACTCTATGATAGAAACCCAAAGTACACCCCTCAAGCAATAACAATTGTCCAGCGGAAGAGCTCCAGTCGCCCAGAGCATCGTGACCGGTGTGAGCTTAAAGCCAGACTCACGCCTGCGCAGATGGACCGTGGAGTGACCCGGTTGTCTCTACCTCCTTATAACGTTAAAATCTCCACTCAAGGGGGGGCACAAGCTTATTTACATAGCATGCAATGTATGTGCAGGCAAGGTTCCTCTGGGCGCATGCTCAACCTCGTCCCTGCCTCTAGTAGGTCCTACAACAAGGCTCCTGTATTTAAATGCTCATCGTCACCCTGAGAAAAGGAACCCATCCACACTTGCTCAGGGGTCCCAGCTTTGGAAGTTATTATTTCCAGGGATTTCCTTATTTGCTGCAAATGACGTTTTCTTTGTGCGACAACACACCTGGTGTAGTTTCTCTCTGTGACCCACCAAGCAGCAAACCCACTCAGTTGCATAAACACCAAATTTTAATTATGGTTATATCTGGATGGTGAATATTTGGGTGATTATTGTCTCATTTTTCTAGACTTTCCATGCTTTACAGTACTTTAAAAAAATATCCAGTATTACTTTGTCATAAAAAAGAAGTTACTTTTCAAATAGAAAATTCTCAGAAGGGTGGGGGAGAAAAGATGATTATATTCCCCATTTGGCTTTGAAACCACTTAAGTTTAAAGGCAACAGTCCAGAAAACGATCACAGAAATAACACAGGGGGACACTTTGCAGGATGGAGAGTCTTTGATTCAAGACACTGCGGCCCATCACCACTGCATACTGCCTCTCCTGTGTGTGCTGGGACCTTGGATCAGGTCATCTCTTCATGACTAGCAGCAAGATTACCATTCATGGAATTTATGGTAATTTAATATAAAAGTCTACAATCAACAATCTAATTCCAAAGACGTTGGTCACCTTGCTGCTTCCTCATTCCTGGCCCTCTGGTTAAAAAAAAAAAAAAAAAAAATAGAAAAACTTCTTTATTCAAGAGAAGGAGAAATTACTCATCATTTCTGCACACCATCTCAAAGGGTTTGCTTTTGTTTTTTCCTCTCTCAGTATCTTCCTCTTTCCTTCCCATCTTCCCTCCTTTTCTTTCCTTCTTTTTCCTTCTCTCTACATCATTCTCTTTTCCTCTTCTGCCCTCCTTCCTCACTCAAAATGAGACATCACAGCAATAATAAGGGTACAAGCTCCCAGGTCAGTTCCAAATAAAAGATTGTGGATGGAGGCCCACATTGGCAACCCAGTGAGGGACCCCTCTCACTCCTGAGAGCTTTTTCTATATCCTTGACTAATAAAACTCTATTTTGTCCATGGGATTTCATTCTCCGATCCAGTGAGACAAAAGCCTCACTCTCCTGCTTCACTGGAAGTCTTCTGAGGGGGAAAAGCTGACACGTTTTAGTATTTCTGTTTTGTAATAACCATATCAGCAGCTCCCATCCCCCCTCACTTTTTGTTGATTACAGGATTTTGGGCAGTGATGCCAATGACTGTGTTGGCCGGAAGACTGTTGTCTGTCAGTGAAGATGTTTTGGTGTTTGCCACACTTTCCCTTTTTATCCGACATATTCTATCCAAAACCAATGGGGCATTTACAAAAATTTTAATTCTGTCTCGTCCTTTCCTCAGCATGTTCCACAAAGCTCTGATATTCTTATCTCTTACCAAAGAAGTGTGACTCTCAAGGCTAAGTCACTATTTAGCAACCAGGTTAATCAAAATCTGGATCCAATCTGGTTCTCTGTTTCCTGAAGTCCTCCACCCAGAGTGAAAGAGGGAATGGGGAAGAGTGAGGACATTATTATCAACAAATGAATGGGAGGAAATCATTACGCAACAGGACATCCAGGCCTGCAAATCTGGGATGTGAGGATTTAGCACTTCATGTCAAAGGAAGAAGGACTCCCAAAGCTTTGACAGGATCTACAAATGGGGTTGAGAGGCTAATAGCTCTGGGCATCAAGGCCAGGGGAATTCCAACAGAAAAAACTTTCATCTCTTCTTTATCCATTCATCGGTTGAAGGGCCTGGTGTTGGGTATTATGGAGGGCATGTAACACAGGGAGCACAGGGTGTGGTGCATAAACAATGGATCTTGGAACACTGAAAAAATAAAATTAAATTAAAAAAAAAAGACTTTCAGGCTGTATGGGGAATAAAATGCTCACGAGGAAAAGGAAAAAGCAAACACCAGAGGGTATTGCATTTTCATGTCTCTTCTACAACGTTGAGGACAAAGCCCTTGAACTCTGGAAAACCATTGCATCAAAATTTATAAAAAGTAAGATAACAAAGGAGGAGCTGTGGAAGAGATAATTCTGTTATGAAGTAATGGAGACATAGAATAGGTCAGTGAAGCTGGTTGTGTTAGAGTAAAATGACTCCTTTGACGCCATTTTCCTATCCCCCAGTTAGCTCCACAGGGTGTCATATTTCTGGTCTGAAGTGTTAAGTGGGCTCAGGGGATTCTATATTTGAACAACTGTCTTTATTCAAACATGAACATCTGATAACAACTTTCTTGTTTCTGAAAACAGAGAATAAAAGATGGGATATTGTAAAAGCAAGAAAATAAACCTTTAGCTTTGACATGTGGACTGAGAGGACCATCATTTAATCCCTGATTCCCCGGGGGGTTCACACAGGTCTGAAATTATGAGGACTGGAGGAGCACTTGACTCTTATATCTGCATTCATAGGAACCACTTTTTCACTCTTTCCCCAGTGAGGCTACTCATTACAAAGTAACAGAAAGGAAGAATGACACATCCTCAGATATTGTTGGAAGAATGTTCATAATTTCCATAAGTAAGAATGTCACTTAGAACAGCAACGCCAGCCAGTCACTTGGTCCCACATTTTCCCACAGGTGACCCTGATTTTAAGAAGGAATATTCATGCTCAAGGCCATTGGAAAGAGACAATAAAAGGCTTTTTGAAAATTCCAAAAAATTTGAAAACAGTATCCAAGCATTCTTCCCAAACCCCTAGATGTACAATCCAAGAGAATGGTCTCTTAAATCCATGAAATCTGCCACTTACCTTTTCCAGCTGTGGACTTACATTACCTCCTCTTGAGGAGACTCAAATATAGATACATCTCCTATCCAAATGCTACAGCTTTCTGAAACTTGCTATGATATTCTCTCAGGAAAACTCTGTACCCTGCTGGTCCAGCCGGAGAACAACACCTGAAAGTAGGTCTGGGAGATTTAAGGAAAATAGAGAGAGAGAGAGAGAGAGAGAGAGAGAGAGAGAGAGGACTCAGGAGGACTACCCCATCTCAGGCGAGTAGCAAATTTATTTCTTCAGGTAACCACTTTTATACAGCTTCAGCATAATGCTGGTATCAATACTCAATCATATACATCAGTGAAAAATGAATCAGGCAGGATGTTAACAGGCTATTAACCTCCAAAATTTGTGATAATCTTAAGGTTCCAAGAATGTGTTTTTTCTCAAGACAAGTCATAAGTGAATCACATAAAACTATGCAAATGTTATTTTCACCCTGAATAGCCTTTCAGAGTCAAGCCATGCGAGCATCCCCGCTGGACTTGCTCCAAGTTCCCTTGGCACACAAGGGCGTCCCCAAGTGTGTCCAAATTCACTTCTTTATCTAGGCTTCCAGAGCCATAACAATGCAAACAGTTCCCAACAGCATCCTGTCTTCTTGGTGGTTCCATTATACCTGCATTATCACTTGCTTCATGACGTAGAAACAAATACAACATTCTTCACCAACATATGATGTTTCAGTGCCTCCAAATATTTCCCAAGTCTCATTGAAATACTAGGACTCAGGCTTTGCAAATAGATCAGTAGTCATTGCCCACCTGATCCCTGAAGTCTCTGGGACAAGGGGGTCTGCTGTCTTCAAGCCCTGGCAGCTTCAGATGGATTCCAGCTCCTTCCAGAAGCAGTTGCCAGGAGAACATGCTCTGTTGCAGCCAGCCAGGGAGATGTCACAGCCAGAAACTTCTCAACTTGAGGCAGATTAATCATGGCTTTAAATATGACAGAGGCCGCCCAGGCAACCTTGTCAGGTGAGTTCTTAGCTGGGCAGAAAAAAAAAAGTATGAATGGGCTAAAACCTTGCTCCTGCCAAGCTGGTCCCCAGCTTCTGTGCCTCAAGGGTCAGATGGATTGGAAACTTCTCAGAAGAACACAGACTCTCCAACCAGAAAATAATTCCACCCAAGGATGGATGCTATGACCAGTCATACAAGCATTTTCACAAAATGCCTCACCCCTCACCGCCCCCCGCCCCGCCCAGCACCATTAGTTGCAACACATGTGGTGTTATTCATTCCCAATTCCTGCCTTGGATTTCCCAAATTTTAGCTATCTTCTTATGTAAATTGAGTATTAGAACAGGCAGGAAACAGAGAAAGTGTATCCAAGTCTTTCAACGGAAACCTAGAAACACTGTGTCTCATTCAAGGTCTCCAGCCAGCTAACAGCAGAAGCAGGGGCTTTTGCTCTCTCCAACCAGTGTCTTTCATACTAAATGAGCAGCTCCTGCATCTGCACTGGGGGGTGGGGGTGCTGGAGGGGTGTGGGATGTAACCTGCAGGGAGTGTTAGACCTATGTGGAATCCTGCTTTCTGTTTTCACAACTGGGAGGCTGCAGATCCAGTCTGACGACACTAAACCAAGCAAACTTCTAAAACGATGCAAACACTAACATTCGACATGCTTGAAAGTCATCTGAAGAAAAATGAAGTCTTCCTGAATCAGCCCCTGAGTTTTCCCCATAGGTTCTGGCATCTCTGTGGCCACTCAGAGCACAGGACATGGTTGCGAAGTCACAACACGACTTGCGGGGTTGCTCAGTTGGTTAAGCAGCCCACTCTTGATTTCAGCTTGGGTTGGGATCTCAGGGTCATGAGATCGAGTCCCTAATCTGGCTCTGTCCTCAATGGGGCGTCTGATGAGGAGTTTCTCTTTCCTTCTGCCTCTCTCCCCAACTCTTGTGCTCTCTTTCAAACAATCAAATAAATCTTCAGAAAAACAAAAAAACAAAAACAAAACCCACACAAAAGGAGAACTTGCAGTTTCATGGAGACAGTCAGGACTATGTGGCATGAGGCTGATTTTAACACCAACAAATCTCTTTGGATTGTGTCTGTGAGTAATAAGATTGGACTCGATTTGATTAAGAATTGTATCAGCATTGGTTTTGCTCCTGTCCTGTAATAGTTTTGGTAGTTAATTAAAATGTTTTAGAGATTGACTTTTTTATTAGAAAATTTTTATATCTCTATGTTTTTCATAGGCAGCTCCACTTACAAAGTAATATGTTTTACCAGCCCGCCATTTTCAGTCTTGAGAAGAAAAACCAAACCCACTGGAAAGATGGTTCATGTGTTGGCAATATAGAAACATCTGGAATCTAGTCCATGCTAGAAAATTAAATATTCTGAGGCAAAAAAGAAATGGAAAGGTGAAGTTTTCAAGTATTGCATTAAATTATTTTAATTTTGAATTGAAGTTTTCAATGACTGCATTATTAAACTACTTTACCCAGAGTTTTCTGCAGGGCACCCTTTACCCAAAGAAAATCCAAATCATTGTTGTTTGGAGACTTACAGTAAATGAGTTATTCACCCATATAAGGGCCCTTTGTGGATTTGTTTGTTCTTATTTAACTTTAACCTTTGTCTCTGTTCCCTGCTCCCACATGCCTGACCTCCTTTCCACTATAACCTGTCACTGTAGCATATCATTGTAAAGAATACAGTATATTACCTTTCCATATGGTATTTGTATTAAATCTCATCCTGTTTCTTACTTTTCTCTATGCTATTCTTATGAGCAGGACTGAGGGCCTACCAGACGAGAGCCAGTGCAAAGGGACAGCACAGGATGCCATGCTGAAAGTGATGAAGAATTTCAAGATGTAGGCAGCCGAGGAGTAAACAGTGAGAGAACATACTGAGCACGGGGCCCTACGCTTTGCATATGTGAAGTAACTATCAAGACGGCCCTGCTTGTGAGAACACAGCATGTTTCTGTCTGTGCATTGGTTCATTTTTAATTACTGTCCCACAGAATTCCGCAATATCTGTGTGTTTTTTTTTTTAAGATTTTATGTATTCATTTGACAGAAAGATAGAAAGCACAAGTAGGCAGAGAGACAGGCAGAGGGAGAGGGAGAAGTAGGCTTTACTCTGAGCTGGGAACCTGATGCGGCACTCGATCCCAGGACCTCGGGATCATGACTTGAGCCAAAGGCAGGTGCTTAACCAACTGAGCCACCCAAGTGTCCCTGCGATATCTCTTTTTTAAGTATCCTGTCTCCCCTGAGTCAGACATACAATTTTATTTCTGCAAAATCCTCACTGTTAAAAACATTAGCATTTACACTCCCCATTATCAAATGTGTAAGAATTTCTTTGAGATCTATTCCTAGAAGTGAGATCTTTTGGTCATACATCATACTGTTTGCTCAATTTTCTTGTATGCTGCCAGACTGTTCTAGAATAGGCTGTGGGCTTCCATCCAGAGTGCTGAAAGTTCTCATGTATTTCTCTACCTCTTTTGCTAGTTGTGCTGATGTAAACCTCTCTGTCAATCTGTCATTTCTCTATTCTTTCATCTGTGACTTGACTCATTGAATAGAAGTACAACTTTGTCTACATATTTACTTTTACATGCATATCTGTGCTTTCTTTAAACTTATTCCCCAACTCCTAGATCACCAAGGCACAGGACAAAGATGGTTTCTCTCTGTTTGGAAGTAGGGCCCATCTTACTCTGCTGCTTCTTCTTCCGGCCTTCTGCTGAAGAAGTATGTGCTCTTTTAGGAACACTTCCTTCCTCTTTCATCATGATTTCTAAAAGCTCCAGGGCATTAGGACAGAGTAAGGGAAAGGAGAGGGTAATCCCTGTCTAACCCCTGCTATAGGCTCATCCTCGTAGTGTGTGTGTGTGTATGTGTGTGTATGTGTGTGTCTGAGCCTATCTAGCAACCATGCTCCAGGGGCTGGGGGTGAGGGAAGTCTTAAAGGGATTGCAACATTCATAGTGGATGGGAACTGGGTCCCCAGTCTGAGCCCATTTTAAAATCTGGGCCTTCAGACGGTTTTGAGCAAAAGGAAAATACTCTGTATTGTACTATCCAGGTAGTATCCTGGATGCAAATCATTACACATTTTTCTGAAACTAGTAGAATTCACAACAGTTTACAAGACTGAACCCTAAAATAAACTGCAGATTTGTGGTGATGACCATGTGTCAAAGTAGGTTCATTGGTTCTAAATGGACCGCTCTGGTCAGGGATTCATGATGATGGGGAGGCTACCTACACACCTGTGGAGAAAGCTGATAAATGGGAAACCTCGGTACCTTCCTCTCCATTTTGCTATAAACCTAAAACTGAGCTAAAAACATTGTTTTCAAAATAAAATAAAAATCTGTGCCTTTAAGCTGGAGCCAGGGATCTGGCATTGTTTCATCAATGAGATTCTATGCCTTGGTGTGTGCATGATGTTGTACTGACTTGTATTGTTTTGCTTTATTGTCTTTGTGTACTCTCCCCTGGGGCAGTATTGTTGTGGGTTGGTAGGGACCTAAAGTACCTGTGAGATTCAAGATTTTTATTTTAGGGGATGTCATCCTCCAAAGGTATGCGCTGAAGCCCTTTTGTATGTGCCTATGTGTATAGGCACCTGCTATTTTGTGGGCCAGAGTGTGCTGAAGATTACGAGTCACAGGGAAACAAGGCACATGGACAAAATAAACATCAAAACTCAATCCCAATAGACTCAAAATGGATGAAGGACCTCAATGTGCAAAAGGAATCCATCAAAATCCTTGAGGAGAACACAGGCAGCAACCTCTTCGACCTCAGCCGCAGCAACATCTTCCTAGGAAAATCGCCAAAGGCAAGGGAAGCAAGGGCAAAAATTAACTATTGGGATTTCATCAAAATCAAAAGCTTTTGTACAGCAAAGGAAACAGTTAACAAAATAAAAAGACAACTGACAGAATGGGAGAAGATATTTGCAAACGACATATCAGATAAAGGACTAGTGTCCAAAATCTGTAAAGAACTTAGCAAACTCAACACCCAAAGAACAAATAATCCAATCAAGAAATGGGCAGAGGACATGAACAGACATTTTTGCAAAGAAGACATCCAGATGGCCAACAGACACATGAAAAAGTGCTCCATATCACTCGGCATCAGGGAAATACAAATCAAAACCACAATGAGATATCACCTCACACCAGTCAGAATGGCTAAAATCAACAAGTCAGGAAATGACAGATGCTGGCGAGGATGCGGAGAAAGGGGAACTGTCCTACACTGTTAGTGGGAATGCAAGCTGGTGCAGCCACTCTGGAAAACAGCATGGAGGTTCCTCAAAATGTTGAAAATAGAACTGCCCTATGACCCAGCAATTGCACTACTGGGAATTTACCCTAAAGATACAAACATAGTGATCCAAAGGGGCACATGCACCCGAATGTTTATAGCAGCAATGTCCACAATAGCCAAACTATGGAAAGAACCTAGATGTCCATCAACAGATGAATGGATCAAGAAGATGTGGTATATATACAGAATGGAATACTATGCGACCATCAAAAGAAATGAAATCTTGCCATTTGCGACAACATGGATGGAACTAGAGCGTATCATGCTTAGCGAAATAAGTGAAGCAGAGAAAGACAACTATCATATGATCTCCCTGATATGAGGAAGTGGTGATGCAACATGGGGGCTTAAGTGGGTAGGAGAAGAATCAATGAAACAATATGGGATTGGGAGGGAGACAAACCATAAGTGACTCTTAATCTCACAAAACAAACTGAGGGTTGCAGGGGGGAGGGGGGTTGGGAGAATGGTGGTGGGGTTATGGATATTGGGGAGGAAAAAAAAACTCACTCCCTCTCCTGATGACTGCAGTAATTCCTTAAGGCCTGTGGATTTTCCCAGGGAGGAGGGTGTTAAATTTGAAAAGACTAAAGAATTTACAGTATTTTGTTGAATCTAAGATGTCCTCATTCATAAGTTGTAACTTTCATTATATCATGTACTCCTAGGAAAGAAACAAAACATCAGCCATACTCATAAGACATCAATTATTAAAAACATTCTGAGTACCGAGATATGAAAATGTAAAAAAAAAATAATAATGTAGATTATAATTCAGCCACACTGAGTTAAATCACAAGGCTTAGACAATAAGATATTTGTAAGAATTTGCTTCACAATTCAGATATATCTATGGGTTGAAAAACTTGCATGTTTTGATATATCATGAAGTTAAATCAACCAGGATTCTGCAAGCCCCAAAGATCGTTTTTTAAAATTTCATAGGGGTCTTAAAAGGCCATAACTACTGGAAATAGGATACTGAGACCAACCCTTTAACTCAAATTGTCACCTAAACCTTGTCCAGTAGATATTATAATGTTCATTTTACAGGTAAGAAAACAATTCCTAAAAGTTATAAATACTTGGAGAACTAGCTGGGTGGGGGGAGGACAGATATGACTCTCCAAAACATTTAATTCCTAACACCAAATGCCTGAATTGCCCTCTTATATAGATATTTGATATTTTGTAACAGGTCTCATAGTCAAAATGGTCATTTGTAGACAGTCCATATGTTTGAAATACAGAAAAAGGTATCATTCAGCCCAAATGGGATTTCTAAGTCAATGTTTAACTACGTTTGTGTTATTATCGAATAAGCTGTATATACAGACAGGATCAAGTCTGTCCATTTTATAAAATAGAAGAGGGAAAAAGAGAAAAGAATTCCTCTTCCACTCAAAATATTTTATCTGTGGACTAATTGTTTCTGGTGCCTATATTTACAAGCAACTTGAGAATTCATATTTTTAAAGGAGGCCAGCATTACCCTAATACCAAAGCCAGAAAAGGACATTACTACAAAAGAAAACTATAGGCCAATATTCTAGATGGATATAGATGCAAATATTCTCAACAAAGTATTAGCAAACTGAATTCAACAGCACATTAAAAGGAATTTATCCCTGAGACACAGGGATGGTTCAATAGACACAAATTAATCAACGTTATAATACCATTTTAATCTATGGTCATATCAACATATGCAGTAAAAGCATCTGACAAAATTCAACGTCCATTCACAATAAAAACACTTAGCAAAATAGGAATAGAAGAAACATATTTCAACATAATAAAGCCGATATATGACAGGCCCATAGAGACACTATACTTAATGGGAAAAAAGTTGAAAACTTTTCCTCTAAGATCACAAAAAAGACAAGGATGCCTACTTTCCCCACTTCTATTTGACATAGTACTGGAAGTCCTGGACAGAGGAATCAGACAAGAAAAAGAAGTAAAAGGCATTGGAATTGAAAAGGAAGAAGTATAGTTGTTTGTATTCTCAGTTGACATTTTTTTTAAGGTTTTATTTATTTATTTGACAGAAAGAGAGAGAGAGTGATTACAAGTAGGCAGAGAGGCAGGCAGAGAAAGAGGGGGAAGCAGGTTCCCTGCTTAGCAGAGATCCGGATGTAGGGCTCGATCCCAGGACCCTGAGATCATGACCTGAGCTGAAAGCAGAGGCTTTACCCACTGAGCCACCCAGGTGCCCCTGACATGTTTTTAATATATAAAAATCATAAACTCAACCAAAAGGCTGTTAGATCTAATCAACAAATTCAGCGAAGTTGCAGGATACAAAATTAACATACAAAAGTAAATAGCATTTCTGTTCATTAACAATGAATTCTCTGAAAAATAAATGAATAAAAATAAAACCAACGCCCTTTACAATAACATCAAAAACAGTAAAACACTTAGGTATAAATCTAACCAAATAAGTAAATGATCTCAATGAAAAGTATCAGACAATGATAAAAGAAATCAAAGAAGACACAAATATATGGAAAAGTATCCCATGTTCAGGGATTGGAAGAAATAATATTGTTAGAATGTCAATACTGGCAAAGGCTATCATTAGGTTCAATGCAATCCCTATCCAGATTCCATGGGTTTTTTTTAGAAGTAGAAAAAAAATCTTAAAATTTATATGGAACCATAAAAGATCCTAAATACCCAAAGCAATCCTAAGAAGGAAAGATAAATCATGCCATTTACATGGGAGGACCTTGAAGACATTATGCTCAGTGAAATAAGTCAGATGGAGAAAAGCAAATACTATATGATCTCACTTACATGTGGAATCTAAGGGAAGAAAAAAACAGGCTCATAGAAAAAGAGATCAGATTGGGGGTTAGCAGAGGCTGAGAGGTGAGGCAGAGGGAATTGAGAGAAGGTGATCCAATGATAACTTCCACTTAAAATAAATAAACACAGGGATGTAATGTATAGTATGATGACTGTAGTTACTGCTGCTGTGTTACTTATTAGAAAGTTAAAAGAATGAATCCAAGAGTTCTCATTACAAGGAGAGACCTTTTTATCCTCTCTTTTTTTTCCCCATTTCTATTATTGTACCTGTATGAGATGATGGATACTACCTGAACTTACCATGACATCATTTCACAATATATGTAACTCAAACCTTTATGTTGTATACCTGTTCATTCTTCTAGCTTCCTTTTATTTCATTTAGTTTAAATACTTAAAAGTACATCCAATGGGTTTTATGAAACAAATTCATTGTGAATTACTGATTTCAATTTCTTTTCCCTTTTCCTGTAAGGAAGAAAGAAAAATTTTTTTAAAGAGTTTGAAAAACAGAAGAATATTCAAAAACTAATTCTTCATATTCTAAAACTAATTCTTTGAGAAAAAATAACTGTATATAATAAAAGAAAAGCAATATACAAGATTCAGAATAAGAAAGGGAATACAATTCTTTGTTCAGACAGAATTTAGAAACAAATTTAAGGGAATGTTCTAGGACATTATATAACTTAGAAGAATAGTCCTTCAGAAAGATTGAAGAACAACAAAAGATTTAGAAATGTGTAAGAACCCTTTATGTCATACTTAGAGATTCACAAGGCCCGTTAGCTTTATGGATGCTTTTGGGTGAAATGGAAGCTTTATTGTGAAAAATAAATAATTAACACTAAATCTAGAAGCAATAGACAATCTGATTAGATCTTAGAAAAAAATTAAAAGTCAGTAAAATATCCCTTCGTGGAAAAGACATTATACTTAAAGGAGTCATAGATTAGAGTTCTATCAAATCATGAAAGAACAAACAATTCTTAGGCTATCTAAACTATTACAGAGCATCAAGAAGATTTTTCTAATGCATCCAAATAGAATAACCCTCATAGAAAACAGAAGAATCAAAAAAAGTTAAAGGTAATTACAGACCATGCTTATGTATAAATGGAGATACATCAATGTTAAATAAAAAATTAGCAAATATAATACACCACCATGGATTCCTCCTAGCTATGCAAAAGTATATAATATCATAAAAACTTTCACTGTGAAAATGCATCTAAATGCCTAGACTTCAGAACACAATAAAACCTTGTTTAATGTGTGGGTATGTGGCACCTGGGTGGCTCAGTGGGTTAAAGCCTCTGCCTGCAGCTCAGGTCATGATCCCAGGGTCTGGGATCGAGCCCCGAATCGGGCTCTCTGCTCAGCAGGGAGCCTGCTTCTCTTCCTCTCTCTCTGACTGCTTCTCTGCCTACTTGTGATCTCTGTCTGTCAAATAAACTCTTAAAAAATTTAAGAAAAAAAAAAGATGTGTGAATAAAGAATTTTTCCCCAATGGCATCAGAATAAGTGAGCAAATACTTGGAACACAATAAAGGTAAACACTTGCATCATTCCAATTCCAAAAATAAAGTCCATGTAAATTAAGAATTTAAATGCAAAATATAATAATATCAAGTGGTAAGGAAATGTAGGTAAATATTTTTTATAATATTTGAGTGAGGGAGGGCTTTCTAAATATGACCAAAGGCAGGAATTATGACAATAAATCATTAATTAAGCCATGTAAAATTAGGCCTATGTTCCTAAAAGCAGCATAAAGAATTTTCAAAAGAAATGAATTTAGAAAAATATTTACAACTTATGGAATAGAGTTAGTCATCTTTATATGTAAGGAGTACTTTGGAACCAGCAAATAAAAGACAGTACGCAATTATCAGTGACCTTGGTAGAGCCGTGGTTGAGGTCTGGGAGCCTGGTGAGGCTTATGTGTGCAGTGTCAGTCAAGGATAAGGCCTGGGTAATCAGACATCTCAGGCCTTCCAGGCCAGAATTCTAGGGCCATTACACTGAACCAGTGAAATGTTAGTGGAACAACCCCTTCTTATTTCTTACTGATTTTATACATCTGCCATATGGAGGTAATTTTTCCCATCTGGCTGAAAACTCAGGAAAATAACACAATGTTTCCAAGAAGCATCACAATTCATTCTGGATTTAAAATTAAAGTTTCTGCACTTCTGAGCCCATGTTCCAGCAGCCTGAGATCAGAAGTCTGTTTAGGAAAGGGAGTATGTTGGCTCACACACTCTCTCTGGGTGCTTCTACCCTTTCTCTTTGGGTTCTTGAACTTTGGTTTCTGGTCCCCCTAAATTGGGACACAGAAGATAAAAGGGGAGCAAGCCCTTACTACTTGTCCTATTGCATTTTACTACGTGGTTTGATTATATTGAAAACTGACTCCTGTGGGATTCCTTGGAGAAACCTGTCCTTAGCTCTTTGGGCAGAGGACTCCCAACTTTATTGCAGACACTTACTTACCTGAAGCACCAAGTTATTTGGTGATAACTCTGGCCTCTTCCTGCTGATGGTTCTTGGTCTTCCAGGCGGTCCTCTAGGTGAAAGACAAGCGTACAGGGACTGCCTCTCCCAGGCCCCATCTAGCCCATTTTAGCCTAGAAAGCAGCCACACAAGACATTCCTCCATCCTTAGCTTTGCAGGTGGAGTCAGACACCAGGTTGCTGATTCCCAAAGTGCAGAGCATATGCATTATGCTCTCCAAGTCCTTTTGGCCTGAACTGAAGGACAAGCATGTGCCTCGGTGACCCTGGGAAGAGGGTGAATCCCGAAGGAGAGGAAACAGTGGGATTCAGAGCATGGTAATACATTTCTCCAAAAGCCCACCCCTGAAATTCACAATCTCTGATCTTTTGAGAACTTTGAGGCTGTGTTGGAGGCCATCACCGAGAAGACATGACCCCTGGTTGACCCGCAAGATGGACCCAAGATGGACCTAACACCTGGAGGCTTTTCACCTCCTCTGTGTCCCTGAAACGTGTGCTCTGCTCTCCTTCCCTGCTCTGGAAGCAGCCCAGGAGCAGAGCCTAGTGGATTTCAAGTGATGTTCAGCCCGTGGGACTGGATACTTACGGGGAATCCAGGTAAGCCCTCTACAGCAACTTTTAAGATTCTTTTAAAATCATGTGTGGAGGGGCGCCTGGGTGGCTCAGTGGGTTAAGCTGCTGCCTTCAGCTCAGGTCATGATCCCAGAGTCCTGGGATCGAGTCCCACATCGGACTCTCTGCTCAGCAAGGAGCCTGCTTCCTCCTCTCTCTCTCTGCCTGTCTCTCTGCCTACAGGTAATCTCTCTCTGTCAAATAAATAAATAAAATCTTTAAAAAAAATCATGTGTGGAGATCTACCAAACTTGAAAAAGTTAAGTTTCTTGGCTTATTAAGCCTGCCACCCACCACCCCAGAGGCGCACATCCTGAGACAGCAGGCTACAAATTCTGGCGGGACAAGCATGTAGAAAATG
This sequence comes from Mustela nivalis, assembly GCF_964662115.1. NCBI lineage: Eukaryota > Metazoa > Chordata > Mammalia > Carnivora > Mustelidae > Mustela > Mustela nivalis. The sequence continues at coordinate 93,941,956 of NC_139021.1, read as the reverse complement.
TTGTTCTCTAAAAGGGATGCAGCTGAAATCCCACCACCCCAGAGGCGCACATCCTGAGACAGCAGGCTACAAATTCTGGCGGGACAAGCATGTAGAAAATGTTGTTCTCTAAAAGGGATGCAGCTGAAATATAAACAAGGAGACGTATGCTTCCAGAAAAATCTTGGGGAAGAGCACTGCAGGCAACAGTAGAAACCACTGGACCGGGCTTTGAAGGAAAGAGGCGAACGGATTCCACAGGTTCGCTTCAAAATTTTATTTCTGACCAGCAGCAAGACGACTGTCAGGGGTTCTGCACCTGCCTTAGTGGTTGCTTGAAGCTGGATTGCAGGAGGAGAGGCTCCAGAAGGCAGGAAACAAGCATGTGTGTGTTTGTATTTGTTGGTAATTAACACAAATGCGATTTCTTTGGGGCCTGCTCTCTGTGTCCACAATCAACATCCTGGACTTGAGTCTCTGTGTTTTACCTAGCTCTCTAGGAAACTGTGGTGTAGACTGAAGTCTGAAAAGCTCTGCCATAAAGCATCATTTTCATAGGAAAATGTGTTGCAAATTCTAAATGAACCATTTAGAAATCACCATTCGGAGATGGCCCATTATTCGTGTAGACAGTGCTGGCTTTATGAAGAGAAGAGCTAATCCCTTCTTTAGGTAGAGGGCTGTGGATGCTCTCTCCAAGGGCCAGATCATATGGTAAAGCCTCCCCTCCACCTCTCCCAACCTCAAGAGAGTGATCTAGCTGACATCCTTGGTCAACATAAGGTTTCCATGCACATCTGATTTATATATATAAATGAAATTATAGGATGTGCAGAAATGTGAAACTTGACTTTTTTTCCCCAAAATTTGGGTTATTTCCTGCCTCAGTATCCTCCTTCAGCAATTATTTTTACTTTCCTGATGCCTATATGTGGAAGGACAGACTATTAGCAGGGTTCATAAAAACGCACATGCTTCTTTCTGTTGTTGCTCTGTTTTCGGCTTAGCACAATTAACCCAACTGTTACGTACCACTTCCTACCCAAACCTGACTGATCAAAGGCAAGTTAAGATCTTCAGGTTTGTGTATCCTTGAAGCATTCAGTACAGGCTTTATCACACATTACATTCACTGGTTATTGATTAATAGAGGAAATGCTTGAGGTTTATTTTAGAAAGCAAATTGCTCAATGCAAAAGAAAACTTTCAGAATAAGAGAATAATGAAGTGATTCCATGCAACAACAACAACAACAACAAAAAAAAAAAAAAAAAAAAAAAAAAACAATGACCCCATAGCTTTGTTTTACTTCTCTGCAGTTAATATTGCTCCCTGCTCCTGTTCCTAAGGGCAATATATACACTCATAAATAAGGTGGTGGGGGGCTGTATTCTAGAAGATACACCAGAATCCCTGAACGTCAAGGGAATATCATTTGGAAAAAATTCCACAAATGATTTTATAACTCCTTGGTTGATTATCACAGCTCTGCACCAGTAATAACTCATGAGATATATACTAGAATAGGATAAAATCTAATTCATGCTACCCACAAAATCATAAAATTGCATTTCTTGGATAAGATATGAGAGAGCCCTATATATAGGAAATTACATACTTTTACTAAGGGACATAGAAGACAACTTGAACAGAAGTCCAGAAACACTATTTGAAGAAGATTCTACTTGAAAAATTATCAATATTTTAAGAATTATTGAAAAAAAATTTAAAATATTTTATTTATTTGACAGAGAGAGACACAGTAAGAGAAAGAACACAAGCAGAAGGAGTGGGAGAGGGAAAAGCAGGGTTCCTGCCAAACAGGGAACCCAATGTGGGTCTCAGTCCCAGGACCTGGGGATTATGACCTGATCCAGGCAGACATTTAACAACTGAGTCACTCCAGCAGCCCAAGAATTATTGAAAAGTTTTAACATAGATTTAATAAAACTCCCAACAATAATTTTTGGAAACTTGCTGAAAGTATAAATTCTACTAAGACTAAAAGAATAAGACTATTTGAGAATATTTAAGACTAATTTGTTAAAAATATTCAAATGAGAGTAACAAGATGGGTCTTAGCCATCTTGAATTGAATTTTGAGATGATAGGAAGCCAATCAAAAATGGACATCATTGGGATGCCTGGGTGGCTCAGTTGGTTAGCCTGCTGCCTTTGGCTCAGGTCATGATCCCAGGGTCCTGGGATCGAGTCCCACATCATGCTCTCTGCTCAGCGGGGAGCTTGCTTCTCTCTCAGCTTCTGCCTGCTACTCTGCCTGCTCGGGCTCTCTCTTTCTCTGACAAATAAATAAATAAATAAAATCTTTTTAAAAAAAGTCATGAATTGAAATCTGGATTCAGTCCAGGTTCTAAAGCCTGTGTTCTACTATTCTTTCTTGCAATAATAAAAAAAAATGATAAGGAACAAATAGTGGGGAAAATTCTTTTGTTTGTTTTAAGATTTTATTTATTAATTTGTCAGAGACAGAGAGAGACCACAAGCAGGGGGATCCTGAGACAGAGCAGGTAGAGGGAGAAGGAGGCTCCCTGCTGAAGAAGGGACTTGATCCCAGGACCCAGGGACCATGACTGAGCCAAAAGCAGATGCTTAACTGACTGAGCCACCCAGGCATCCCAAGTGAGAAAAAATTCTCATCAGTTTGTGTTTATATCTTCTGAACAAACCAACCATGGCTTTAAGAGAAATAAGTATTTTCAAGTATTTTAATGGTCAAAGTTCTGTTATTAAGAGCTCAGTTGTTTTTTGTATGCATTGAGTTCAGCTTTCAAATCCAAGAGCTGTATCTTGGACCATTTGCAAGCAGCATCTAAGAGACAATTTTGAGCCTTTTCCTTTTTTAATCTGTAAGAGAGAGAGAACATAAGCAGGCAAAGTGGCAGGCAGAGGGAGAGAGAGAAGCAGGCTCCCCACTGAGCAAGGAGCCCGATGTGGGACTCAATCTCAGGACTCCAGGATCATGACCTGAACTGAAGGCAGCAGCTAAACCAACTGAGACACCCAGGCATACCTAAGAGACAATTTTGAATGAGAACATTCGCTTAATACCTTGAGAACACACATGAATGACCTTGGTCTGGTGTCTTCCTTCAGGATGAATGGCAGACAATATACTTTTCAAGCAACCACCTTACTGTGTCCTTGATGACCAGAGCTCCTCTGGACAGAAGTGTCTTTCTGATTCCACCATGCTGTGCATTCGTTTGGTGTAAGAAGAGATTCTAGAAACAGCTTTTAGTAGTCAGTGAGGTTAGTTAGCTCATTTGGAGATTGTGTAAATAAAATAAAATCCTAACATGGAAAAAGGAGTAACCAAATGAGACCGGGAAGAAAAACCTCCCATCACATACTAATTATTCTTGAAAGGCATACCTTGATATTTTGATAGAAGGGTGGAAATTCAGGGAATGGCAACACCTTCTTGAATTTTTTCTATCACAATGAAAAAAGACCTTTTATTTTTTATTTTTTTTTTCATCTTAACTTTTTATTTTTTATAAACATATATTTTTATCCCCATGGGTACAGGTCTGTGAATCACCAGGTTTACACACTTCACAGCACTCACCAAAGCACATACCCTCCCCAATGTCCATAATCCCACCCCCTTCTCCCAAACCCCCTCCCCCCAGCAACCCTCAGTTTGTTTTGTGAGATTAAGAGTCACTTATGGTTTGTCTCCCTCCCAATCCCATCTTGTTTCATTTATTCTTCTCCTACCCACTTAAGCCTCCATGTTGCATCACCACTTCCTCATATCAGGGAGATCATATGATAGTTGTCTTTCTCCGCTTGACTTATTTCGCTAAGCATGATACGCTCTAGTTCCATCCATGTTGTCGCAAATGGCAAGACTTCATTTCTTTTGATGGCTGCATAGTATTCCATTGTGTATATATACCACATCTTCTTGATCCATTCATCTGTGGATGGACATCTAGGTTCTTTCCATAGTTTGGCTATTGTGGACATTGCTGCTATAAACATTCGGGTGCATGTGCCCCTTTGGATCACGACGTATGTATCTTTAGGGTAAATACCCAATAGTGCAATTGCTGGGTCATAGGGCAGTTCTATTTTCAACATTCTGAGGAACCTCCATGCTGTTTTCCAGAGTGGCTGCACCAGCTTGCATTCCCACCAACAGTGTAGGAGGGTTCCCCTTTCTCCACATCCTCGCCAGCATCTGTCATTTCCTGACTTGTTGATTTTAGCCATTCTGACTGGTGTGAGGTGATATCTCATTGTGGTTTTGATTTGTATTTTCCTGATGCCGAGTGATATGGAGCACTTTTTCATGTGTCTGTTGGCCATCTGGATGTCTTCTTTGCAGAAATGTCTGTTCATGTCCTCTGCCCATTTCTTGATTGGGTTATTTGTTCTTTGGGTGTTGAGTTTGCTAAGTTCTTTATAGATTCTGGACACTAGTCCTTTATCTGATATGTCGTTTGCAAATATCTTCTCCCATTCTGTCAGTTGTCTTTTGATTTTGTTAACTGTTTCCTTTGCTGTGCAAAAGCTTTTGATCTTGATGAAATCCCAATAGTTCATTTTTGCCCTTGCTTCCCTTGCCTTTGGCGTTGTTCCTAGGAAGATGTTGCTGCGGCAGAGGTCGAAGAGGTTGCTGCCTGTGTTCTCCTCAAGGATTTTGATGGATTCCTTTCGCACATTGAGGTCCTTCATCCATTTTGAGTCTATTTTTGTGTGTGGTGTAAGGAAATGGTCCAATTTCATTTTTCTACATGTGGCTGTCCAATTTTCCCAGCACCATTTATTGAAGAGACTGTCTTTTTTCCATTGGACATTCTTTCCTGCTTTGTCGAAGATGAGTTGACCATAGATTTGAGGGTCTATTTCTGGGCTCTCTATTCTGTTCCATTGATCTATGTGTCTGTTTTTGTGCCAGTACCATTCTGTCTTGATGATGACAGCTTTGTAATAGAGCTTGAAGTCCGGAATTGTGATGCCACCAACGTTGGCTTTCTTTTTCAATATCCCTTTGGCTATTCGAGGTCTTTTCTGGTTCCATATAAATTTTAGCATTATTTGTTCCATTTCTTTGAAAAAGATGGATGGTACTTTGATAGGAATTGCATTAAATGTGTAGATTGCTTTAGGTAGCATAGACATTTTCACAATATTTATTCTTCCAATCCAGGAGCATGGAACATTTTTCCATTTCTTTGTGTCTTCCTCAATTTCTTTCATGAGTACTTTATAGTTTTCTGAGTATAGATTCTGTGTCTCTTTGGTTAGGTTTATTCCTAGGTATCTTATGGTTTTGGATGCAATTGTAAATGGGATGGACTTCTTAATATCTCTTTCTTCTGTCTTGCTGTTGGTGTAGAGAAATGCAACTGATTTCTGTGCATTGATTTTATATCCTGACACTTTACTGAATTTCTGTATAAGTTCTAGCAGTTTTGGAGTGGAGTCTTTTGGGTTTTCCACATATAGTATCATATCATCTGCGAAGAGTGATAATTTGACTTCTTCTTTGCCGATTTGGATGCCTTTAATTTCCTTTTGTTGTCTGATTGCTGAGGCTAGGACCTCTAGTACTATGTTGAATAGCAGTGGTGATAATGGACATCCCTGCCGTGTTCCTGACCTTAGCGGAAAAGCTTTCAGTTTTTCTCCATTGAGAATGATATTTGCGGTGGGTTTTTCATAGATGGCTTTGATGATATTGAGGTATGTGCCCTCTATCCCTACACTTTGAAGAGTTTTGATCAGGAAGGGATGCTGTACTTTGTCAAATGCTTTTTCAGCATCTATTGAAAGTATCATATGGTTCTTGTTCTTTCTTTTATTGATGTGTTGTATCACATTGACTGATTTGCGGATGTTGAACCAACCTTGCAGCCCTGGAATAAATCCCACTTGGTCGTGGTGAATAATCTTTTTAATGTACTGTTGAATCCTATTGGCTAGTATTTTGTTGAGTATTTTCGCATCTGTGTTCATCAAGGATATCGGTCTATAGCTCTCTTTTTTAGTGGGATCCTTGTCTGGTTTTGGGATCAAGGTGATGCTGGCCTCATAAAATGAGTTTGGAAGTTTTCCTTCCATTTCTATTTTTTGGAACAGTTTCAGGAGAATAGGAATTAGTTCTTCTTTAAATGTTTGGTAGAATTCCCCCGGGAAGCCATCTGGCCCTGGGCTTTTGTTTGTTTGGAGATTTTTAATGACTGTTTCAATCTTCTTACTGGTTATGGGTCTGTTCAGGCTTTCTATTTCTTCCTGGTTCAGTTGTGGTAGTTTATATGTTTCTAGGAATGCATCCATTTCTTCCAGATTGTCAAATTTATTGCCGTAGAGTTGCTCATAGTATGTTCTTATAATAGTTTGTATTTCTTTGGTGTTAGTTGTGATCTCTCCTCTTTCATTCATGATTTTATTTATTTGTGTCCTAATGAAAAAAAACCTTTTAAAGAGAAATTCAGAAATAAACCTGATTCTGATTTAGGAAGTAACCCAAATGGTTAGGTTAAGTCAACTGCTAGAAGGTGTGAGTGGCTCCTTGTGTAGCATCTGGTCAGGAGAGATGGGGATAACCAAAAAAGGAGCCTTAAGTATTCCAGTCCTGGTGTGAGGTTGAGGATGGGAGCTTTGTGGTGTGGACGTGATGTGGAAGGAGATGATTGCAGGGAGGGACTGAGGGGTGGAACTAGATTAGGGGTATAGTGCTTGGATAGACTGAGTTTAGCATGGCCATTTGGGGAAAGAAGATAATCATTGAAAGGTAAACTGGGGATATAAATTGGATATACTTATTGTCTTAGAGGAAACAGATTGCACTCTACAGAAAAGGAATCAATAGAGAGTTTTCTCAAGGATAAATTACATTATTGGGATTGGGGGATACCATCAGTAAATTTATACAGGCATAAAGAAATAAGAAAACAGGAAGGAAACTGGTGTAGAAAGAATTTTTGTTTGTTTGTTTGTTTGTTTGTTTTTAAAGTAATGTCTACACCCAGCATGGGACTCAAACTCATGACCCTGAGATCAACAATCAATGCTATACCAAGTGAGCAAGCCAGGTGTTCCACGTGGAGTCTTAAGATGCCTATAAACCAAATGCAGTATATGGGAGTGTTTATTCTTGATTTGGACAAACTATAAAAAGTATATTTATGAGACAATCACAGAAATGTGAACCTTGCATGGATATTTGATAATATTAAGGAATTCATTATTTGCTTGTTTTTTAGGGGTAGTACTGACATTGTGGTTATGTTCTAAAATTTTTTTTATGCTTTAGAACTACATCATCAAACATTTCCAGATGAAATGATATGATGTTTGGAAGTTTGCTTTAAAACAATCTGTTGCTCATTATGTTGGGAGTAGAGATGAAATAAAATTGGCCATGGGATTTAAGATGAAATATGGACAGGTTGACTGAGAGATCTTTGGGGGCTCCACTACTTTCTCAATTTTTGTGCTTGAAAACTTTTAAAAAAGTTATTTAAAAAAATCTTTTATTTATTTATTTAAGAGAGTTTGAGAAAGAGCATGAGCCTGGGGGAGGGGAAGAGGGAGAAGCTGTGATAAAAACTGTTACACATCCCTGAGGTCCAGCACAAAAAGGGAAGAGTGTTAACAAAGGCAAAAATGGACTTTGTAGCAGAGCATCATGTGGAGGATTTCTGTGTATTAGGACTTGGTGTTTGGTATAAGATACTGACAAACTGGGGTCAAGCTGACCTGAATTCAAATGCCGCTTCCACTGTTTGCAGGGAGAGGGAGACTATGCACACACAATTTATTTTCTGTATCCTTGATATATTGTCAATTTTGTAGTATTTTTGCGGGAATTGTGATGTCATATATAAAGTGAGAGTTTGCCCTACTTTCTGTTTGTGAACTTCCCAAATACTTAATGCCATTTTTTTTTTAAGAGAGAACTTTTCACAATTTTTACTACAATGCTAAGTAATATGGGCACAAGCACCATCTATAGGTGAAATAGAGTCAATCCTTGGATTAAGAGAAACTGAAAGCAAATCTCCAAATCTACATTCTAGTGGAAAATTTGGGTAATGCGATAATTCTTACAAAATTTCTTTGTTAAAATAGATGGTGAATGTGAAAATATTTTAAATAGGAGTGAGTGTTTTTAAAATAAGAATAAACTGCATGTCTGTGCGTTTTATGGAATTAATTTCATAGAACGGTTAGATTTTTGAGCTATAACAACAAAACACTGCAGTGTTTGAGACAATTTTGACATAGCCGTAAGGCATATTTACGTGTTAATGGTACAGCTTTATGGACACGGGTGTAATCTGAAATATCTAATATTATTAGGTCATTTAAAGATCAATTTTGACCTCAATAAAATTTTAGAGCTGCAGTAACCAAGTGTAGGTTACAGTAAATGGAAATGATCAATGCTCTTTAGACAATGCAGACATCTGCGTTTCCATCAAGGAATCTTGTAGCTAAAAACTGGAATGTCATTAATATCAACTCTAGGCACAAGTTTACTATTCAGATTATAAGAGTACTAAAGTAATTTTGTAAACAGGATTCTTTTTTTCTCTATTATTGCAACTGTCTCCTTTGTGTTGTGTCTGTAATGGACTATAAAAGTCAGTGAGCTGAACCACATTATAAGATATGAGAATTGTTTCTAATAAGAGATACTACTTACCAGATTTAATGAAATGAAAGATACCAAGATGCAGAGCAATTTAGAATCGTGATTTTCTGATTATAAAGCAGAGTGAAATGGAAGTGAATCAGGGACAACACAAAAGAACACGGTCTGTTTAACAGACTTAAAACAGTGATTTTCAAAGTATGGATTCCTGATCAGCAATATCACTATCTTCCAGGAACTTTAGGAAATACAAGCACTGAGACTTGCCTCAGACAGACTGAATCAGGAGCACTGGGGGTTAGCCCTAGCAATATGTGTTGGAACAAGCCTTCCCGGTGATTCTGGTACTTGTTAAAAGCTGACATGAGGAGACTATTTTCCTGGACATGTCTGCATATCTCAGATCAATTTTTGTTTGGGATTCTTTTCAAGGATGCTTGCATAGCCTTAGAAAACAGAGGTAGTATCTTTTTACATGATATGGGGCAGGTTTGTTGCCAACCAGTGTAATAAAGACAGTATCCCTCTCTGGGGCAGGGACTGGATAGGTTGTCTATAAACCCTCTTTAGAAGATTGGGGGTGCTTCCTCATTATAGCATAGACCCATTCTCTATGAGCAACATTGACCTGGGTCAGCTTTCACATCTCCCCGGGGCTGGGGAACAAGGGCAAGGTGGAAGTCGTAAGGTCTGCGGTGCTATGAGTAACACAGTCCTTTGTCTCTGACCTGGGAATTTCTTATCTTTTCCCAGTATTGATGACATTGGGGCAGGCTAACTTGCTACCTTGTTAAGACCCTCTCCATCCTTGATGGTGTAGAGCTTGTGAACCAGATGCTCAAATCAATAGCATCTGTCTCATTTTGGTCCATTCTCTGGTCAGGTGTCACTTCCCACAGGGGACTCTCTTGGTTGCTCTGTTTAACATAGTACCTTGTGTCCTTCCTACTCCCGCACCTGCTATATCTTTATTATCAGTGATTACTATGACCTGATACCATAATATACATCTGTTTATAATTCATTAATAAGTTTTACCGTTAAAATGTAAGTTTTATTGTCTTCTGTTCCTGCCCCTAGAACAGTGTTGAGCTCTGTATTTTTTTGTTGAACATAATATTTGTTAAATGAATATGAATATTATATATTATATGTAACTTGGGCTTATTAAATGAATACAAATATTTCCCACAAGCTGTACAGGTTTCATAGACCAAGAAGCTTTTTAAAAAAAATTTAACCTAATAGATCCATTTTGGCCTGTTTGATAAATTCAGCCACATTTTGTGATGAGATGCTTCAAAATGAGGCTTTGAAACATGGAATCTTTTTTTTTTCCATTTTTTATAAACATATAATATATTTTTATCCCCGGGGTACAGGTCTGTGAATCGCCAGGTTTACACACTTCACAGCACTGTCCATAGCACATACCCTCCCCAATATACATAACCCCACCCTCCCTTCTCCCAACCACCCCTCCTCCCAGTAACCCTTGGTTTGTTTTGTGAGATTAAGAGTCACTTATGTAAAACACGGAATCCTAAGGTCACTATAAAGGGTATATTAATGCTTAGATAATTAAAATGTTTTGGCAGAATATTTACTCAAGGGAAAGTAATTCTTTCTGACTGTGTGCCTGTGTCTTTGCACACATATTCTAAGTAGTACATGTGTGTATAAATATATGCATTATAAATACATGTATATTATACAAAGTTTATTATGTATAAAACATATATACACACATACAACATATAACATGCATTTGTAAATATACTCAGATATGTATTTTAGATACACATACAATGTGCATGTATTCTTCTGTGTTCCATAAGTTGATCTAATGTGAAGGTAAGGAGGTAAGGATTCACAAACAGAGCCACTCAGTTCTCCTCTGTACTTAGTGGGGACTGACCTCGGTATAATGACACAAATTGCACAACACAGTGATGGTAAACGAGGTGGTCTGGTGCTATTGAATTTACTGGAATCTATGAATTGTATTCACTTCAGTAAAAAGTAGTGGGTTGCTGAGGAGACCTTGAATTGAGGAACTTCAAAAAAGTGTTAATGCTTCTCTTAAAAGGTGAGCTCACAGATATGGCAAGATAAGGAACCTTGGTCTGGAGAGCCAAATGGGTGATACAATAGGGGAGAAGCTGGGATGAATGAGCAGGCAAACCAAATGAACACGGGAAAAAGAAGTTTCCAGATATTTTTCAGTCTTGGAAATACACCTTGAAATAATTACATAAGAGTGTTTAAATTCAGAGAGAGATAATTCATTAAGAAATGTAAAATGTGTGGGAGGAGTCAAGATGGCAGAAAAGTAGCAGGCTGAGACTACTTCAGCTAGCCGGAGATCAGCTAGATAGCTTATCTAAAGATTGCAAACACCTGCAAATCCAACAGCAGATCGAAGAAAAGAAGAACAACAATTCTGGAAACAGAAAAACAACCACTTTCTGAAAGGTAGGAAGTGAATCCAAAGCGACAGGAAGATAGACCCCGGGGGGAGGGGACGGCTACCGGCAAGCAGCGGAGCAATGGAGCACAAAATCAGGACTTTTAAAAGTCTGTTCCGCTGAGGGACATCACTCCAGAGGCTAAACTGGGGCAAAGCCCACGCGGGTTCAGCGTGGCCTCAGGTCCTGCAGGGTCACAGAAGGATCAGGGGAATCTAAGTGTCGCAGAGCTTGCGTGTATTGGAACGGGAAAGCCGGCTGCAGAGACAGAGCCGACAGTAAGCTAGCAGCTCGGGGTTACCTTGAACCTGTCGCAGGCTCCGTAAATCGGAGCGCGGCCGGAGGTCAGGCAGACGGGAGTAGATGGGTGCTGTTCTCTGAGGGTGCACTGAGGAGTGGGGCCCCTGGGCTCTCGGCTCCTCCGGGCCGGTGACCAGGAGGCCGCCATTTGTATTCCCGTCCTCCGGAACACTACAGAAAGCGCTCAGGGAACAAAAGCTCCTGAAAGCAGAGCCAAGCGGATTACACAGCCGGCCCCTGGTAAGGGCAGTGCAATTCCGCCTGGGGCAAAGACACTTGAGAATCACTACACCAGGCCCCTCCCCCAGAAGATCAAAAAGAAATCCAGCCAAGACCAAGTTCACCTACCAAGGAGTGCGGTTTCAATACCAAGGAGAGCAGCAGAATTCCAGAGGAGGAGAAAGCAAAGCATGGAACTCAAGGCTTTCTCCCTGTGATTTTTTTTTCTTTTCTTTTTTTTTTCCCCTGTGATTTTTTTAGTCTTGCAGTTAATTTAATTTTTTTCTTTTTCATTTTTTTTCTCTTCTTCTACTAATATTGTTTTAAACTTTTACCCTTTTCTTTTTTAACGTTTTTTACCTAGTTTATCTAATATATATTTTTTCCTTTTTATATTTTTCTTTATTCGTTTTCCTTTTTTAAATTCTTTTCTTTTTTTTTCCTTTCTTTCTATTTGAACCTCTTTTTATCCCCTTTCTCCCCCCTCATGATTTCAGATCTCTTCTGATTTGGTTAAACCATATTTTCCTGGGGTTGTTACCACACTTTTACTATTTTACTTGCTCTTTCATATACTCTTATCTGGACAAAATGACAAGGCGGAAAAATTCACCCCAAAAAAAGAATAAGAGGCAGTACCGAAGGCTAGGGACCTAATCAATACAGACATTGGTAATATGTCAGATCTAGAGTTCAGAATGACAATTCTCAAGGTTCTAGCCAGGCTCGAAAAAGGCATGGAAGATATTAGAGAAAACCACTCGAGAGATATAAAAGCCCTTTCTGGAGAAATAAAAGAACTAAAATCTAACCAAGTTGAAATCAAAAAAGCTATTAATGAGGTGCAATAAAAATGGAGGCTCTCACTGCTAGGATAAATGAAGCAGAAGAAAGAATTAGTGATATAGAAGACCAAATGACAGAGAATAAAGAAGCTGAGCAAAAGAGGGAAAAACAGCTACTGGACCACAAGGGGAGAATTCGAGAGATAAGTGACACCATAAGACGAAACAACATTAGAATAATTGGGATTCCAGAAGAAGAAGAAAGAGAGAGGGGAGCAGAAGGTATACTAGAGAGAATTATTGGGAAGAATTTCCCCAATATGGCAAAGGGAACGAGCATCAAAATTCAGGAAGATCAGAGAATGCCCCTCAAAATCAATAAGAATAGGCCCACGCCCCGTCACCTAATAGTAAAATTTACAAGTCTCAGTGACAAAGAGAAAATCCTGAAAGCAGCCTGGGAAAAGAAGTCTGTAACATACAATGGTAAAAATAATAGATTGGCAGCTGACTTATCCACAGAGACCTGGCAGGCCAGAAAGAGCTGGCATGATATTTTCAGAGCACTAAACGAGAAAAACATGCAGCCAAGAATACTATATCCAGCTAGGCTATCATTGAAAATAGAAGGAGAGATTAAAAGCATCCAGGACAAACAACAACTGAAAGAATTTGCAAACACCAAATCAGCTCTACAGGAAATCTTGAAAGGGGTCCTCTAAGCAAAGAGAGAGCCTACAAGTGGTAGATCAGAAAGGAACAGAGACCATATACAGTAACAGTCACCTTACAGGCAATACAATAGCACTAAATTCATATCTCTCAATAGTTATCCTGAATGTTAATGGGCTAAATGCCCCTGTCAAAAGACACAGGGTATCAGAATGGATAAAAAAACAAAACCCATCTATATGTTGCCTCCAAGAAACTCATTATAAGCCCGAAGACACCTCCAGATTTGAAGTGAGGGGGTGGAAAAGAATTTACCATGCTAATGGACATCAGAAGAAAGTAGGAAAGGCAATCCTTTTATCAGATCAATTAGATTTTAAGCCAAAGACTATAATAAGAGATGAGGAAGGACACTATATCATACTCAAAGGGTCTGTCCAACAAGAAGATTTAACAATTTTAAATATCTATGCCCCCAATGTGGGAGCAGCCAACTATATAAACCAATTAATAACAAAATCAAAGAAACACATCAACAATAATACAATAATAGTAGGGGACTTAAACACTCCCCTCACTGAAATGGACAGATCATCCAAGCAAAAGATCAGCAAGGAGTTAAAGGCCTTAAACGACACACTGGACCAGATGGACATCATAGATATATTCAGAACATTTCATCCCAAAGCAACAGAATACACATTCTTCTATAGTGCACATGGAACATTCTCCAGAATAGATCACATCCTCGGTCCTAAATCAGGACTCAACCGGTATCAAAAGATTGGGATCATTTCCTGCATATTTTCAGACCACAATGCTCTAAAGCTAGAACTCAACCACAGAAGGAAGTTTGAAAAGGACCCAAATACATGGAGACTAAACAGCATCCTTCTAAAGAATGAATGGGTCAACAGGGAAATTAAAGAAGAATTGAAAAAAATCATGGAAACAATTGACAATGAAAATACAACGGTTCAAAATCTGTGGGACACAACAAAGGCAGTCCTGAGAGGAAAATATATAGCGGTACAAGCCTTCCTCAAGAAACAAGAAAGGTCTCAGGTACACAACCTAACCCTCCACCTAAAGGAGCTGGAGAAAGTACAAGAAAGAATCCCTGAGCCCAGCAGGAGAAGAGAAATCATAAAGATCAGAGCAGAAATCAATTAAATAGAAACCAAAAAGATAATAGAGCAAATCAACAAAACTAGGAGCTGGTTCTTTGAAAGAATTAATAAAATTGATAAACCCTTTTCCAACGTATCAAAAAGAAAAGAGAAAGGACCCAAATAAATAAAATCATGAATGAAAGAGGAGAGATCACAACAAACACCAAAGAAATACAAACTATTATAAGAACATACTATGAGCAACTCTATGCCAACAAATTTGACAATCTGGAAGAAATGGATGCATTCCTAGAAACATATAAACTACCACAACTGAACCAGGAAGAAGTAGAAAGCCCGAACAGATCCATAAGCAGTAAGGAGATTGAAACAGTCATTAAAAAATCTCCAAACAAACAAAAGCCCAGGGCCAGATGTCTTCCCGGGGGAATTCTACCAAACATTTAAAGAAGAAGTAATTCCTATTCTCCTGAAACTGTCCAAAAAATAGAAATGGAAGGAAAACTTCCAAACTCATTTGATGAGCCCAGCATCATCTTGATCCCAAAACAAGACAAGGATCCCATCAAAAAGGAGAGCTATAGACCAATATCCTTGATGAACACAGATGCGAAAATACTCAACAAAATACTAGCCCATAGGATTCAACAGTACATTAAAAGGATTATTCACCACGACCAAGTGGGATTTATTCCAGGGCTGCAAGGTTGGTTCAACATCTGCAAATCAGTCAATGTGGTACAACACATCAATAAAAGAAAGAACAAGAACCATATGATACTCTCAATAGATGCTGAAAAAGCATTTGACAAAGTACAGCATCCCTTCCTGATCAAAACTCTTCAAAGTGTAGGGATAGAGGGCACATACCTCAATATCATCAAAGCCATCTATGAAAAACCCACCGCAAATATCATTCTCAATGGAGAAAAACTGAAAGCTTTTCCGCTAAGGTCTGGAACATGGCAGGGATGTCCATTATCACCACTGCTATTCAACATAGTACTAGAGGTCCTAGCCTCAGCAATCAGACAACAAAAGGAAAATAAATGCATCCAAATCGGCAAAGAATAAGTCAAATTATTACTCTTCACAGATGATAAGATACTATATGTGGAAAACCCAAAAGATTCCACTCCAAAACTGCTAGAACTTATACAGGAATTCAGTAAAGTGTCAGGATATAAAATCAATGCACAAAAACCAGTTGCACTTCTCTACACCAACAGCAAGACAGAAGAAAGAGAAATTAAGGAGTCCATCCAATTTACAATTGCACCCCAAACCATAAGATACCTAGGAATAAACCTAACCAAAGAGGCACAGAATCTATACTCAGAAAACTATAATGTACTTATGAAAGAAATTGAGGAAGACACAAAGAAATGGAAAAATGTTCCATTCTCCTGGATTGGAAGAATAAGTATTGTAAAAATGTCTATGCTACCTAAAGCAACCTACACATTTAATGCAATTCCTATCAAAGTACCATCCATCTTTTTCAAAGAAATTGAACAAATAATTCTAAAATTTATATGGTACCAGAAAAGACCTCGAATAGCCAAAGGGATATTGAAAAAGAAAGCCAACGTTGGTGGCATCACAATTCCGGACTTCAAGCTCTATTACAAAGCTGTCATCATCAAGACAGAATGGTACTGGCACAAAAACAGACACATAGATCAATGGAACAGAATAGAGAGCCCAGAAATAGACTCTCAACTCTACGGTCAACTAATCTTCGACAAAGCAGGAAAGAATGTCCAATGGAAAAAAGACAGCCTCTTCAATAAATGGTGCTGGGAAAATTGGACAGCCACATGCAGAAAAATGAAATTGGACCATTTCCTTACACCACACACGAAAATAGACTCAAAATGGATGAAGGACCTCAATGTGTGAAAGGAATCCATCAAAATCCTTGAGGAGAACACAGGCAGCAACCTCTTCAACCTCAGCCGCAGCAACATCTTCCTAGGAACAACGCCAAAGGCAAGGGAAGCAAGGGCAAAAATGAACTAGTGGGATTTCATCAAGATCAAAAGCTTTTGTACAGCAAAGGAAACAGTTAACAAAATAAAAAGACAACTGACAGAATGGAAGAAGATATTTGCAAACGACATGTCAGATCAAGGACTAGTGTCCAAAATCTGTAAAGAACTTAGCAAACTCAACACCCAAAGAACAAATAACCCAATCAAGAAATGGGCAGAGGACATGAACAGACATTTCTGCAAAGAAGACATCCAGATGGCCAACAGACACATGAAAAAGTGCTCCATATCACTCGGCATCAGGGAAATACAAATCAAAACCACAATGAGATATCACTTCACACCAATCAGAATGGCTAAAATAAACAAGTCAGGAAATGACAGATGCTGGCAAGGATGCGGAGAAAGGGGAACCCTCCTACACTGTTGGTGGGAATGCAAGCTGGTGCAGCCACTCTGGAAAACAGCATGGTGGTTCCCCCAAATGTTGAAAATAGAACTGCCCTATGACCCAGCAATTGTACTATTGGGTATTTACTTTAAAGATACAAACATAGTGGTCCAAAGGGGCAAATGCACCCGAATGTTTATAGCAGCAATGTCCACAATAGCCAAACTACAGAAAGAACCTAGATGTCCATCAACAGATGAATGGATCAAGAAGATGTGGTATATATACACAATGGAATACTATGCAGCCATCAAAAGAAATGAAATCTTGCCATTTGCGACAGCATGGATGGAACTAGAGCGTATCATGCTTATTGAAATAAGTGAAGCAGAGAAAGACAACTATCATATGATCTCCCTGATATGAGGAAGTGGTGATGCAACATGGGGGCTTAAGTGGGTAGGAGAAGAATCAATGAAACAAGATGAGATTGGGAGGGAGAGAAACCATAAGTGACTCTTAATCTTACAAAACAAACTGAGGGTTGCTGGGGGGAGGGGAGTTGGGTGAAGGGGGGTGGGGTAATGGACATTGGGGAGGGTATGTGCTTTGGTGAGTGCTGGGAAGTGTGTAAACCTGGCGATTCACAGACCTGTACCCCTGGGGATAAAAATATATGTTTAGAAAAAAAATTATAAAAAAAATATTAAGACTCTGTTAGCTTCAGAAGACACGTTGTATACTTTATGTGTTTTCACTTGTATTAGAATATACAATCTCGGGGCACCTGGGTGGCTCAGTGGGTTAAGCCGCTGCCTTCGGCTCGGGTCATGATCTCTGGATCCTGGGATGGAGTCCCACATCAAGCTCTCTGCTCAGCAGGGAGCGTGCTTCCTCCTCTCTCTCTCTGCCTGCCTCTCTGCCTATTTGTGATCTCTCTCTGTCAAATAAATAAATAAAATCTTAAAAAATATACACAATCTCTAGAGCTAACCTGTGAGGCAGTCAGTAGGGATCCCCTGTAACTGACAGTTCTAATTGAACCAGCTCTGTGACCTTCGTTTGGCTAAGGGTGTACAGTTAGTGACTTGAGAAATTAGGAGAAGAGCTTCAGGTTTTATATACAGTTCACCTTCTGGATGACCCTGAGGGTTCTCTGCAGCATTTAACAAAAGTCACTGCATTCACTTACTAGGGCTGGGTGTCTTGAACCATAGCAGTGGAAGTCGGACATCAAGGTATTGGCAATGTTGGTTTCATCTGAGCCCTCTCTTCTTGGTTTGCTGATGACCGCCTTTTCCCTGTGTCTTTACAACATGTTCCCTCTGTACCTGTCTGTGTCCAAACTTCCTATTCTTATAAGCACACCAGTCTCACTGGATTGGCCCCTATAAAGCCAGCAGATGTAATACGCATTAAATACACAGATTTCTCTGGGAAGCATGGACATTTTAATAATCTTTTTGCTTCCAGTACATGAGCATGGAATGTTTTTCCATCTTTTTGTGCCTTTCTCCACTTCTTCCATAAATGTTCGGTAGTTTTGGAGTAGATCCTTTACCCCTTTGGTTAGGTTTATTCCTAGGTATCTTTTTTTTTAAATAATATTCTTTATTTCCAGATATTACATTATTAATAAAAGGTATATTTTATCTTCTCTTTTTCATACATTTCATTTACATTTTCATATTACTCGTGTAACTGAAAAGAAATGTGGAAGTGAATCTCATTTCCCACCTCCTTGGCTTCCCCATGGTGCTCAGTAGCTATGTGTCTTCTCACTGTTAGGTGCTTGACCCTGGAATTCTTAATTTTCCATTTTCTTTTCCTTTCAGCCTTCACATACAAATAGTTCCTAAATACAAAGGGATTCTTTTCCCACAATAAACATGAGACCCAATCCATAGTTCTAGAACACACTCTCTGTCTCTCTGTTGTTGGCAGGATAAAGTTCAGCAGAGAGGACTACTCTCCATGATCTGCCTTAACTCCTAGCCTTTTCCTGATTCCCATGCAGTGCCGGGACCTGTTCCTATAGTCTGGAGGAGAACCGAGGATGCGCTCCCTTCACCAGGTCTGCGTGGAGCCCCTCCAAGATGGTAGTTTGAAAGCAGTTCTGCCAAGAATTATTTTCACCAGGAAGATTGGCAAACTCTACAAATCAGGGTGTCTTCCCCCCTTGAGAGACAGATACAAAATATCCTCCTGTATACCACAGTTCCCTCTCCCACCAAATAAACACCCAACTCTCACTAGTGCTCTCCAACTTCAGACATATGGGAAAATGGTTTCCTCATCCTGCCACACTCTCTGATGGGATTCCTCAAGTGAGAAGTTGCAAGTTCTCAGTTGACATTCAACACTTGTATGACTTTAGCTTTCTTGTCCATAAATGGGCACAATACAATGAAAATTGAGATAATTTACTATTTGAGTAAAATGGATGTACCAGAAAGAATTGCAAGCTGCTGCAGACTTTTGTGTACAAATATCAAGGAGTGAAATTGCAGGGTTGTATAGTAAGGATATGTTTACTTTTGTGAGAAACTGTCAAAATGTTCTCCAGGCGGCTGTGCCATTTCATGTGTCCACTAGCAATGAAGGAGAATTCCTCCTTGTCCATGTTCTCACTAGTATTTGATGCTGACAGAGCTGCAGATTTTGGTTGTTCTCATAAGTGTGCAGTGCTATCTAATTATTGTTTTAGATTGTGTTTCCCTGATAACATATGATGTGGAACATCTTTTCATATGCTTATTTGCCACCTGTATATCATCTTTGGTGAGGTGTCTGTTCAGATCTTTGGCCTGTTTTTATTTTTTTAAAGGATATAAAAATATTTATTCACATTATTTAATGAGATTAGGAACCATAAAATTAAGATTTTCAAACATGTTGGGACGCCTGGGTGGCTCAGTGGGTTAAGCCGCTGCCTTCGGCTTGGGTCATGATCCCAGCGTCCTGGGATCGAGTCCCACATAGGGCTCCTTGCTTGGCAGGGAGCCTGCTTCTTCATCTGCCTCTGTCTGCCATTCTGTCTGCCTGTGCTCGCTCTCTCTCCCTCTCTCTCTGACAAATAAATAAATAAAATATTTAAAAAAAAAAGATTTTAAAACATGTTTCTTATATTGTCCTAAAACTCATATTTCAAAAAACCTGAAAATTATGTTTTCACTTTGGCCCATTTTTAAAATCAGGTTTTAAAACCTGATCTTTCTTATTGTTCAATTTGAAAAGTTCTTTGTATATTTTGGATAACAGTCCTCTATCAGATGTGCTTTTACAAGTATTTTCTCTGAGTCTGTTCTTATCCTCTCATTTTCTTGACATGGTCTTTCACAGAGCAGAATTTCAAATTTTATAGGGCTTGAGCTCCATTGTTTCTTTTATGGATCATGTCTTTGGTGTTGTATCTAAGGACTCCTCTACATACTCAAGGTCATCTACATATTCAAGGTCATCTATGCTTCCCCTGTGCTATTTTTTAGGAGTTTTACAGTTTTCCATTCCATATTCAGATAGGATCTACTTTGATTTAATTTTTGTGTCTAGATTTATTTGTGTGTGTGGATGTGTGTGCCTACACCATCTATTGAAATGAGTCTTTGTTCCATTGCATTGCCTTTACTCCCTTGTCCAAGATAAGTTGATTATATTTACAGAAGTCTGTTTCTAGGCTCTTTATTTTGTTCTGTTGATCTATTTATCTATTCTTTCACCAATACTACACTGTCTTGATTATTATAGCTTTATAAGTACAGTGAATCTTGAGGTTAGGTAATGTTGACCCTCCAAAATAGTTCTTCTCCTTCACTATTGTGTTGGCTTTTCTAGCTCTGTTGCCTCTCCATATAGCACAACTTTAAAATAAATCTTTCAATATCTGCAAAATATGTTGCTGTGATTTTGATTGGGATTGCATAAAAGCTATAGATCAAGTTGGGAAGAACTGACATTTTGACAACATTGCGTCCTCCTATCCATGAACATGTGATATCTCTGCATTTATTTAGTTTTTTTTTATTTCATTTATCAGAGTTTTGTAGTCTTTTTAATATAGATCTTGTACTGCTTTTGTGATATCTATATCTAAGTATTTTATTTTTGGGTGTTATTTAAATGATATTATGCCTTTAATTTCCAATTCCAGTGTTTAATTACTGGCATATAAGGAATTTATTGGCTTTTGTGTATTAGTATTGTATCCTACAATCTTGCTGTAATTGTTTATTACATCTAGGTTTTTTTTTAATTCTTTCATATTTTCTGCATAGACAATTATGTCATCTGCACACAAAGATAGTTTATTTCTTCCTTCCCAATATGCATACCTTTTATTTTTTTTCTCTGTATTGTCTTATTGCATTAGCTGGCACAATAATTTACTTTTTACACCTGCACCGGTTCCGCTCAGCAAGCCATCACTGTTCCCTGAAGATTACTGCCATGTCTTCTTAACTGGTCTCTCAGCTCTCACTCGAGGCTCCTTGAGTCCATTCTAATGAAAGAGCCAGAATGACCCTTTTGAAGACACGTTTAGCCAGACCATGTCCCTCCCAGCTATAACCACAGCAATGGCTCCTCATTCCACTCTAAGGAAGACTTACATTCTAACAATGGCTTCTAAGATGCTGCACCACGTGACTTACCTCCTGCTATTACCTTGATGTCCACATTCTATAATCTTCCCCTTGTTCACACTATAGCAGAAATTTTAGGACACTCTCAGCCTTGGTTCTTTCCAAGACAGTCCTGTGTTATCTCTCTAGGAGGTTCAGGAGTAGAGCATAAGAGAAGAGTGGTTTTATAAGTAAAGACAGGCTAAAGGCTAGCATTGTACTAGGTAAATTTAGCATTTTTATAAATAGGAAATTCTTTTTAAGATTTTATTTATTTATTTGACAGACAGAGATCACAAGTAGACAGAGAGACAGGCAGAGAGAGAGAGAGAGACAAACAGAAGGAAGCAGGCTCCCTGGTGAGCAGAGAGCATGATGCAGGGCTTGATCACAGGACCCTGAGATTGTGACCTGAGCCAAAGGCTGAGGCTTGACTCACTGAGCCACCCAGGTGCCCCCAAATAGGTGATTCTTAAGTAAGTCTTTGGAAGATGTAAATGAGGTGGTTGACATGTATAAATACATCTATTTCAGGTTGATTTAGTGACAACTATACTCACTGAGTGATCACACTTTGCTACAACACATTCCTGTTAAACTGAATCACTACTTTATTTTCATGGTTAATTACTTTCTAAGTTTTCCCATACTCTCTTCCTTACTGCATTATCAAGAAGATGTGATCTCTTTTCAGGAGAGGGTACCTTGCATTACCATCCTGGACTAAAGGACTAAAGCAGAAGAGCAGTTACAGAGGACAATGAAGTTGAATAGATTTTCATTTAAGTCAGTGAAGACAAAGCGATGGTATCATGAAGGTGGGACCTGCAAAGTGACACAGGGTCCCACATTAAAAAGAGCCCATCCTTGGTTTAATGCATTACCATCACTTTGTCCTTGAAAAATTTAGTAATTTTAGAACAAGGGGCCCTGGGTTTGCTTTTGTACTGGACTCTGTAAGTTATGTAGTCAGTTCTGTGAAGACCTAAGCATATCATTTGATGGGAGAAGATGACATTGTAAACAAACAAACAAAAAAAAAAGAGATTGAATATGCAAAAGGGAGATGATAAATAGAACAAGATCCTAGAAGAGAAAGAAAGGGGGAAGAGAAAGATTATGGGTACAGGTCATAGAATCAACAGGATCATGGACTATAGTTTTTAAAAATGTAGGGAAGCGTGGAAAGGAAGGATGAAGAAATGAAGTGATCCTATGCTTTAGAGGGAGAAGATACAGAGGTTTCCAGCACTTAATGTTCTCTCTGTTCTCAGTAAGGCAGTCCAGCACCAAGAGCATGTGCTTAGACAATAGGGATCCTAAATAAATATTTGAATGTGGGAGAAAATAATTATCTATGAGAAAGATAGTGGAGGAGTAAATGCATGAGAAAAAGCAAAGCAAATATAAACCAAACCCTATCAGAGTAGAATGCAAACATAAAGTCCTAATGGAGAAAGTTATAACAACAAATGTAGAAGAAGAAAATAATGTGTGTTTGTTATGCCTCACATGTGTCAATATAGCTTCTTAAGACATAAACAAATATTCAATATTCCATAAGATAATTATGTGATTTCCTGGAGTTCCTGGCTAGCTCATTCTGTAGAGTGTGTGATTCTTGATCTTGGGTTTATGCATTTGAGCCCCATGTTGGGTGTGGAGGTTATTTAAAAATAAAATCTTTAAAAAAATAGTGTCATTTCCTTAGTTATTATTGACTATACTTTATTCATAGGGAGACTGAATAAGACTGTCATGTTTAAGTTCCCAAAAATTCTTTTGGCTACCATTTTCTCATAAAAAGTGTTAAGGGTTCTTTATCTCTAATATTTCCTGTATCACCCCACCAATGAATTAGCTACATTCTCATTATAAACAGTCATCCCCTAAGAATCGCTTAACTGAATTTTTTCCCATAATTATAACTAAGCTCTTTATTTTTCTTTTATTTCTTAACTTCTTGGTTGATGTATAACAAAAACAGCAAAATCTACACACCACAAGGGCATGAATCAATGAGTTATCTCAAATGAATGCAACCGTGTAGCCACCATCCAGATCAATAAACCAAACCCTACTGACACCCAAGAAATAGTCCCCAAGCCTTGTCCCATTTACTCCCAGCTTTCTTTCCAGAACCTTCTCTTTCTAACTATCTCAACTTCTAATATTACATATTCTTTTTTTTTTAAGATTTTATTTATTTGACAGACAGAGATCTCAAGTAGGCAGAGAGGCAGGCAAAGAGAGATGGAGAAGCAAGCTCCCTGTTGAGCAGAGAGCCCAACGTGGGACTCAGTTCCAGGACCCTGAGATCATGACCTGAGCCGAAGGCAGAGGCTTAACCAACTGAGCCACCCAGGTACCCTACAGTTTCGGTTTTGAAGACTATATTAATTAAACCAGGCATTCTCATGGTTTTACTGAAGATTAGGTTTTTGAGACTCGTATGTGTTCCTGTATATAGCAATGCTTCATTAATATTCATTACTGCACAACATGTTGGATGGATACAACATTTCATTGATACTTTCTGCTGGTGTTGATGAGTATTTGTTGTGTTTCCAGTCTTTGCTATTAAGGATAATGCTGTCATGAACATTCTTTTACATTTTTGGTCCACATCTGCCTTCAGTTTTGTTGGATATATGGAATTACAGTCAGTAGTTATTATCCAACGTCAGCAGTCAATGCCAAGGTTTTGCAAAATAGCTTTATCAATTTATATTCTTGCCAACAGCGCATGACATTTCCATTTGTTCCATATCCTTGACCAACACTTGGCATTTCCAGGTACTTTAATTTCAGTTATTCCCTCATCTTGTTATAGTTTTATTCTGCATGTTTTCAAAGCTTTCAAATGTGGAGGCAGTTTTGAAAGGTTTCATGGAATTTGGGATTTTCTCTTTTATGAAAGTCTGTTCAAATATCTGGCCTCTTTTATTATTGGGTTATCTGTCATTTCTTCTTTGGTTTGCATTGAAAGTCCCCAATGCCATTCTTAGACTCCGTGTTTCACTAGATGGACTTCCAAGCTACAGAAAGCCAGTTAAGCTCGTACAGAGAATGGATCCAGGCTAATATCAGCAAAGGTAAAAGCCCGGGGTGAAGTTGAGTACAGACCAGGTGCAAGTTTCCAGCTTCTTTCTCCCAGTGGAGTTACATGGAGCTGTTTCCTTTCCCCAGAAATAATATCTGAAACTCTGTAAACATGCAGTGTTTGCATGACTGGCTTTGGCCGCTTAGACTCCAGCTGCAGGACTCACTGTTAAGTCACACTCTTTGCACGAACTGCCTGATCCAACCCGTACCCAAGGGCCAGGCCTCAGGTCTACAAAAATAGTCTCATCAGGTAGAATTTTGCAAAGGCTCAGAGTCTGGACAGTCCTGAAGACAAAGCTTTCTTGGGACTGTGCAGAGTTTGTGCAACACTGGCCTGCTAAGCTAACCCTTGACCATACAGACTTGTAGAAATTATTCATGTATTATACATTGGAGCCTATTTCCTATGCATGTGTTATAATTTTTATCTCCCACTATTTGACTAGTTTTTTATTTTCTTAACTGCTTTGATAAGCAGAAGTTCGTACTTCTTTTCCATTGACTAATCCCTGCATTAATTATTGTGGCTTTATAATAAGAGAATTGATTACAATGTTACTCTCCCCAATCCTTGCACATGGTAGATCTATCCATTAACTCATGCATTCCATAATTCATCTTTAAACAGAGAGAAACCTATTAGGAAAGTAGTTTCCTCTGTATAGAGGTCTCAGACAACATTTATTATATTTTTTCCAAGATATTTGATATTTTTGATGTTATTGTATATAGCATACTTCTGAAAAATTTACTTTACGTTTATTCTGGTTAGAAAAAAATGAGCTAGAGAAAAAAACATTTTTTAAGAGATGTTTACTTGCAATTAATTTAAGAAGTCAGAAATTAGAAGTACCAGCTCACCAAACTGAAAAAAACAATCCAGTAGGTGTTTACAAAAATAGCAAGATTATCATCAGACTGTTTATGGTAGAAAAACAGCTACTTCTTCCCATAATCATCATATCCCCAGAAATCATATTTTTTCAGACATCAGCATTGCAAAAAATTACTGGGAAAGACATTTTTTCATTAAAGAATATTTTGTCCTGCATAAATGATTCTTCACCCGGTGTTGAGTTAGGCAGTCTCCCCCCAGAAAGTAATCATCTTCTGCATGGAAAATATGCTGGCATTCCTGATACAGCCATTGGGACCATCTGACAAGTGTCCATTTGTAATGATCATGTCAACTGGATGGCCAAAGATAAGAACTCTTCATCTATTTGCTGTAGAATCAATATTTAGGAAGTTATCCATGCAGCCCTTTACCAATAAGGTGATTCTCTACATTTCTTCCAAAAACAGTGATCGCCAGATGATCAGATCCTTGAGCCAAATATCTTCATCCCAGCATCGAGAGAGACATTATTTGGCCACACACACAAATCAGTCCTTTGACCAGAACCAGGCTGGATGGAGAACTGCACATAGTCTGGAACCGAATTAGAATAAGAGGAAGAAAACAGAAGGTGGGAGGAAAAGAGAGAATTCTATGACTACATAAGATCACCTCAAAAGCCAAGTAAAGGCTTGCCTTGATGTGAGGGGCCAATGGAAGCATCACTTGGCACACTGTCAGTTTCAACTCTTAGTAGGCGAGATTCTCTGGACATAAACAGATAGATAACTCAGAGAGAAATTATATTAGAAAAGAAAATTTTGGTTTTCTTTCATAAAACACAAGGAGAGACTTTAGAAGTCCTGGCTTATCAAATAAGAAATATAATGAGTATTTGAAAGGAGAAAAACCAAGATTACAAAGGTTGTGTTGGTTGTATTAGTTCATTCATGTAGGGAATACAGCAATGTTTTCGTGTAATTATCATATCCACAAAGATCGTGAAATTTATTCAGACAACAGTACTATATGGGGCAGTAATAAAGGTTTTTTTTTTTTTTTTATCAAGAGTCAACCATTTATGAGAGAAGCTCCAGGTTACATTTATTTTGAGACCTACACTGAGGTAGGGTGACCCAATTATTTTTTGTTTATCCAAGGGTACAAAGTCATTTTTCCCCCTTTTTAACCACAAATGTACTGTGTACACTTATTGACAATGGTGGTGGGGCATCGTGTCAGTTCTGCTTCCTTATAAATGATCCATATAAATATAATATTTTTAAGACTGACATTAAGTCAAAGTAACTTTGCTAAACTCACTGATTAATTCCACTGATTTATATGTAAATCCATTGCAATTTTCTATGTATTCAATCATATTAAATGAGAATAATGAGCTTTGTTTTTCATTTTACTAACCTTCACACCTTTGTTTCCTACTCTTGTGCTGTTGCACTGGCTAGGATCTTTACTGCAATGTTGACATGAGTATGTGATGAGACGTATTGTTCGTTCTGGCTTCAGCAGGAAAGCTTCAATTCTCCATCAGTCACTTTGAAGTTTGATGTAGATTATGTTCTAAATACTCTTTGTCAGATTAAGAAAACTTTATTCTTACTTGAAGAGTTATTATCATAAGTAGATTTTAAATTTTGTTGAATACTTCTTTTCATTTATTAAAAGGATCATATGGCTCTCCACTTCCCCCTTATAATATTAACATGGTGATTTTCAGTACTGGTTGTCAATATTCAGGCATTCCTGTTTTTTTTTTTTTATTTCTTTAAAATAAAGTATACACATCCGTGTGTAGAAGAAAGAGAAGTATACAGAAATGTACATAGTGGTTTCAGAGTTGTGCTTGCTCTTTTTTCTTATCTGTCTTCTGGTATTTCTTATTTATTTATTTATTTATTTATTTACTTATTTATATTAAAATATAATGTATTATTGGCCCCAGGGGTACAGGTCTGTGAATTGTCAGGTTTATACTTCATAGCACTCACTCCTGTTTTCTTTTCTTTTGAGTAAATACCCAAGAATGGAACTGCTGGGTTTCATGTTAAGCACATTTTACTTTTATAAGAAATCACTGGGTTGTTTTGCAATGTATAAGGATTCTAATTATTCCACCATCTTCCCAATACTTAGCAATAACCTCTTTTTTATTTTGCCATTCTGGTGACTATGAAATACTTTGTACTGTTTTAATTTGTGGTTCTTTGATGACTCATAATGCTGAAAATGTTTTCAGAGGCTGATTGGCCATTCCTTTTACCCCCACAGCTATACTGAGGTATGATTGACAAAAATTGTATATATTTAAGATGTAAATTTTCATATTTGTTATATGTGTATGTTCTATGATGATCACAATCAAGCTACGTAACATAACTATCACTTCATGTCATTATCTTTTGTGCGTGTGGTGAGAATGTTTGCTATCCACCTCTTTTGTAACTTTCTAGAATACAGTATATTATTATCATTATTTTTTAGAATAAAGTATATTATTAACTATAGTCACCATATATACATCTCTTATATAGGTCTCTTATTCATATATAGATCTCTTACTCATCTTTTTTCTTAAAGATTTTATTTATTTATTTGACAGACAGAAATCACAAGTAGGCAGAGAGGCAGACAGAGGGAAGCAGGTTCCCCACCAAAGCAGAGAGCCTGATTCAGGATTTGATCCCAGGACCCTGAGATTATGACCCAAGCCAAAGGCAGAGGCTTAACCCACTGAGCTA
This sequence comes from Mustela nivalis, assembly GCF_964662115.1. Taxonomy (NCBI): domain Eukaryota; kingdom Metazoa; phylum Chordata; class Mammalia; order Carnivora; family Mustelidae; genus Mustela; species Mustela nivalis. Next base: position 93,914,062 of record NC_139021.1, on the reverse strand, counting down.
CCTAGGTGCCCCGAACTTACTCATCTTATATCTGACAGTTTGTATCCTTTAACCAACATCTCCCTATTTCTCCCACTTCCTGGTAGCCACCATTCTACTCCCTGTTACTATGAGTTTGACTTTTTTAAATTCTACACATAAATGTGATAATACAGCATTTGTCTTTCTCTGACTTATTTCATTTAGTGTAAAGTCCTCCAGGCTCATCCAGGTTTCCACATCTTTGTAAATGGAAGGATTTCCTTCTTTTTTAAGGCCGAATTTTATATGCATATATAACTAGTGTATATTGATACTGATGATTATAAACCTGATGATAGTACATAAACATCTATCTATATGTACACCTAGATAGATAAATGATCTTCATCCTTGCATCCATCGACAGACACAGGCTGTTTTTATATCTCAACCACTGAGAATAATGATACAATGAACATAGGAGTGCAGATATCTCTTTGAGATAGTGACTTTATTTCCTTTGGATGTATAACCAGTTGTGAGGTTATTGGATTCTATGATAGCTCTATTTTTAACTTTTCAGAAATCTCCAGAATACTTCCTATAGTGACCCTACCGATTTACATTAACAATGGATATAAGTTTCTCTTTTCTCTCCATTCTTGCCAATACTTGCTATTGTTTGAGATTTTGATTCTAGCCATCCCCACAGATGTGAGGTGATATCTTATTGTAGTTTTGATTTTCATTTCCATGTTGATTAATGATGTTGAACACATTTCCCTATACCCGTTTGATTAGTCCTTCTTACATCTTCTATGAAGAATCTGTTTAAGTCTTTTGCTTAAATTTTCTTAGGTTCCTTTTCTTCTGACTGAGTTTGAGAATGATTTTTATGTATTTCAGAAAAATAGATTTTGCCAGATTTATTTGTTGTATATATATATTTTTCTCATGTGGTGGTTTATCTGTCATTCTCTTAAAGTGTCCTTTGACAGGCAGGAGATTTTAATTATAATTATCAAAATTTCCTTTATGACTGCTCATGCTCTGATTCAGCTGGGATATTTTAGACTATCCCCAAGTTGCAGAGAATTTCTCCTCTGTTTCTTCTAGAAGTTCTAGAGTTTTGGGTTTTGGATTGAGGTCTATTTCATTTCAAATTAAATTTTATGTGTGATGTAATATAGAGGTCAAAGTTCATCTTTTTTCTGTAATCATATCCACGTTGGAAAACAATATTTTACCCACTGAGAACCAACTGACAACATACATGTTAGTCTCTCTCTGAACTCTGAATTGTCCCATGGATCTAGAAGTCTTTTTTTTTTTTTCCAACTGATAATTTTTACTATTATACCATACAAAGCTACTCTAGTCTATTTTATGGGATTTTCTATTAAAACAACAAGAAAAACAACCAGTTAAATGTGTCTGGTTTAGGAACTGAATGTTGACTTCTTTTTAAATTTATTTTCAGCGTAACAGTATTCATTGTTTTTGCACCACACCCAGTGCTCTATGCAATCCATGTCCTCTCCAATGCCCACCACCTAGTTCCCCCAACCTCCCACCCCCCGCCCCTTCAAAACCCTCAGGTTGTTTTTCAGAATCCATAGTCTGTCATGGTTCACCTCCCCTTCCAATTTCCCTCAACTCCCTCTCCTCTCCATCTCTCCTTGTCCCCCATGTTATTTGTTATGCTCCACAAATAAGTGAAACCCTATGATAACTGACTCTCTCTGCTTGGCTTTTTCACTCAGCATAATCTCAAAGTCTTTTTATATTAACTCCACACAGTCTTAATTAAGGAAGCTTTGTGATTTAAATCTTGCAATTTGGTAGTACAAATCCTCCAACATTTTAAAAAATTACTCTGACAATTCTAGATTAATTGTAATTTTACAAAAAGCTTAGAATGAGTATAACCATTTCCAGGAAAAAAAAAAAAACCCTGTGGAATTTTGATTGCAATTCCTTTGAATACATGGATACATTTGAAAGAGTGGAGATCTTAATGATATTGCCTTTCGACCTGAGCACATTTGTTTATCTGTGTTCCTAAGTATTATAACTGTCTGTGATATTGTAAATGGCATGTTTAAAATATCATTTTGCGATTATTTGACATTAGTATATAAAGACACAACTTATTTTTGTAACCCAACCTATCCTGAAATATTGCAAGATTTAGCATTATTTCTAGCATCTTAAATGACTTGTTCTTCCTTCAGAGAAGACTTACTTTTGTTTCTGACAGATGGCTATGGCATCGGTATTCCCAAATCATCTTAAGAATTAAGAATTCTTAAGATTCAAAGGTGGTCTGCAGTTTCTGGAAGGGTCATCAATTTGTGGTTTGACTTTATTCTTAGGTTATAGTACTTTGAGGTTCAGTCTAAAGTCTGAAGATCAGGGTTAATCAGGGAAACTTCCCTTTGGTAAGCTGAATTACAACTTTTGTTCTCAACTAATGATTTTCAGGATTTTAATTATACACCTGAAATAAGCAGATGTGGTTGGGATATAAACAGTTAAAAAGCCAGGCTTACTTTCCTGGGCTTCTTTTCCTTGACCCTGTAATTTTTCCCCACATTTTTAACTCTCCTTTTCTTCAAATAAATGTTTTTCACATTGTCCCAGTCCACCATTACCAGATACCCCCAACTTATTTTTGTATTAATATATTTATTTTTAGCATAACAGTATTCATTATTTTTTCACCACACCCAGTGCTGCATGCAATCCATGCCCTCTATAATACCCACCAACTTATTTTTTAAATATCAGCTTAAGTAATTCTTAGTAAGTCTTATTTGAAGGGTCATTTGAAAACTTTGAAGAAACGCTTACACTATATTCACCTTCTTAAATTCTTTAAAAAGACGGGGAGCCTGGGTGGCTCAGTGGGTTAAGCCGCTGCCTTTGGCTCCGGTCATGGTCCCAGGGTCCTGGGATTGAGCCCTGCATCGGGCTCTCTGCTCAGCAGGGAGCCTGCTTCCTTCTCTCTCTCTCTGCCTGCCTCTCTGCCTGCTTCTGATCTCTCTCTGTCAAATAAATAAATAAAATCTTTAAAAAAAATTCTTTAAAATGATATCTCTAAATGTGTATCTATTCTCAGTGCTCTACTTTTTTGGTGCCAAAAAAAGGAAGGAATGATCTGTAGCATGAACTGTGTCCTTTAAAGTTATGTGTCTTCTCTTAACTGCATTCCAATAATCTTATATGCATGTATTTTATTTTTTTCTCACTATCTATGCATATTCCATTATTTTTGGTAGAAGACTTTTTTAATTTATTTTTTACTTTCAGCATAACAGTATTCATTATTTTTGCACCACACCTAGTGCTCCATGCAATCTGTGCCCTCTATAATACACACCACCTGGTACCCTGACCTCCCAACCCTGCCCCTTCAAAACCTTCAGATTGTTTTTCAGAGTCCATAGTCTCTCATGGTTTACCTCCCCTTCAAATTTCCCCCAACTCCATTCTCCTCTCTGTAGAAGCCTTTTAAAGGCCCATAAGCATGTGTGGAACACAGAGTTAGCAACCACAGAGTGAACTGGACTTGGCCTGGCTTCTAACCTCCATTTTGACTTGGGTAAGAAACTTAGTTTTCCAATCCAGTAAATTATAGATTATTTTTTTTTCAGCATTTATGGGGTAAATTTACACTCAATTCTAGAACTCTCCCTTTTCATCTTGCTGTCTCCATGGACTAAGAAAAGCCTGTGAAGTTATGCATTATAGAGGAGTTGGAAGGACTGGAGTCTAAGTCCTTGTATGTGGTGTCCCCTTTACCACCCTCTGATGCCCATTGAGCCCAGGGCTCCAGGATCATGACCTGAGCCGAAGGCAGATGCTTAAGAACTGAGCCACCCAGGTGCCCCAACCACCATTGTGACTCTTTGCACACACTTTTTGGAAAGGCCGGCTATACACTCGGGAAGTGAGGTGATGCAAACCCTCTATGGCTTTTATGATCCCCCTACTTCTGAAGCTTGGCCGGAAGTGGGGCAGACGCAGCCCTATCACACTGGTATCCAGGCTCTTTCTTCCCTTTTTTCTCCCCCGAACTCCTTTATGTAGCTTAAAAGTGTTTCTACTCTTCATTCAGCGTAGAGAAAAATTAGCTTTCATATCTGCAAACATTCGTCCAAACTCTTTTTATATCATATTTGCTCACTTTGAATAAAAGAGAGCACCTTTCTCAAAAAAAAAAAAAAATCATCCCGTTAAAATTATGCTTTTAGTTACTTAAAACACAGCAGACTGCTTCGGGCCATGTTGGAATCTGCCATTTCCCCATATATGACAAATGTCACTGATTAATGAATGGAAGGCCTGCGGCAGTGAAGAAAAACAGGGAAAAATTCCAGATTTTATTTAAATAACAGGAAAACCATACATAGCAAGAAAATAATGATTGGCTTTTAAAAGAAAGGAAATGGATCCTTCAACACAGACTACTGTAGTTCTTTATAGACTGCCTTGGATAATGTCAATGATTTCATGGTAAACTTGCTGATATACATCTAAATGGAACAAAAAGTCTATATGACTGTAGCAAGAAATAGTTTTACGGTAAATAGGGTTTGTAATTTCAGAAAGTAGATTTTTCACATCTTGAGGATTGGCCAACAAGTCATTGCTCCCATTCTAATTCACTGTCCATACGTTCATGTTCCTCACGTCGTAAAATGGAGAAATGGACTAAATGTAGAGGGTTTTCGCAGAAAATGATACATAGAAGGTGTTCTTTACTATTCTTTAAATGATCAATTAATACAAATTTACAGTAAGTTGAATCTAAAATTATTACTATGATGGAAGCAAGGAATATTGAAAGAATCGTTATTATGATTTTTACTTAGAAATACATCAGATACAAACAAAACTAGACAATTTGCTCTAATTCAGGGTGTTCAAACATGCCACAGAAGGAATTTCAGTTTTATTTATAAGGCATGAAAGTATTTTAATCAAAATTTTCTGTAGCTGGGGCGCCTGGGTGGCTTAGTTGTTGGGCATCTGCCTTTGGCTCAGGAGCCCTGGGATGGAGCCCCACATTGGGCTCCCAGCTCAGCGGGAAGCCTACTTCTCTCTCTCCCACTCCCCCTGCTTATGTTTCCTCTCTCACAGTGTCTCCCTCTAATAAATAAATAAAATCTTAAAAAAAAACTTTTTGTAGCTGCCAATGTATCTATCAATAAATGGTAAATATTGGAGGGGGGAGCAAGTCTGATTTTATTGATTTTAATCTTTCCATTTTACTGCGGAGTTTTACACAAGCAAACCACATCAGACATGAAGTTTAGCTAAGGCAGAAGAGGATAATGGGAAAAAATAATTTTGAAGATGGCAGACTTGGGTTCTAATACCTCAAGATTTCTGTCATCTTCTTCAAACAATATTACCATCTTCTCATTAAGTTTGTCTTTTCCTCATAATTACAGGTTTGTCTTATTTTCCCAAATACAATCAAGAGCTTTTAGGGTCAAGAATCATATTGTGCCTTTTATTTCTTATTTAACTAATCACGGAGCTACGCATATTATACACACAATATTTTTTCTCCTGAGGGAAGATGAATTACTCTACAGCCTGTCAAACTTCTCCAGGCTTAACTGAGGTATTTCTTGTTAAAATACATAGAAAATCTGGAAAAGCCCCCATTGGATGTGAGACTATGGAGCCAAATCATGGCAGCCTTTGCCTGCTGGTCCTTCTCACTGTTTTTATCCTCTCGGGCTTTACACGAGCCCTTCTCTGTAGCCACCTCCTCTGAACTGACCCAGGAGATAGTTTTTAGCTTATGCATAATTATGTACCTGATTAAAATGAACCAAGTTCAGAGCAGGACTGCCTCAATCAAAAACTCTCAAGTGACTAGAATTGAAAAACATGAAAGAAAAAAAAATTAAAGCAAGATTATACTCTTCTGTTTTTTACAGTGCAGCTGGTAAAGTGAGGTGTGAATTTCATATACTGTCCCTTTGTATTTTGCCCATTGGAATATATCTGCGCAGGGACACGTCTTCACTTCTCCCTTCCTTTGAAAAGGGCAAGAAATGGAAGGGGAGAGGTGGTGAGGGGCAGGGGCGTCTATGGAACCCAAGTCTATCAGTTTCATATAAATGCACATTCCCCCAAGGCCTTTTACCTTGTTAACGGGAGCCTGTGTGCTCATCATCCCTCCCCGGAAAGCATCAGCTCCATCCACAGAGGACAAAAGTGAGTGTCTATGGGCACCTATGTGGCTCAGTCTGTTAAGTGTCCAACTCTTGGCTTCAGCTCAGGTCATGATCTCAGGGTTGTGGGATTGAGCCCTGCGTTTGGCTCCGCACACAGTAGGGAGTCTGCTTGAAGATTCTCCCTCTCCTTCTTCCTCTGCTCCTCCCTGTGCTCATACTCTCTCTCTAAAATAAATAAATATCTCTTAAAAATATACATAAATATAAATATATCTTTAACAAAATCTTTTAAAAAAAGTGTCTAGTTCTAGGTGCACTAGCACTGAAATGATATGTTCCTAAACATCCTTGCTTCAAACAACAGCTCTCGAGAGCATGTTCCAGAAGCCACCCCTTGCTCCACCTTTCCTAACTCTAGCCTCACCACTGCCACCACCTGCTGTGAGCCTCTTAGGTCTAATCTGATCATATCCTATTGTCCCCCTGATAATGTATTCATTGCAGGAAGTTTCAGACTCTCAGCTTCCAGATCTTCTCTGGGACTCTATCCCTGACAGGTCTCCATGCACCCACCATTTTATCTTCTCCTAACTCCTCCCAACTTCTAAAACTCTCTCTGCCATCTGGAATTCCATCATTAGGTATATCTTAAAACCCATCTATGATGGGTTCCTTTACCTTCCTGCTCTCCGGACAACCTGATTTCCCCCCAACAACACTTCTTACCCTGCAGTTCTTTCATTCCACAAAACCAGCTGAGGTTATTCATAATCTTAGCATTTGTAAAACTTGTCGATTCTGAGGAATTTCCTCACATTACCCATGATGCCATTGGATCCAGCTGTTCATTTCTATCCTAGAGCTTTTTTTCCACTTAGCTTCTGGAATACTGTCATTTCATTTCTTTAAATAATTTTTAAAAATTTTTAATAAACATATAACGTATTATTAGTCTCAGGGGGTACAGGTCTGTGAATCGCTAGGTTTACACACTGCACAGCACTCACCATACCACATACCCTCCCCAATGCCTGTATCCCCACTCCCCTTCTCCCTAACGCCCCTCCCCCAGTCACACTCAGTTTGTTTTGTGACATTAAGAGTCTCTTATGGTTTGTCTAATACCGTCATTTCTTCATTTTCATTTTTCACTCCCAGCTCCTTTTTGGTTTCTTTGCTGTATCCATCCAACTGCCACTGCCTGACCTTTGAATCCTTCCATGTCTCAGCCTAACCGTGCTCCTCTTCTCCCCATCTGTATTCGCTCTGTGTGTGTTCTCAACCAGTTTCTTGGTTTTCAGTGGTGTCCATACTTAAAATGTTTATCCTCTTTTGTAAGTCTCTTCTAAATACTAGACTCCTATACACAACTGCTTATTCAAGTTAAACACTGGGATGCCTCACACTTAACATCTCCAAATGTGAACATCTTCTCTGTCCCTCAAACCTGCACTGCCACCAAATGTCCCTATCTCCTTTAATGGCAATTGCATATTTTTCTTGCTTAGGCCAGAAAGTCTGGAATCATCAAAGACTCTTCCCTCTCTCCTTTCACAGAATCCATATTAAATGTCTTTCACTGCATGTTTACAATACACATGTACACTCAGAACCCAACCCTCTTCGGCACCCTTCCTGGAAACACATCTGTACAGGCCATCATCAATCTCGATTATGGTGGTCTCCAAAATTTCTCATTGTTTCCACTTTGATCTACCCAACATGGCACCCAAAGTATTCTTTTTTCCCCCCCCAAGTAAACTTTACCCCTAACATGGTGCTTGAACTCATGACCCCGAGATCGAGCATCACATGCTCTGTTGACTGAGCCAGTGAGGTGTCCCCTAAGCATTCCTTTAAAAATGTAGGTCATATCATGTCCGCTCCCTGATCAAAAACCTGCAGTGGCTGCTCACTTAGCTAGAAAGCCAAAGTCCTCCCAATGGAGTACTTGTTCCTTTCTGGCTCTAGTACATTTCTGCTCCCTTTTCCCTACTTCTTTCTCCCTTAATTGATGACATAAGCCACACTGACCTTTTAGCCATGCCTTTCAGAAATGCTCCTAACTAAAGGGCTTTGCGTTGGTTATTCTCTCTGTCTGGAATGCTCTTCCTCCAGGTTGTTCACATTGCTAACTTCCTCGGCTTCTCTAAATCTCGAATGTCACCATCTCATTGAGGCTGGCCTAACCTCTCTGTTCAAAGACACAACCCACTACCCACTGTGTCTAATCTCTTTATCTTGCTTTTTCCCCTTTATTTTTCCATAGTTTTTATTCCCTTCTAAAGTTTTAATAATTTACTTATTTGCTATGCTTAATGTCTGTATATCTAACTGCTAGAATGTCAGCCTAAGGAGGACAGGAATATTTACTTTGTTCACTGATGTGTACCCTGAGCATAGAATGGTAGAGGGCACATAGTAGGTACTCAATAAATATTGTTTCCATAGATGAATAGATGCAAAGGTTACCTAGACTTTCCTGGTCGAGTTATCACCAGGAATGAACTAAATCTAAATATAAGTTAAAGATTTTTAATAATTTACCTCAAAACAATCACTTAGTAGATTTAGACATGTTAAATGAGAAAGTCCTTCCCAAAATCTCAATGATACTTGAGTTCATTAGTGTTCATTAAATTTAAACAACACTCTTGATTATCACCCTGTTGAACTGTCATAATATTTTTGTTAGTTAAGTCAGAGCATTATTATTAACTACATTTTTAAAATTAAGGAAACTGACTTCATAAGGAGTAAGTGAGCTTGCTGAGTGTCTCACTAGCAATAAGTTTCAGAGAAAAGATTCAGTGCCTGATATTTTGATCTCAAGTATACTGTTTCTTCTAAGATTTTATCCTGGTTCTCAACTGTAATATGATATTCACACTGGATTTTTTCTTCATTAATATTCATGCAACATATATTCTTGAGTACCTGTTGTTTGCCCAGAACTCTTGGCCTTGCACATATAGAAGTGAATAAAAACTTGCTCAAGGGCCTTATAAAGTTCACAATTGAACAGAGGAGATAATGAAGTCTAGTGAGAGATTAGGCATTGGAATACCTGTGTTTTAGTCTTAGGTTTTTAAAATTTTATTGTTATTGTTATTATTATTAGTCTTAGGCATTTTTGAAGAAATAGCTCTGAATCTTTTGGCAAGTCAAATGATAAACATGGCCTCAATGATTCCTAGTCTACTATTACAAATTAACATTTTCTCATTTGTAAAATAGAAAATAGGTATATTGCTCTGATTATTGCTTAGGGATAGAAGACCTAATAGATTATGATACTAACATATTAGAAACCATAAAGAATTACATAAATATGTAATAGTTACATTTTATACTTCTAAATTTATCATCCTAAGACAATGGCATGATTCTCAGAATGATGAGGTAAACCACGAGTAGTATAAATAAAATTGTACTCAAAAGCACTTGAAAAGTTATACCTGACTCCAGTGTAGCATATTTTGAACAGATGTCCCTGCTGGGTTATGTGACAAATACACATCCACACCACTCTGAGGGGTTAAAAAATTATTTTTATACTTGGTCCACACAGAGGAAGCGTAACTTTTGATATTTACTTCACTAAATAATTTCAATACAATTTAAAGTAATTTTTAAGCAAATAATATAAATAAAATATAAAATTATATTTTAATTAAGTACATAAATGTACTTATTAAATATGTAATTTTACATTAACATAGAAGGTATTATTGGATTTCTGAGTTATGTAGTTTGTCATCCCATACTGAAAACAATCTAAACTGTTAGGACTCACACACACGGACCCCTTTTGTGAGCACAAAGGACTGAAAAGATAGAAATTACCAGAAGAAATGGAAAAGGGAAACAAAAAACCCCTCAAAAAAGCAAAGTACTAAAGCCAGTTTTTTCTTCAAGTTATTTGCCAATCCCAGGGAATCTGAAGTTTTATTGTGAGAACTAAGCTAGTTGAGGAAAACAAACAAACAAAAAATCAGCCCAGAGCCTGCCAAGGACAATTAGGAGATTTAAAATGAAACCCTTTCCATGATGAACTGGGCTCCTGCAATGCTACACAACTCCCAGTGAAACAATCAGAAATGCAGCAGCTTTCATGTCAACCTGTCATCAAAGTTTGAATTAACTACAATGTCCATGGAAACCTTAGTCAGTGAGCAAGACTCACAATGTCAATGTAGTCCTATCAAAATCTCAGCAAGTTCTCTTAAGGATATCAACAAACTGTTTCTTAGATGGAGAAACGGAAGACCCAGGACAGCCAATACAGTAATACAGTATTGTAAGGGAGGAACAAAGTTGGAGGATGGACATACACAACTTCAAGATGTATTATCAACCTACAGTAATCAAGAAGTGGGGTACTGGTGGAAAAATAGACAAACATCCATAGAATGGAAAGAGGGCCCCAAAATAGATCCCCTATATAGTCAACAGATCTTTTTTTTTTTTTTTTTTTTTTTTTTTTTTTTTTTTTATAAACATATATTTTTATCCCCAGGGGTACAGGTCTGTGAATCACCAGGTTTACACACTTCACAGCACTCACCAAAGCACATACCCTCCCCAATGTCCATAATCCCACCCCCTTCTCCCAAACCCCCTCCCCCCAGCAACCCTCAGTTTGTTTTGTGAGATTAAGAGTCACTTATGGTTTGTCTCCCTCCCAATCCCATCTTGTTTCATTTATTCTTCTCCTACCCACTTAAGCCTCCATGTTGCATCACCACTTCCTCATATCAGGGAGATCATATGATAGTTGTCTTTCTCTGCTTGACTTATTTCGCTAAGCATGATACGCTCTAGTTCCATCCATGTTGTCGCAAATGGCAAGATTTCATTTCTTTTGATGGCTGCATAGTATTCCATTGTGTATATATACCACATCTTCTTGATCCATTCATCTGTGGATGGACATCTAGGTTCTTTCCATAGTTTGGCTATTGTGGACATTGCTGCTACAAACATTCGGGTGCATGTGCCCCTTTGGATCACTACATTTGTATCTTTAGGGTAAATACCCAATAGTGCAATTGCTGGGTCGTAGGGCAGTTCTATTTTCAACATTCTGAGGAACCTCCATGCTGTTTTCCAGAGTGGCTGCACCAGCTTGCAATCCCACCAACAGTGTAGGAGGGTTCCCCTTTCTCCACATCCTCGCCAGCATCTGTCATTTCCTGACTTGTTGATTTTAGCCATTCTGACTGGTGTGAGGTGATATCTCATTGTGGTTTTGATTTGTATTTCCCTGATGCCGAGTGATATGGAGCACTTTTTCATGTGTCTGTTGGCCATCTGGATGTCTTCTTTGCAGAAATGTCTGTTCATGTCCTCTGCCCATTTCTTGATTGGATTATTTGTTCTTTGGGTGTTGAGTTTGCTAAGTTCTTTATAGATTCTGGACACTAGTCCTTTATCTGATATGTCGTTTGCAAATATCTTCTCCCATTCTGTCAGTTGTCTTTTGATTTTGTTAACTGTTTCCTTTGCTGTGCAAAAGCTTTTGATCTTGATGAAATCCCAATAGTTCATTTTTTCCCTTGCTTCCCTTGCCTTTTGCGTTGTTCCTAGGAAGATGTTGCTGCGGCAGAGGTCGAAGAGGTTGCTGCCTGTGTTCTCCTCAAGGATTTTGATGGATTCCTTTCGCACATTGAGGTCCTTCATCCATTTTGAGTCTATTTTTGTGTGTGGTGTAAGGAAATGGTCCAATTTCATTTTTCTGCATGTGGCTGTCCAATTTTCCCAGCACCATTTATTGAAGAGGCTGTCTTTTTTCCATTGGACATTCTTTCCTGCTTTGTCGAAGATGAGTTGACCATAGATTTGAGGGTCTATTTCTGGGCTCTCTATTCTGTTCCATTGATCTATGTGTCTGTTTTTGTGCCAGTACCATGCTGTCTTGATGATGACAGCTTTGTAATAGAGCTTGAAGTCCGGAATTGTGATGCCACCAACGTTGGCTTTCTTTTTCAATATCCCTTTGGCTATTCGAGGTCTTTTCTGGTTCCATATAAATTTTAGCATTATTTGTTCCATTTCTTTGAAAAAGATGGATGGTACTTTGATAGGAATTGCATTAAATGTGTAGATTGCTTTAGGTAGCATAGACATTTTCACAATATTTATTCTTCCAATCCAGGAGCATGGAACATTTTTCCATTTCTTTGTGTCTTCCTCAATTTCTTTCATGAGTACTTTATAGTTTTCTGAGTATAGATTCTGTGTCTCTTTGGTTAGGTTTATTCCTAGGTATCTTATGGTTTTGGATGCAATTGTAAATGGGATTGACTCCTTAATATCTCTTTCTTCTGTCTTGCTGTTGGTGTAGAGAAATGCAACTGATTTCTGTGCATTGATTTTATATCCTGACACTTTACTGAATTCCTGTATAAGTTCTAGCAGTTTTGGAGTGGAGTCTTTTGGGTTTTCCACATATAGTATCATATCATCTGCGAAGAGTGATAATTTGACTTCTTCTTTGCCGATTTGGATGCCTTTAATTTCCTTTTGTTGTCTGATTGCTGAGGCTAGGACCTCTAGTACTATGTTGAATAGCAGTGGTGATAATGGACATCCCTGCCGTGTTCCTGACCTTAGTGGAAAAGCTTTCAGTTTTTCTCCATTGAGAATGATATTTGCGGTGGGTTTTTCATAGATGGCTTTGATGATATTGAGGTATGTGCCCTCTATCCCTACACTTTGAAGAGTTTTGATCAGGAAGGGATGCTGTACTTTGTCAAATGCTTTTTCAGCATCTATTGAAAGTATCATATGGTTCTTGTTCTTTCTTTTATTGATGTGTTGTATCACATTGACTGATTTGCGGATGTTGAACCAACCTTGCAGCCCTGGAATAAATCCCACTTGGTCGTGGTGAATAATCTTTTTAATGTACTGTTGAATCCTATTGGCTAGTATTTTGTTGAGTATTTTCGCATCTGTGTTCATCAAGGATATCGGTCTATAGCTCTCTTTTTTGGTGGGATCCTTGTCTGGTTTTGGGATCAAGGTGATGCTGGCCTCATAAAATGAGTTTGGAAGTTTTCCTTCCATTTCTATTTTTTGGAACAGTTTCAGGAGAATAGGAATTAGTTCTTCTTTAAATGTTTGGTAGAATTCCCCCGGGAAGCCATCTGGCCCTGGGCTTTTGTTTGTTTGGAGATTTTTAATGACTGTTTCAATCTCCTTACTGGTTATGGGTCTGTTCAGGCTTTCTATTTCTTCCTGGTTCAGTTGTGGTAGTTTATATGTTTCTAGGAATGCATCCATTTCTTCCAGATTGTCAAATTTATTGCCGTAGAGTTGCTCATAGTATGTTCTTATAATAGTTTGTATTTCTTTGGTGTTAGTTGTGATCTCTCCTCTTTCATTCATGATTTTATTTATTTGGGTCCTTTCTCTTTTCTTTTTGATAAGTCGGGCCAGGGGTTTATCAATTTTATTAATTCTTTCAAAGAACCAGCTCCTACTTTCGTTGATTTTTTCTATTGTTTTTTTGGTTTCTATTTCATTGATTTCTGCTCTGATCTTTATGATTTCTCTTCTCCTGCTGGGCTTAGGGTTTCTTTCTTGTTCTTTCTCCAGCTCCTTTAGGTGTAGGGTTAGGTTGTGTACCTGAGACCTTTCTTGTTTCTTGAGAAAGGCTTGTACGGCTATATATTTTCCTCTCAGGACTGCCTTTATTGTGTCCCACAGATTTTGAACTGTTGTATTTTCATTATCATTTGTTTCCATGATTTTTTTCAATTCTTCTTTAATTTCCCGGTTGACCCATTCATTCTTTAGAAGGATACTGTTTAGTCTCCATGTATTTGGGTTCTTTCCAAACTTCCTTTTGTGGTTGAGTTCTAACTTTAGAGCATTGTGGTCTGAAAATATGCAGGAAATGATCCCAATCTTTTGATACCGGTTGAGTCCTGATTTAGGACCAAGGATGTGATCTATTCTGGAGAATGTTCCATGTGCACTAGAGAAGAATGTGTATTCTGTTGCTTTGGGATGAAATATTCTGAATATATCTGTGATGTCCATCTGGTCCAGTGTGTCGTTTAAGGCCTTTATTTCCTTGCTGATCTTTTGCTTGGATGACCTGTCCATTTCAGTGAGGGGAGTGTTAAAGTCCCCTACTATTATTGTATTGTTGTTGATGTGTTTCTTTGATTTTGTTATTAATTGGTTTATATAGTTGGCTGCTCCCACGTTGGGGGCATAGATATTTAAAATTGTTAAATCTTCTTGTTGGACAGACCCTTTGAGTATGATATAGTGTCCTTCCTCATCTCTTATTATAGTCTTTGGCTTAAAATCTAATTGATCTGATATAAGGATTGCCACTCCTGCTTTCTTCTGATGTCCATTAGCATGGTAAATTCTTTTCCACCCCCTCACTTTAAATCTGGAGGTGTCTTCGGGCTTAAAATGAGTTTCTTGGAGGCAACATATAGATGGGTTTTGTTTTTTTATCCATTCTGATACCCTGTGTCTTTTGACAGGGGCATTTAGCCCATTCACATTCAGGGTAACTATTGAGAGATATGAATTTAGTGCCATTGTATTGCCTGTAAGGTGACTGTTATTGTATATGGTCTCTGTTCCTTTCTGATCTACCACTTGTAGGCTCTCTCTTTGCTTAGAGGACCCCTTTCAATATTTCCTGTAGAGCTGGTTTGGTATTTGCAAATTCTTTCAGTTGTTGTTTGTCCTGGAAGCTTTTAATCTCTCCTTCTATTTTCAATGATAGCCTAGCTGGATATAGTATTCTGGGCTGCATGTTTTTCTCGTTTAGTGCTCTAAAAATATCATGCCAGCTCTTTCTGGCCTGCCAGGTCTCTGTGGATAAGTCAGCTGCCAATCTAATATTTTTACCATTGTATGTTACAGACTTCTTTTCCCGGGCTGCTTTCAGGATTTTCTCTTTGTCACTGAGACTTGTAAATTTTACTATTAGGTGACGGGGTGTGGGCCTATTCTTATTGATTTTGAGGGGCATTCTCTGAACCTCCTGAATTTTGATGCTCGTTCCCTTTGCCATATTGGGGAAATTCTCCCCAATAATTCTCTCCAGTATACCTTCTGCTCCCCTCTCTCTTTCTTCTTCTTCTGGAATCCCAATTATTCTAATGTTGTTTCGTCTTATGGTGTCACTTAATTCTCGAATTCTCCCCTCGTGGTCCAGTAGCTGTTTGTCCCTCTTTTGCTCAGCTTCTTTATTCTCTGTCATTTGGTCTTCTATATCACTAATTCTTTCTTCTGCCTCATTTATCCTAGCAGTGAGAGCCTCCATTTTTGATTGCACCTCATTAATAGCTTTTTTGATTTCAACTTGGTTAGATTTTAGTTCTTTTATTTCTCCAGAAAGGGCTTTTATATCTCTCGAGAAGGTTTCTCTAATATCTTCCATGCCTTTTTCGAGCCCGGCTAGAACCTTGAGAATTGTCATTCTGAACTCTAGATCTGACATATTACCGATGTCTGTATTGATTAGGTCCCTAGCCTTTGGTACTGCCTCTTGTTCTTTTTTTTGCGTTGAATTTTTACGTCTTGTCATTTTGGCCAGATAAGAGTAAATGAAGGGGCAAGTAAAATACTAAAAGGGTGGCAACAACCCCAGGAAAATATGCTTTAACTAAATTAGAAGAGATCCAAAATCGTGAGTGGGGAGAAAGGGGATAAAAAGTGGTTCAAAAAGGAAGAAAGAAAAAAAAAAAGAAAAGAAAAAAAAAATTTTTTTAAAAAAAGAAAACACCTGAGAAAAATGTAAAAAAGAAAGAAAATATATATTAGATAAACTAGTAAAAAATCGTTAAAAAAGAAAAAGGTAACAGTTAAAAAAAAAAATTTTACCCGAAGGCGAGAAGAAAAAGAAAAAAAGAAAAAAAAAAATGAAAAAGAAAAAATTAAATTAACTGCAAGACTAAAAAAAATCACAGGAAAAAAGCCATGAGTTCCGTGCTTGGCTTTCTCCTCCTCTGGAATTCTGCTGCTCTCCTTGGTATTGAAACCGCACTCCTTGGTAGGTGAACTTGGTCTCGGCTGGATTTCTTGTTGATCTTCTGGGGGAGGGGCCTGTTGTAGTGATTCTCAAGTGTCTTTGCCCCAGGCGGAATTACACCGCCCTTACCCGGAGCCGGGGTGAGTAATCCGCTCGGGTTTGCTTTCAGGAGCTTTTGTTCCCTGAGCGCTTTCCGTAGAGTTCCGGAGGACGGGAACACAAATGGCGGCCTCCTGGTCTCCGGGCCGGAGGAGCCGAGAGCCCAGGGCCCCACTCCTCAGTGCGCCCTCAGAGAACAGCGCCCAGTTACTCCCGTCTGCCTGACCTCCGGCCGCGCTCCGAGCTCACCGAGCCTGCGACCGGTTCAAGGTAACACCGAGCTGCGAGCTTACTGTCGGCTCTGTTTCTGTATCCGGCTTTCCGGTTCCAATACCCGCAAGCTCTGCGACACTCAGACACCCCCGATCCTTCTGTGACCCTGCGGGACCTGAGGCCACGCTGACCCCGCGTGGGCTTCGCCCCGGTTTAGCCTCTGGACTGATGTCCCTCAGCGGAACAGACTTTTAAAAGTCCTGATTTTGTGCACGGTTGTTCCGCCGCTTGCCGGGAGCCGGCCCCTCCCCCCGGGGTCTATCTTCCCGTCGCTTTGGATTCACTTCTCCGCCGGTCCTACCTTTCAGAAAGTGGTTGTTTTTCTGTTTCCAGAATTGCTGTTCTTCTTCTCTTCGGTCTGCCGATGGATTTTCAGGTGTTTGCAGTCTTTAGATAAGCTATCTAGCTGATCTCCGGCTAGCTGAAGCAGTCTCAGCTTGCTACTTCTCCGCCATCTTGACTCCTCCCTCCAGGTACTCTCAACAGATCTTTGAAAGAGAGAAAAGGCAATACAATCGAGAAACAATGGTATCTTCAACAAATGGTCCTGGAACAACTAGACAATGACATGGAAAAGTAGAAGAAAAAAAAAAAACTGAGTTACAGACCTCACACTTTTCATAAGAGTTAACTCAAAATAGAACACAGTTCTAAATATCAAACTCAAAACTATGAAACTCCTAGAAGATGACCTAGTAGAGAAAATCTAGTTGACTTTGGGTCTAGTGATGGCTTTGTAGATAAAATACCAAAGGCACAAACTATGAAAGAAGTAACTGACAAGCTGAACTTCTGAGTCAAAAACGTCCACTTTGAAAAAGACAAAGAGAATTAGAAGACAGGGCACAGACTGGAAGAAAATATTTGCAAAAGACATATCTATGAAGGTGTTATCCAAAATGTACAAAGAACTCTTCAAACTCAACAATAAGAAAATAACCTGATTTAAAAATGGGCCAAAGACCTTAACAGACAGCTCATTGAATAGATGTACAGATAGCAAATGACCATGAAAAGATGCTCTGCATCATACACCATCAGGGAAATGCAATTTAAAAGAACAATGAAATACCACTACACACCTATGAAAATGACAAAAGTCTGAAACATTGACAGCACCAAGTGCTGGTGAGGAAAATGTCACAGGAACTCTCATTCACTGTTGGTGGAAATGCACAATAGTACAACCCCTTTGGAAAAACAGTTTAGTGGTCTCTTATAAAACAAAAGGAATCCTTGTCACATGATCCAGCAATTTCAGTCCTTGGTATTTATCCAAAGGAGGTAAAGACTCGTGTTCACGCAAAATCTGCACATTGATCTTGATAGCATCTTTATTCATAATTGTCAAAACTTGAACCATAATGACCTTTAGTAGGTGGATAGATACACAGTGATACATCCCGACAATAAAATATTTTTTTCAACACTAAAAATAAATGAGATACCAAGCCAGGAAAAGACATGGAGGAACCTTGAATGTTTGCTACTAAATGGACGAAGGCAATCTGAGAGGGCTACAAACTATGATTCTAACTACATGACATTCTGGAAAAGGCAAAACTGTGGCAGGCAGTGAAAAAATCAGTAGTATCAGTGGTTGCCAGGATTTAAGAGGGGAGGGATGAGTAGACAAAGCACAGAGAATTTATAGTGCAGTGAAAATATCCTACATGATACTGTAATGGTAGGTCTATGTCATTATACATTTGTTAGAACTCACAGAATGTAGAACACCAGAGTGAACCACGCTGTAAACTATGGTTTTGGGGTACTTATGATGTGTCCATGTAGGTTCATCAATTATAACAAACAAAAAGTACAACCTGGTGGTCCTTGCCACATCCAAGATCATCTAGGTTTTTCCTGATATGATCTTATAGTAGTTTGAGAGTCTTACATTTCATATTTAGGTCTATGATCCAAATCTGAGTTAACTTTGTGAAGGTTATTTTATTGTTTTGTATGTAGACATCCAGTTGTCCCAACACTATTTGTTGAAGAGACTATGGTTTTTCTAGTGCACTGCCTTTCTCCTTTGTCAAAGATCTGTTGATGGTGTTCATGAGACTCTGTGTCTGCACTCTTTATTCTGCTACACTGATCTTCTTGTTTCTTTCATTAATTCCACGCTGTCTAGATTACTGTAGTTGAAGACTAAGTCTTAACGTTCAACAGTACCAGTTCTCCAACTTTGCTCTTTCTCTTCAATTCTGTGTTGGGTACTCTAGGTTTTGCTTCCCTCCATAAACGTTAAAAGTCATTTGTAAATATCCTTAAATTAGCTTTCAGGGATTTTGGTTGCCTTGAATCCACAGACTAAATCGGTAAGAATGGACATCTTGACAACTTCTCTTTCTTTGACTGAATAAATTGATTCTTGCTGGTAAATTATTAAATGGTACAGGTGCAGGAACCAACCAGTAGTCTGAATGCCACAACTGCTTCTGCTAAATCTGTTTTTTTTTAATTTAATGTGCATAAAAAGTCTTAGAATGAATGTGTACATCTGTAATAGCATCTATACACAAACTGTACGGCTTTGGGAATAGTAGCTTGAGCCCCTAAACGGTGTCCCACTCCAGGAATTTTGATGAATGCCCGAAGCTGGTAAGGTAATTAGCAGACACAAATGCCAATTACAAAAGGATCAATAAGAAAGGGAAGGAGTGTTAGGAACCAAGATATAAGAGCAGAAGTTGTTAAAAAAAAATAAGAGATAGAAGATGGGGTGCCTGGGTGGTTCATTGGGTTAAGCCTCTGTCTTCAGCTCAGGTAATGATCTCAGGGTCCTGGGATCAAGTCCCGAATCGGGCTCACTGCTCAGCAGGGACCCTTCCTCCTCTCTCTCTCTCTATCTCTCTCTCTGCTTGCCTCTCTGCCTACTTGTGATCTCTCTCTGTCAAATAAATAAACAAAATCTTTTTTTAAAAAAAATTAAGTGATAGGAGAGAACTTAAATGCAAGAAACTTCAGGAAACAAACACTCAATAGTAAAGGCCAATTAAAAGACCCAGCACAGCACCTGCTCTCTGTTCCCTATGGAGAGCAAGACAAATCGGAATGCAAAATAATCCCAGCATGCTCACGCTGATTAGTTTCAGAATGTTGGTGTAGTCCCCAAACCAGGAAGGCGAAGACTCTATCAGTACATGTGCATAAATCATACAATGACATGTAAGGCATAAAGTACTATTAATAGCTGCTTTCTGAAAATGGACAAAGTACATTTCAAATTCAATTTGTTCTCACCATATATAAGTTCTCCTGGTCATAACCATTTATCATAAGCAAGATATCATGGCAAATCTTACCAATAATCTTCAGTGGACACAGCTTTGAACCAACAAATCTTTTGAATGAGGTATTAGGTAGGAAGTCTTTGTTGCCAAAAATGCCTGTAAGACAAGTTTACTTTATTCATATCTGGAAGACCAAAATAATTATTCAAGGAATGGTCCAATGTGATCATTATATTTATAATGAAATTCACTGTCTCACATTAGTTCAAAATATTTAAATGAGAGAGGTGGCTCAGTCGGTTAAGTGGATGACTCTTGATTTTGGCTCAGGGTATGAGATGGAGTCCCATGTTGTGTCCATGCTCAGAGCAGTCTGCTTGTCCCTCTCTCTGCCCTACCCTGCCTCCCTTTCCCTTGTGTTCTCTCTCTCTTTCAAATAAGAAATTAAATAAAGCCTTTAAAAGAAATACATTTATTTATTTTTTTAAAGATATTATTTATTCATTTGACAGACAGAGATCACAAGTAGACAGAGAAGCAGGCAGAGAGAGGAGGAAGCAGGGTTCCCACTGAGCAGAGAGCCCAATGCAAGGCTTGATCCCAGGACCCTGGGATCATGACCTGAGCTGAAGGCAGAGGCTTTAACCCACTGAGCCACCCAGGTGCCCTAAAAGAAAGGCATTCAAATTCAGGGCAAAACTTGGAAGCAGGAAATAGAGATAAGCTGACTACTGGATTTTCCTTCAAAATGAGAAGTCCAAAGCTATTATAAATAAAATATTATTCATTTGTAAAAACAAAAAAAGAATCCATTGTCATTGAAACCAAAAAATTAAATTCATGCAAACATAGTCAAGACCTTTTATTCTGAAATGACAGAATCATTGTCATTTTGTATTATCAGCTATGTAAAGGAAAGGAATAACATACCTTTAACACTGACCTCCATTTGTATGCCAATTTAATTAAAGGCCTCTTTGAGTATTTGATGGAAAAAACTGGAGCTAAGGCAAAAAATATTTTGATTCTTTCAGCTATCTGTGGTATTGTGGAAAATGTTATGAACGCTGAAAGTAAACAAGACAGAAATTAACTATTCTTACGCCATTACTGGCATGTAAGAAATGATATCATGGTAAGTGAGAGTAAATTCAATATGTTACGACCACTAATTGACTCATTCATTTCTCAATTCCCTTATCAAACATTTCTCGGTCACCCAGTATGAGACCTATATATGAATCAAACATCATACTGATGATTAATATTAAAAACAATGTCTAGACCATAAACAATGATAAATCAACAATAAAAGAGTCTTGTAACACCATAGTTGAGAAATCAGAAACAATATTGAAGATTTCTATAACTGGCAATGCTGAAAATAGGTTAGTGAGAATTTCGGATATTTGAACCTTACACTTTAGGTGACAGATCCAATAAATGTCAAATTGTTTTCATATTTATTTTTAATATATTTTAAAACATCCTTGCCTTATTGTGCAGAGGATACTAGTTTATATTTTATTGTTAGTTTAGAGTCATTAATATGACAAATAGTTTTCCCTTTTATGACATCTTATCAAGCTACATTCTTGCACATCTTTTTTATTTTTATAGCTTTTCTGTTTTCTGAGTTCTAAGAAGGCACACAATCAGAGAATCATATAACATATTAGAAGTCAGTAAATTATAGCACTTAGTCACCTCTTTCTTAATAATTTTCCAAGATTCCTGGTTCCAGATAACTGTTACAGCTGGAAAATCCAGAGTACAACTCACACGCATGATTAATAAATGTCAGAGAAAAGATCTGTGGAAAATCGGATTAGACTGTTCTTCAACATAATCTTTTAAAGCAGGGTGTGTCTTATTACTATAAGAAAATGATCATTTTTCAGCCTAGAAAACACTCAGTGAATACTGGTTGCTATTATCAAGTAGGCTTTGTAACTTCCCCAGTAGAAAGAGTGGGAGTAAGAAAGTTTACCACATCATGTAAGAGAATTATATTGGGTTTTAGAGAATTATCCTCTGAAAGTGAAACTATTACACATTAGATGGAAGCATTGTTGCTGTGAGCTAAAAGAAGTTCTTTTTTAGTCTCTTTAAACATATGAAGGCTTAGGCTCATCTTTGTGCATGTCTAAAGTTTAATCTGTCCTAAATGCGTAAGCATTAATGGCCTTCTCACATCCCCTCCTCATGAGGTCCTTTACCACACTTAAATGACAATTATAAGTATGAAATTTCTATTTGTGGAACAAGGGGTAGTTATGATCTCACTTTGATCCCAAGATGGAAATTCAATTTCTGAACGCTTGGGAACAAAGACATCCTGTTATTACATGAATTCTTTTTGACTGGAGAAGACAAGGTAGGAGGAGGAAGGGGGTAAGTGTCCAGGGCCAGGCTGTGGGTCTTCTTCCCCGTGCTCTGTTTTCTGTCACTTGTAGCTCTGGGAGCTTGCCCACATCCTTAGGAGGTATGTCAGCAAACCCTACAAAAGACATTGCATACTATGAGCCACAATCCTTCTGGCCGTACCAATAGTGGTGCCTTGGGAATGGCCTATATAAAATATTTCCTCTTGTCCCATGTGTTTCACGATGAAGCTGATAGAGGCTGGGAGGTTGTATTTTGCCATCTCATTAAAACTACAAAAGAAAAAGGGAAGTTGAAATCCCCTTGCTTCCAGAATGTGATGCTAACCCTTGAAGATAATGAACAGGTAAGTGAAGGCAAACAATTTTCCACTCTCTTTGGGTATTATCAAGAAGTTATGGGGTGGGGCACCTGGGTGGCTCAGTGGGTTAAAGCCTCTTCTTTCAGCTCAGGTCATGGTCCCAGAGTCCTCGGATGGAGTCCCACATCAAGCTTTCTGCTCAGCAGGGAGCCTGCTTCCCCCTCTCTCCCTGCCTGCTTCTCTGCCTACTTCTGATCTTTGTCTGTCAAATAAATATATCAAACCTTAAAAAAAAAGATGTTTAAAAAAAAAGGAAGAATTTTAGGGCCCTTGGGTGGCTCAATTGGTTGAGCATCTGACTCTTGATTTCAGCTCAGGTCGTGGTCTCAGGGTGGTGAGGCTGAGCCCTGTGTCTGGCTCTGCACTCAGTGTGGAGTCTGTTTGAGCTTCTCTCTTACTTCTCCTAGGCTCCTCCCCACTCCTGCATGTGCATGCACTTTCTCTCCAGCTCTCTCCCAAATAAATAAATATTTCTTAAATAAGAAGTTATGTGATGTAATATATCTACTTAATAAAGACTTCTGTGAGAACACAAAGGGAATAAAGTAGCCCCAAGATCGTCTTATAAAGAGGCTGTTTATTTTACATACAGGGAGATAAAGTAAATATATAGGTTAAGGAGCAAAACAATGGCAGGTGTAAACAAACTATGTTGCAAGTAGACAACAAATCTCTGAGCTAGAAAAAAAATGCAGAGAATTTCTTCTAAAATGTTGTAGTATCTGTATAAATATCTTATCTGAAATTAAATCTTTTAACACATGACAGTTTGAAGTTTTAAAAATATATTTTTAAATTTTATATTGTATAAATATGGTAAATTTTTCATGTTTAATGCCATTGTATGTCAGAGTTGTTTAGCAAAGTTTACAAAGTTGCAAACTTAGCAAAGTTTACAAAAAATTTTTTTTCAAATGACCAAGTATATCATTAGATTATGTCTCACTTAAATATATAAACTTTAAAGATTAGAACATTCACATAGCTAATAGTCATGTGAGTACTCATATACATTTTATTTTATTTTTATTTGAGAGAGTGAGAGAGAGAGAGAGAGAGAGAGAGAGAGAGTGAAAAGGGGGAGGGTCAGAGGGGGAGGGAGAAAGAGAATCTCAAGTAGACTCCACATTGAGCACGGAGCCCAACATAGACCTTGAGCTCACCACCCTGAGATCATGACCTGAGCCAAAAACAAGAGTCGGACATTTAACTGAGCCACTCACGCTTCCATCATATACATTTTAAATAGCATATTACAGTAGATATCAGCCAGACACTGGTCTTAGCCACTCCAGTGCTGTGCAGTGGGCTCATGAAAGAAGTAGCTAGGGAGAGAGAGATGTAGGTTAACTTGGGCCCCTCAGCGTGGGTGCCTCACCAAGGCTAGTGCTAGGGAAGTATGTCTGACCTGCCTGCAACAGAGGTCTCACAGGGTACCATCCCCTCAAGGAGATCAAACCAGCCACTTGGAGACTAGTTTGGGGACATCAGAGGTCCCTTCCTTTCTCTTCTGGAAAGGTCAACAACCCACTATGACTGGTATTGATATATATTTATTTTATATTTGTTATGATTTGCCTTTCTTTCCACATAGGACCACAGCAGCCAGCACTATTATTCAAGAGTTCATGGAGCATCTGATCTACAAATATGGAACCCCACATGACATACCTCAAATAAAGGGAATCACTGCAGGTCAAAGAAGGTGCATTCCTCAGTATTATGGCCTTGGAAGGCCACTGGTCTGAGACCATAACCACCATCAAGAGGCTTCTAGCCCAACCAAGCAATGAAATCACCAGCTAGTAGAGATGCCAGCTGCGAGATGACATCCTGTATCTATGGGTCCTGTCCTTAAGGACTCATTCGATACCTTAAACAAATGACTGAATATATTGCTGCTTCCTCTAATCAGTAGAACACGGAGTCTAAGAAAAAAGGGGTAGGATTAAGAATGGTCTTACTCACTGTCATCCAGTAACTCACTTGTGAGTTTGTCCTTTCTGTCCTCACAATTTAAGGCTCTTATAGATCCAGAGGCCCTGGTCCCCAGACTGAAGACATGTCCACTTGTTCACACAGTAAACATCCTAATAATAAAGCCATGACTGCTGGAAGGCTATGACTTTGGGCTCCTCATGATAGAAGACTACAGGGCAGCAGCGGCAAAGAAAGGAATTACTATATTGGCAGGAGTCATTGCCCTTGATCATCATGACGAGGTAGGGATTCTGATACAGAATGAGGATGGAAAAACATACTTGATGTTTATGAGATTCAGTGGGACATCTTTTGTTACTCTGTTGCCTTGCTTTCCCTATAAAATGTACAAGTACTGCAACTATGACCTGTTACAGGCACAGTAACCCTTCAGGATAAGGGCGTGGCTTGCCACATCAGGAGACACAGCTGAGAGGGAGGGGAATCTACAGTGGGTAGTACAGGTGGGAATTCACAAGTGACAGCCATGGCATTAGGATCAGTGGCAATGGCAGATGTCATACTTTGTTCCACTCACCTTCTTCTTATAAGTTTCCCCAGAAATTCTGACCTACCCATACCCTGGAAAACCTGTACCTGGATGAAATAAGCTCAATGTGAAAAACAAAAGGATCTGCGTAATGTAAGAGGTGCACTCTCTGTTATTTTGGTGTTCACCCAGACTTTCTTTCCAAAGTAGGTGGAGCTCCCAGATGTTGTAGGTGTTGCTTTCTAAGTGCTCATTATTGCCCCTCTATCCCCCAGGGCAAATGGAAGTTGCCTTACCTAGGAGATTACACCAATAAAAGTAGCCTTAAGCAATAACTAACTGCTGTGGCAATGCAAGAGGCTAACTCCTTAACTTCTAGGCGGGACAGCTTCCACGATGCAGTTTCTGGATCCATAAGCTCCCCTGAGATCAGACTCATCCGGACTTAGCTGAGCCCCACTCTTCCCTAGCTCCTTTCTTTGCCCTCCTGGATTTCCACATAACCTTCTACTGATGTTAGACCAGCAATAAATCATGTGCTCCTGACTCCCTGTCTCTGGCACTGCTTCTAGACAATTCAAAAGCACTTACTGTATTTTTAAATTACCCTTCAATATTTTATTACAGTATTCACAAAATTAGGTCAGACCCTGAAAAATGATTACTATGTTAACATTTTCTGTCTGGTAGTTCTGACCTTTATAAGAATCCAAAATTACATTGATTGAGGTTGTTTCAAATTAGTATCTTTCCTGAAATATACTTTACTGCTTAAAACTTGAGAGGGCATTTTATAATTTGAGAAACATCCTTTTCAAGGAGAAATATGTAAAGAGAAAACTAAAAAAAAAAGTTGGCTTTTGTTTGAACAATTAGATGAATAAGCAAAAGTAATCTATTGCATATTCTTCTAGTAAGTGACAGATATAGGATTATAACCCTAGCAACAAATTCGAGTGCTTTATCTTTTTCACCACACTTGCAGATAGTGATGTACCTATTGTTGGGGTAAAGAACCAGGACCAAACTCATCTCTTTGCTATTATTAGAGGAGACAGGAAGGAAATTTTTACAAGCCATTTTCTAATCCGTGTTACCATGTTACCATTTCTAACCCTTCATGAAACAAAGATATTGGAAAGAATCAACAGAAATGAGTAAAGGGACCCACAGAGAACATTTGGAACAGCTTAGTTTCCATCACACTCTAAAACCATCTTGTGGGTGTGCCTGGGTGGCTCAGTGGGTTAATACTCTGACTTCAGCTCGGGTCATGATCTCAGGGTCCTGGGATCGAGCCCCACATCAGGCTCTCTGCTCGGCAGGGGCCTGCTTCCTCCTCTCTGCCTCCTCTCTGCCTGTGTCTCTGCCTACTTCTGATCTCTGTCTGTCAAATAAATAAATTTTTAAAAAAGTAATTATAAAAAAAAAGTAATTATAAAACCATCTTGTGAACAAGAAGCCAGGGAAGAATCAGGTTCTCTTCTGGGGGAATGTAGAGACATGGGTGAGAAGTTACTATGCACTTCATCTTTAAGTCTTTTCCTTGTCTGACACTCACTTAGGGCCGAGACAGTCACCAAGCTGCTCTGAATTGAATATTAACTGAACTGTCACCGTCTTCCCATAAGGAATTCTATAAAGGCCAAGGATGTAACCATCTTCAGTTACAATATCATAACTTCATCTGGGTAGCGCCAATAAGAAATAATTTGTCTCTAGATAAAGAAAAAGGTAGGCTTTTAGGATACAATTTCTGGGCAGTTAATGGAACCTGATAATAACCTAAGCTGTTAAGGTAATAATGGACCTTGTATAGTCAGTCTCTCAACCTCAGTACTATTTTTTTCCCACTAGTTCACTGATTCATTCAGTAATAGATATTTTAGAACTTCTATAAACATCATTCTTTTTTTTAATTATGTAATTTATTTAATTAAACGTTTTTTGCCTTCTTCAACCTTTATTATTCTTTTTTTTTAATTTAATTTTTTATTTTTTATTTTTTTTATTTATTTTTTTTTTCAGAAAAGTTTTTTTTTTTTTTTTTTTTGGTATTTTATAAACATATATTTTTATCCCCAGGGGTACAGGTCTGTGAATCACCAGGTTTACACACTTCACAGCACTCACCAAAGCACATACCCTCCCCAATGTCCATAATCCCACCCCCTTCTCCCAAACCCCCTCCCCCTCACAACCCTCAGTTTGTTTTGTGAGATTAAGAATCACTTAAGGTTTGTCTCCCTCCCAATCCCATCTTATTTCATTGATTCTTCTCCTACCCACTTAAGCCTCCATGTTGCATCACCACTTCCTCATATCAGGGAGATCATATGATAGTTGTCTTTCTCTGCTTCACTTATTTCACTAAGAATGATACACTCTAGTTCCATCCATGTTGTCGCAAATGGCAAGATTTTATTTCTTTTGATGGCTGCATAGTATTCCATTGTGTATATATACCACATCTTCTTGATCCATTCATCTGTTGATGGACATCTAGGTTCTTTCCATAGTTTGGCTATTGTGGACATTGCTGCTATAAACATTCGGGTGCACGTGCCCCTTTGGATCACTACGTTTGTATCTTTAGGGTAAATACCCAATAGTGCAATTGCTGGGTCATAGGGAAGTTCTATTTTCAACTATTGGGGAACCTCCATGCTGTTTTCCAGAGTGGCTGCACCAGCTTGCATTCCCACCAACAGTGTAGGAGGGTTCCCCTTTCTCCGCATCCTCGCCAGCATCTGTCATTTCCTGACTTGTTGATTTTAGCCATTCTGACTGGTGTGAGGTGATATCTCATTGTGGTTTTGATTTGTATTTCCCTGATGCCGAGTGATATGGAGCACTTTTTCATGCGTCTGTTGGCCATCTGGATGTCTTCTTTGCAGAAATGTCTGTTCATGTCCTCTGCCCATTTCTTCATTGGATTATTTGTTCTTTGGGTGTTGAGTTTGCTAAGTTCTTTATAGATTCTGGACACTAGTCCTTTATCTGATATGTTGTTTGCAAATATCTTCTCCCATTCTGTCAGTTGTCTTCTAATTTAGTTAACTGTTTCCGCTGCTGTGCAAAAGCTTTTGATCTTGATGAAATCCCAATTGTTCATTTCTGCCCTTGCTTCCCTTGCCTTTGGCATTGTTCCTAGGAAGATTTTGCTGCGGCTGAGGTTGAAGAGGTTGCTGCCTGTGTTCTCCTCAAGGATTTTGATAGATTCCTTTTGCACATTGAGGTCCTTCATCCATTTTGAGTCTATTTTTGTGTGTGGTGTAAGGAAATGGTTCAATTTCATTATTCTGCATGTGGCTGTCCAATTTTACCAGCACCATTTATTGAAGAGGCTGTCTTTTTTCTATTGGACATTCTTTCCTGCTTTGTCGAAGATTAGTTGACTGTAGAGTTGAGGGTCTATTTCTGGGCTCTCTATTCTGTTCCATTGATCTATGTGTCTGTTTTTGTGCCAGTATCATGCTGTCTTGATGATGACAGCTTTGTAATAGAGCTTGGAGTCCGGAATTGTGATGCCACCAACATTGGCTTTCATTTTCAATATCCCTTTGGCTATTCGAGGTCTTTTCTGGTTCCATATAAAATTTAGAATTATTTGTAACATTTCTTTGAAAAAGATGGATGGTACTTTGATAGGAATTACATTAAATGTGTAGATTGCTTTAGGTAGCATAGACATTTTCACAATATTTATTCTTCCAATACAGGAGCATGGAACATTTTTCCATTTCTTTGTGTCTTCCTCAATTTCTTTCAATTGGAGTGGAGTCTTTTGGGTTTTCCACATATAGTATCATATCATCTGCGAAGAGTGATAATTTGACTTCTTCTTTGCCGATTTGGATGCCTTTAATTTCCTTTTGTTGTCTGATTGCTGAGGCTAGGACCTCTAGTACTATATTGAATAGCAGTGGTGATAATGGACATTCCTGCCGTGTTCCTGACCTTAGCGGAAAAGCTTTCAGTTTTTCTCCATTGAGAATGATATTTGCGGTGGGTTTTTCATAGATGGCTTTGATGATATTGAGGTATGTGCCCTCTATCCCTACACTTTGAAGAGTTTTGATCAGGAAGGGATGCTGTACTTTGTCAAATGCTTTTTCAGCATCTATTGAGAGTATCATATGGTTCTTGTTCTTTCTTTTATTGATGTGTTGTATCACATTGATTGATTTGCAGATGTTGAACCAACCTTGCAGCCCTGGAATAAATCCCACTTGGTCGTGGTGAATAATCCTTTTAATGGACTGTTGAATCCTATTGGCTAGTATTTTGTTGAGTATTTTCGCATCTGTGTTCATCAAGGATATTGGTCTATAGCTCTCCTTTTTGATGGGATCCTTGTCTTGTTTTGGGATCAAGGTGATGCTGGGCTCATCAAATGAGTTTGGAAGTTTTCCTTCCATTTCTATTTTTTGGACAGTTTCAGGAGAATAGGAATTACTTCTTCTTTAAATGTTTGGTAGAATTCCCCCGGGAAGCCATCTGGCCCTCGGCTTTTGTTTGTTTGGAGATTTTTTAATGACTGTTTCAATCTCCTTACTGCTTATGGATCTGTTCGGGCTTTCTACTTCTTCCTGGTTCAGTTGTGGTAGTTTATATGTTTCTAGGAATGCATCCATTTCTTCCAGATTGTCAAATTTGTTGGCGTAGAGTTGCTCATAGTATGTTCTTATAATAGTTTGTATTTCTTTGGTGTTAGTTGTGATCTCTCCTCTTTCATTCATGATTTTATTTATTAGGGTTCTTTTGCTTTTCTTTTTGGTAAGTCTGGCCAGGTGTTTATCAATTTTATTAATTCTTTCAAAGAACCAGCTCCTACTTTCGTTGATTTGTTCTATTGTTTTTTTGGTTTCTATTTCATTGATTTCTGCTCTGATCTTTATGATTTCTCTTCTCTGCTGGGCTTAGGGTTTCTTTCTTGTTCTTTCTTCAGCTCCTTTCGGTGTAGGTTTAGGTTGTGTACCTGAGACCTTTCTTGTTTCTTGAGAAAGGCTTGTACCGCTATATATTTTCCTCTCAGGACTGCCTTTGTTGTGTCCCACAGATTTTGAACCGTTGTATTTTCATTGTCAATTGTTTCCATGATTTTTTTCAATTCTTCTTTAATTTCCCTGTTGACCCATTCATTCTTTAGAAGGATGCTGTTTAGTCTCCATGTATTTGGGTCCTTTTCAAACTTCCTTCTGTGGTTGAGTTCTAGCTTTAGAGCATTGTGGTCTGAAAATATGCAGGAAATGATCCCAATCTTTTGATACCGGTTGAGTCCTGATTTAGGACCGAGGATGTGATCTATTCTGGAGAATGTTCCATGTGCACTATAGAAGAATGTGTATTCTGTTGCTTTGGGATGAAATGTTCTGAATATATCTATGATGTCCATCTGGTCCAGTGTGTCGTTTAAGGCCTTTAACTCCTTGCTGATCTTTTGCTTGGATGATCTGTCCATTTCAGTGAGGGGAGTGTTTAAGTCCCCTACTATTATTGTATTATTGTTGATGTGTTTCTTTGATTTTGTTATTAATTGGTTTATATAGTTGGCTGCTCCCACGTTGGGGGCATAGATATTTAAAATTGTTAAATCTTCTTGTTGGACAGACCCTTTGAGTATGATATAGTGTCCTTCCTCATCTCTTATTATAGTCTTTGGCTTAAAATCTAATTGATCTGATAAAAGGATTGCCTTTCCTACTTTCTTCTGATGTCCATTAGCATGGTAAATTCTTTTCCACCCCCTCACTTCAAATCTGGAGGTGTCTTCGGGCTTATAATGAGTTTCTTGGAGGCAACATATAGATGGGTTTTGTTTTTTTATCCATTCTGATACCCTGTGTATTTTGACAGGGGCATTTAGCCCATTAACATTCAGGGTAACTATTGAGAGATATGAATTTAATGCCATTGTATTGCCTGAAAGGGGACTGTTAGTGTATATAGTCTTTGTTCCCTTCTGATCTACCACTTGTAGGCTCTCTCTTTGCTTAGAGGACCCCTTTCAATATTTCCTGTAGAGCTGGTTTGGTGTTTGCAAATGCTTTCAGTTTTTGTTTGTCCAGGAAGCTTTTAATCTCTCCTTCTATTTTCAATGATAGCCTAGCTGGATATAGTATTCTTGGCTGCATGTTTTTCTCATTTAGTGCTCTGAAAATATCATGCCAGCTCTTTCTGGCCTGCCAGGTCTCTGTGGATAAGTCAGCTGCCAATCTAATATTTTATCATTGTATGTTACAGACTTCTTTTCCCAGGCTGCTTTCAGGATTTGCTCTTTGTCACTGAGACTTGTAAATTTTACTATTAGGTGATGGGGCGTGGGCCTATTCTTATTGATTATGCGGGGCATTCTCTGAACCTCCTGAATTTTGATGCTCGTTCCCTTTGCCATATTGGGGAAATTCTCCCCAATAATTCTCTCCAGTATACATTCTGCTCCCCTCTCTCTTTCTTCTTCTTCTAGAATCCCAATTATTCTAATGTTGTTTCATCTTATGGTGTCACTTACCTCTCGAATTCTCCCCTCATTATCCAGTATTTGTTTGTCCCTCTTTTGCTCAGCTTCTTTATTCCCTGTCATTTGGTCTTCTATATCACTAATTCTTTCTTCTGCCTCATTTATCCTAGCAGTGAGAGCCTCCATTTTTTATTGCACCTCATTAATAGCTTTTTTGATTTCAACTTGGTTAGATTTTAGTTCTTTTATTTCTCCAGAAAGGGCTTTTATATCTCGAGAGAGAGTTTCTCTAATATCTTCCATGCCTTTTTCGAGCCCGGCTAGAAGCTTGAGAATTGTCATTCTGAACTCTAGATCTGACATATTACCAATGTCTGTATTGATTAGGTCCCTAGCTTTCGGTACTGCCTCTTGTTCTTCTTTGTGTTGAATTCTTCTGTCTTGTCATTTTGTCCAAATAAGAATATATGAAGGAGCAAGTAAAATACTAAAATGGTGGCAACAACCCCAGGAAAATATGCTTTAGCCAAATTAGAAGAGATCCCAAATCGTGAGTGTGGAGAAAGGCGATAAAAAGAGGTTCAAAAGGAAGAAAGAAAAAAAAAAAAGAAAAGAAAAGAATTTAAAAAAAGAAAACAAATAAGAAAAATATAAAAAAGATAAAATATATATATTGGATAAACTAGTTAAAAAACGTTAGAAAAGAAAAAAGTAAAAGTTTAAAAATTTACCAGAAGGCTAGAAATAAAACAAAAAATGAAAAAGAAAAAAAATTAAATTAACTACAAGACTAAAAAAAAATCAGACGGAAAAAGCCATGAGTTCCGTGCTTTGCTTTCTCCTCCTCTGGAATTCTGCTGCTCTCCTTGGAATTGAAATCGCACTCCTTGGTAGGTGAACTTGGTTCTGGCTGGATTTCTTGTTGATCTTCTGTGGGAGGGGCCTGTTGTAGTGATTCTCAAGTGTCTTTCCCCCGGCGGAATTGTACCCTACTTACCCGGGGCCGGGGTGAGTAATCAGCTCAGGTTTGCTTTCAGGAGCTTTTGTTCCCTGAGCGCTTTCCGTAGAGTTCCAGAGGACGGGGAATACAAATGGCGGCCTCCTGGTCTCCGGCCAGGAGGACCCGAGAGCCCAGGGCCCTACTCCTCAGTGCGCCCTCAGAGAACAGTGCCCAGTTACTCCCGTCTGCCTGACCTCCGGCCGTGCTCTGAGATCACGGAGCCTGCGACCGGTTCAAGGTCACCCCGAGCTGTGAGCTTACTGTCAGCTCTGTCTCTGTAGCCAGCTTTCCCGTTCCAATACCCGCAAGCTCTGCGACACTCAGACACCCCTGATCCTTCTGTGACCCTGCGGGACCTGAGGCCACGCTGACCCCACGTGGGCTTCGCCCCAGTTTAGCCTCTGGAGCGATGTCCCTCAGCGGAATAGACTTTTAAAAGTCCTGATTTTGTGTGCCGTTGCTCCACCACTTGCTGGGAGCTGGCTCCTCTCCACCGGGGTCTATCTTCCCGTCGCTTTGGATTCACTTCTCCGCAGGTCTTACCTTTCAGAAAGTGGTTGTTTTTCTGTTTCCAGAATTGCTATTCTTCTTCTCTTCGATCTGCCGAAGGATTTTCAGGTGTTTTCAATCTTTAGATAAGCTATCTAGCTGATCTCCGGCTAGCTGAAGTAGTCTCAGCCTGCTACTTCTCCGCCATCTTGACTCCTCCCCTATAAACATCATTCTTATACATTACTTTTTGCCTAACTACTAATCACTCAAACGTTTACCTGCTCAGCCATATACAATTTTAAAATATATGTTTTTCCACAAATGTTTGCATGTCTATGACTATAGCTAAGCTTATATCTGGAGTTTGCATGTATACAAAAAAGAATTTATAAGTCTTCCATAAAGGTATTTAAATGCCGGTATATATATTTTCACCCAGGGACAAAGTAAGGGTGAAGGGGAAACTGGAGCCACAGAACAGTAAATGGGGACTATTCATTGACCCATATCAAAATATATGAATACAGGGAAATTTATTTGACTGCAGCTCTATTAAAATAAAAGCCCGCCCTCTGCAATTAAAGAGTAGCATCCCCTGTGTTATTTCAGCAGCTTAGCATTTATTTCCTTGCAACTTAGAATGTTCATGTTCACTTCAGGGTTCTGAGCTCTTCGATATAGATAGGCGCCTTGCATAGTCCCAAGAATTAAAATGAGAGACTTCACTCTGGAAAGGTAGGACATTTGGGATCTGCATATAAAAGGAGATGTTAATACTACTAAAATTGCAGCAAGTGATACCATTTGACTGTTTAAATAATTGTGTGAGTTAGGGAATATTACTGTTTTCAGGTCAGAAAACCAAAGCCCCCCAGAATTAAGTAACTTGTCTAAGGACACACAATGTATAGTTGGCAGTCAAGAGTTCAATTCATTCTGACTTCATTCCCACATCAGTGCTTTGCCAGCTGTCCTCTTTTGCAGCACAAAACCCTCTGTGAGGTCTCCATTATAGAATTGTTTAGCCCAATTCCAAAAACTTTATCATATACTGCAAGTTAATTGATACCTGAATTAATGATGTAATGATATTCTTACGAGACTAACACTTGTTTATTTCCTTTAAATATTTTATTGATTTATTTGAGAGTGTGTGTGTGTGAGAAACAGAGTCAGAGAGAGAGCACAAGAAGGGGGAGGTTCAGAGGGAGAGGCAGACACCCCACTGAATGGGGAGCCAGATGCAGGACTCTGGGATCATGACCAGAACCAAAGGCAGACACATAACTGATGGAGCCACCTAGGTGTCCCTAGACTAACACTCTTTTAAAGTATGTTTAACAGTAGTTGAGTTTTGGGGAGGGAAGGGGAATGGAGAGAATCTTAAAACAGTAAGAAAAAGAACTTGTTATCTATAATGGAGCCCCCATAAGACTATCAGAAAATTTTTAGCAGAGACTTTGCAAAATATATATTGCAAAATGTACATATATGCACAAATATATTATATATATATATATATGATTTTATCTTATTTATTTGACATAGAGGCATCAGAAGTAGGCAGAGAGGCAGGCAAAGAGAGAGAGGGGGAAGAAGACTCCCCACTGAGCAGAGCACCTGATGTGGGGCTCGATCCCAGGACCCTGGTATCATGACCTGAGCCAAAGGCAGATGCTTTAACCCACAGAGCCACCCAGCCCCCCCTACAACCCAACAAAGCTGCCTTTCTTTTTTTAATATTTTATTTATTTTCTCTATTTTTTACTTTCAGCATAACAGTATTCATTATTTTTGCACCACACCCAGTGCTCCATGCAATGGGTGCCCTCTATAATACACACCACCTGGTACCCCGACCTCCCACCCCCCGTCCCTTCAAAACCCTCAGATTGTTTTTCAGAGTCCATAGTCTCTCAATGCTGCCTTTCAAATTTGAAGGGAAGATAGTTTTTCAGACAAGTAAAAGCTGAAGAACTTTATCACCGGAAATAGTTGAGCCCTACAGTACACATTAAAGGGACTTCCTCAAGCTGAAATGAAAAGGATGATAATAAGTAATGGGAAATCATGTGAAACTATAAAACTGTTCAGGTAAATATATAGTAGAATTCAGAAAACTCTAGTGTTTCATGGTGGTGGTAAATCTGGAGAATTCTTACAAAGCTGGTAAAGAGCAACTGTGAAAGGGTAAGGTAAGGCAAATCTGCTTGACCACAAAGGCATTTCTATACATATTAGTGGAAAGTACTTTCAGCAGTTCAGACAGTGGAAACTGGCTTCCTTAAAATTCTGTCTACCATTTAGAAAATCTTCATTTACTTATACATATCCTGTTTGAGGACTGCTGTCCCAGGACCAGTGTACTATCCAGTACTTCTGTTTCTTTGACAATATCCCCCATTGTGCCCATCCACATTCCGAAGGTGTCCCCATTGGAGAGCTACTTCATGAGGAAATGTGTTCCATTTTTAGATGCACCTACATAAAATTATTCCTTAAATTTCTTCTTTGAGAATATCTATATTCTCAATAAATAACATAGATATTTAATATATAATACAGATAATAAATATCTATATTATTCCTTAAATATCTTTAAGCCAGAATCTAGTTTCTTATCATTTTCATCAACTGATTTTAGTATACTGATGTATCCAATTATTTTTCTTTCTGAAGATCTATTATATGTTTGAAGATGGTTTTCATGTTTTTGTGACATTTTCTTCAGGCTAGCAATCTAGCAAACTTTATCCCTCTTACCTATTCAAGCAAGATAATTTCAAGTCCGCTTATCATCCTGGACACTTTTCCTTGGAATGGCCCCATTTCTCAATGATCCTTTTGAAATCTTGGGTCCAGGACTGAACCTGGTATTCTAAATGTGTTCTGAGCAGTGTAAATAGTGTGGGACTATCACCTTCCTTGTTCTGCACACTAATCCATTTATCATAGCTTAGGTTGATATTTAGTTTTTTGTCTTAACAGCTCTATTATACTGTTAACTCAGAATAAACTTAAGGCCAAGTACAATTTTTTTTTTCTTAAGTAAGCTACACATGGGGCTTGAACTCAAAACCCTCATTTAACCAACTGAGGCACCCAGACACCTAAGCCCAGTAAAATTCTAAGCTCTCTTTCCTTGATTCTGTAAAATTGTTTCAGTGACTTCTATTGAAATCTCTTAAATTCCTGATCTTAAAGTAACCCTATGAGGCTATTCACCTTGATTTTATGCCATCAAAAACTGATTTGCCATTAATGGTTATCGAAGTTATCAATAACACGGTTAGTAAGAACAGACAGAGCTGTGCCTCACACAAGCAGACAACCTTTGCTGACTGGCATGATATTTTTATATTATTACAGTCCTATTATACCATAAAAAAGCACTCTCTGAGAAAGTATTCTCAATACTGAAACTGACCCACTGAATTACCATTCAGCCTATCTTAGTTTAAGCATAATTCTTGAACGGCTTGCATACGTTCTAGGCAGAGTTACTGAGCTCTATGTCTGAGAATTGTGACTGATTCTAGTTGCCAGGGATACCACATTGACTATGACAATGTTTCTATCCTCTTAAACTCTATTAAGTAAACAACAAATAAGTAGGCAAGAAAGCAAGATAACTTCTAAAAGTGATTAGGTAACATGAAGAAAATGAAACAGGTTGGGGGTATAAAGTCACAGGGTGGTTCTTTTAAGTCAAATAGTTAGAGAAGGCTTCTTTTAGGTGACTTCTAAGTGGGACTTAAATGAACAGAAAGACCCAGCCTTGCAAAGATCAGGAACAGGAAAGAAGAGAAAAGGTCAAGGTGGCTAGGAAGAGTAAATACAGAAGCCCCTCCTAGCTATTTTGCAATCCTACTTTCTTTAGTTGTCTAGTCATTCTCAAATGTCCCAGAAAGATGCACTAGTACCAGTAGCCAACCATGGACCTACAACCCTACAGTTATAGCTCTGGGCTGATGGAACCCATTCTGGAGATTGGGGATTGGGGTTAGGTGGGTGGTTATACTAGTCCTTAAAGACTAATGAGAAATCACAGCCATGATAGCCACCTCCATTCAGTGCTCATAACCATCTCCAATTCTACATACTTTTTAAAGAACATATTATTGATCACATCAGAAAAAGAAAAGAGTGAAGAATTCATGCAAATGAACAATACTAGAAATACAAGTCAAAGAAAGTATGCTCTGTACTCAAGAACTACATAAACAAAGGCTTACCACTTTCACAGATATGTGGAAAATTTGGGGGGAACATAAAATAATTCCATTTAGCTATAGCACAGGACATACGAAGATTACCAAGGCTAAGATATAAAGATAGGGTGGGGAATTATCACTGAACAGTTTTTATGCCAAGCAGTTGAACTTGGTTCTGTATGAAACTGAGTGCTACTGCAAGTTTTCTGAGAATGGTAGTGACTGACCCAGAAGCTCAGTGGAGAACATAGATTAGGAAAGGGGAGAAAGTCATTATAATAATAACGAAATAATAGTCATTATAATAATAAAAGTCATTATAGTAATCCAGTTAAGAAGTAATGACTGCTTGGGGCAGCTCTGCAGCTAGGTCTGTTAAGTGTACGACTCTTGATTTCAGCTCAGGACACAATCTCAGGGTCGTAAAACTGAGCCTGGAGTAAAAAAAAAACAAAAACAAAAACAAAATACAAAAAAAACAAAAAGAAGAAGAAGAAGAAGAAGAAGAAGAAGAAGAAGAAGAAGAAGAAGAAGAAGAAAGACAGAAAGAGACAAAGAAAGAAAAAGAAAAAAAGTAAAGCTTGAGTTTTCTGGTGTAGAATTGCATGGGATTGAATATAAGAAACAGAGGAGAAAAGGTCAAAAGGACAGAGGACCAATAAATAACAGTGACAAAAGAGAAACTATGGAAGATGACCATGAGGTTTTAGGCCTGATTGTACAAGAAACGAGGAAGCAGGAGCTGTTTGAGAACAGACTCAAAACAATCCAGGAGGACCTGCCCTGGTCTCATCCTTGAAATACTACATAGATTTGGGCAAATTCACTTTAACTTAGTGTCTATATTTACATTATGTAAAATGTTGGTGGCAGAGCGCTGTTGAACTAGATTACCTCAAATCTCCTTTCCAGACAGTTCTGAGGTCTTTAGCATGTGGTTGTGAAATCTCTTTAAAGCAGGGATTGATTAACTTCTTCTGCCTAGAATAGCAGCTTTATTTTATTTATAACAAATAAATTAATAGATTCCTATGGCTTTTATAAAACCTTGAAATTAATAGAAAAATGTAGATACATCTGTTTCCTCTCAAATGTCTCTAATACTGCAGTCATACTTGTCTCTGTGTGTTTGTAAAACTCTGGGATTTTACTAGTTTTGTAGCCAGTTTTTCAA
Organism: Mustela nivalis; assembly: GCF_964662115.1. Lineage (NCBI taxonomy): Eukaryota > Metazoa > Chordata > Mammalia > Carnivora > Mustelidae > Mustela > Mustela nivalis. Next base: position 93,875,722 of record NC_139021.1, on the reverse strand, counting down.
CATTATAGAATGAGTAATTTTCTGTATGTTCTTAAATATTTAAAGCCATATTTTCTTAGTAGGTTCATTGGTTATAGACGTCAATGTTTCTTTTTTTTTCTTCAATATTTTATTTATTTATTTGAGAGAGAAAGCATGCCAGGAGAGAGGTCAGCGGAGAAGAGCGTGATGCAGGACTCGATTCCCGGACTCCGGGATCATGACCTGAGCCAAAGGCAGTCGCTTAACCACCTGCGCCACCCAGGTGCCCCAGACAACAATGTTTCTAATAACATTGAGGTAAACACATTTTTATGTAAATCTTAATGTATAGCTATATATTATTTCCCCCAGATAAATGTCTAGACATGGTATGTTTCATTCAAAGGACAGAGTTTTAGGATTTTTGATATATTATGAAACTCTACTCCGGTTTGCTATTTATATTTTGTCCTGTGCATTTTGCAACACACAAGTTGTAAATAACTATGTTTTTAATGTTTTTCTGTTCAGTTCTATCTTTTATTCTTATGTCTTTTTACAGGCTGTAATTCTTCTATATTTCATCTATATTTTCTTTTATCAGATATATGTACTATTGGTCCACCACCAATTTGATGTATGGTAATTTCTTCATAAGGGGGCATAAAGTAAAACTTTTAATTTTTAAATGTTTTCATTATCTGGCTACCACTGTCAACTTTCTTAGCACTTCTCATAGCTATCCAGTTTCTCTAGTTTTCCAGTTAATAATTTATCTACAATCTAGGGTAACTGAATTCTTTATTTTTTTAACGGTTCATAGTTCTCATTGCTTTTTGTTGTTTCACTGAGAATTTCCAGGACAATGTTGAAGGGAAACCAACAGGTCATGTGTCCTTGACTTGTTCATCTTTATATACCTCAGAGCACGTGGAATGTGTTCTAAAATATGTACTGAAGAGCCGAGTGAGCTCAAGTTTTCTGGTGAAAGGTCACCAATCTGACATGCAGACGTTAGGGTCCCCCTTTGACAGATGGAGAAACTGAGGCTCAGGGTTACAGAGCAGCCACAGAGCCCTGGGCCAACCTGAAAACGACAGCTCCTGCACTCACACGTGCTTCCGGAGGAGGTGAGCAGTGGCCTTCCGGGTCCCTCCCTCCGCACTGTGGGACTGCGCGGTCACTCCCGCAGCGGCTCCGGCCTGGGTCGGTGCTGTCACGCTCCATCCTGCATCCCTGCCCCCTCCGCGAGGCTCGGGAGCAACTGTGAGTGGCCCGCCCCGCCCCGCGGCCCGCTCGCCTCCCGTCTGCCCCCTAGAGGCAGGCGGGCGGCACTGCGCGCGGGCGAGGCTGGGCGAGCCTGGAGCGCGGAACCCGAGAGCCGGGTGCGGCCTCGCCCCGAGACTCCCGGCCCTGGCGCAGGTGCTGATCCTGGGCGCCGGGCTGACGGGAAGCCTGTGCGCAGCGCTGCTCGGGAAGGAGGCGCCTCGTCCAGTGCACCTCATGGTGTGGGATGAAGCTGGGGACACAGATGGGTCGTGGGGTGGTCCAAACCCGGGAGAGGAAGGCGGCGCCTGCTGGCGGCCCACCTCGGGAGGGCTGTGGGACGATCCGGTCACCGCGGCCGCCACCTCCCTGCGGCAATGTGCGCGGTGCACGCCCGGTCACGTGACCGGAGCCTCCAGCTCCCCAGGGACGCCCGAGAGGGGCGGAGTAGGCGGTGACCCCCACGCGAGGAAGTGGGAAGAGCCCCGCGGGGTGGGGAGGGAGGACCGGGAGGAGCCCTGGGTAGGAGGAGGGGGGCCACTGTGGGAAGTAGGAAGATCCCCAAGCGGGGTCAGGAGCGTGAGGAGGGAGGACACTCGGGATGAGGAGTGGGGGTTTAGGGCGGGACACGGGAGCATCCCGCGCCGGTGAGGGAGGAGGAAGGAGCCTAGGGTAGGAGGAAAGGGGGGATAGGGAGAGAGGGAGCCTAGGTCAGGGTCCAGAGTCCGGGATGAGCAGGAGGAGCCCGGGCTGGGGAAGTGGGCGTGACGGGGAGTGAGGGGAGCAGGGAGAGGGAACCTTGGTCAGGGTCTGGGAAGAGCAGGAGGAGCCCTGGCTGGAGGACCACAAGTCGGGGAATCAAGAGGGGAAGGAGTCTCGCGCGGGGTTAGGGAGGAGGAGCGGGAGGTGTGCCACCCTGAGGGCAGCCCAGGAGCTCTGGCATTTTGCACAGCTTGGGCCTACCCCCTTGGCCAGTGCGCGGTTTTTGTTGTTGTTGTTGTTGTTGTTTTGGTTTTCATCTCGGCCTGGCCATGCCTTCCAGGCCATCTGCACATGTCGAGGATCCCAAAGTGCCCTTGGACTAGGACTACCAAGATCTAGTTGACAGACTCCTTTTTTTCCTCACGAAACCCATTTGCGGGAGTGAAAACATGCTCCCAGTGATTATGCTGACATGTCATGCGTTTTTTCGTTGGATGTTCTCCACGCACCCTTTCCTGTTGTTTAAATGTGTGAATTCAGGGGCCAGGCACATCGCTGAACACCACTGTATCCTCTTTAAAAATACCTCGCAGTGACCAAGTTTTCCTAAAGATGGTAGAGGACAAAGCCCAAAACTAAAACAGAAAAGCACAACAAAGTCCTCTTTTAATACAGCCCTAATCTCTTTGGCCCACTCTGGGGTGCATAATTGAGGTGTTCATTGCAAAAGAGTCATTCTGATGCACTAAGATGTTTCTTGTGAATGAATCCAAGGGGGAAGAATGACGACAGCCAGGAGCCCTTATAATCCACAGAGAACGGTTGACTTGGGTGCCCAGTACATCACCTGCACGCCTCACTATGCCAAGCAACACCAAAGGTGAGTTAGTTGGCAGGAATCAATCTTCATGCCCATAGGATGTAAAAAGATAGAAATCATCCATTATTAACAGAGCGACACCTTGCCCCTTGTGATATAGTGAAGATACTACAATAACATCGTTGATGGCATTAGCCTGAGTTGAGTGGGAAAGCCAGAGTACATGCCTCCCAAGGGTGATCCTGGAGACTGGAAGAAATGCTACATCCAGGGCTCGATTTAAATATGAATTACTGTGCTATGTTGGCAAAGAGGACAACTAGTCCTGGGGGAACTGCATACCTTTCTATGTTCACTGTCTGTAATTTTGAGATATACAAGAAAATAGGCCTTCAGCTAATGTCAGCAAGATTTATAGATTTGCAGAACGTTTCTGTTCTTCACCTGGATGATGGTTTACTGATTTTTTAAGGAAACTGTGTACCCCACATGGGATGTGAACTCACCACCCCAAGACCAAGATTCCCCTGCTCAATTGACTGAGTCAGCCAGGTGCCCCTTGAATTGTTTTTTTAATGTAAAACATGCACTGAGTCGATCATATGAAGATTTCTAATTATGTAGAGTGATACTCTCTAAGAATTCTTGGAAGAGAATATAGTATTTTTAAGCTAAATGATAGTGGTATTTAATTATATCATATATATTGATTTATTTCAGTTGTTATGATGACCTGTTAGCTCTTGGCATTTTGAAGCCTCTGGCGTCTCCTATTGAAGGGGTGGTGATGAAAGAAGGAGACTGTAACTTTGAGGCACCTCAAGGAGTTTATTCAATCATTAAGCACTACTTGAAAGAATCAGGTGGGGATAGGAGTTTCTCTGCTTTATTTTACTATTGGCATTTAAAGATAAACGTTGTAAACATAATTAAATATTAGTACTATAAATAAAGTTATAAAATAGATGTTCTTCTCTTTACCAATAGCTGATTTTCTTTTATCCCTAATAATAGTTTTCAATGTATGCTTCTAGAAAAAACTTTATGGATCTGTGTATTGATATACATGGCTGCCTCTATTTATTTATTCATGTGTGTTTATATTTATTCTTTTTAAGTATACCAATGGGATTATTTTTCATAAACCAACACCTTGTTTGGTCTACTTATAATAAATCAGTCCCCCCCAATTATCTATCTGTCTGCCTCCTGTTGGTTCTGTTTCTCTGGAAAATCCTAATACATCATCATCAACTGAATCATATCTTAGGTCTATTTTCATAACAACAAATTCAGTATGCTTCATTTTTCTCAATGCCTGTTCAGTGTTATATGATTTCTTTATGAATAAATAAATTCATTGCTTATGTCAGGATTAGCTTTCTGTAAAATATTTAGGTTGTTGGTGGGATGAGGGGTTGTTTTGGTTTTCGCTAATACCACTATTGCTGCATTGTTTAACTGTGCCACACTTCTTTAGGTATATCTGTAGAACCAGTTTCTAACAGCACAGTTGCTGTGTCAAATGGTATTGTGAATTTTTAATTAAACTAAATGGTTCCATCTGCTCCTCTGAAAGAATATCTCATCAGTGGTAATGAGGAGGCACCTGAGTGGCTCAGTCAGTTAAGCATCTGATTCTTGGTTTTGGCTCAGGTCATGAGCTCAGAGTGGTGAGACGGAGCCCCACTCTGAGCTCAGTGGGGAGTCTGCTTGAGATTCTCTCCCTCTCCCTCTACTCCTCCCGCTCGTGTTCTTTCTCTCTCTAAAATAAGTAAATAAATATTTTTTAAAAATTTGAAAAAGCAATGAATGAAAATTTCTCTCTCTGCACATCTAGGTATTTTATAACTAAAAATTTTAAATTTTTGCTAGTGGGGCAGGTTAAAGCTGGTGTCTTTTTGTGTTCTGATTTGTACTTACATAATTATGACTGAGTTCATGCATCTTTGTGTTTTTAGTGAGCTCTTTCCACCATTTTTCTTGAATTTCTTATTTATAACTTTGTCCCTTTTCTATTAGGATTTTCATTTATTCTTTACGTATTTTATGAATGTTTTGAAAATGACCTTTTTTAGAAAAGTTGATAAATGATCTTGGATGATAAATGATTTGTTGTTTTTTTTTAATCTTTTAATCTTTTAAAGATTTTATTTATTTTTGTGTGAGAGAGAGAGAGAGAGAGAGAAAGAGAGAACACGCATGTGCATGAGGCAGCAGGCAAGAGAAACAGATTCCTAGCTGAGCAGGGTGCCCAACCCAGAACTCGATCTTAGGCCCTGGGAACATGACCTGAGCAGAAAGCAGATGCTTCACTGACTGAGCCCCCCCCAGGAGTCCAACATTTTGTTGTTCTTGTTGATTTTAAAGATTTTATTTATTTATTTATTTATTTGCTTATTTATTTATTTGACAGAGAGACATTGTAAGTAGACAGAGAGGCAGGCGGGGGGGTGGGGTGGGAAGCAGGATCCCAGCCGAGCAGAGAGCCTGATGCGGGACTCAATTCAAGGATCCTGAGACCATGACCTGAACCGAGGGCAGAGGCTTCACCCACTAAGCCACCCAGGCACCCCTAACTATTTTCTTTAAACAGAAGTGTGTTTCTTGATGAATCATAATTAAGTAAGGTGCCCAATTCAAGATCACTGATGAAAGGTGCTAAGACATTTTGTTCCATAAACTATTTCAAGAATAATTACTATTTTGATTTTCTTCATCAGGTTTTATTGTTTGAGAACCCTAAGAATCCCTGATAGCAGGCAATGGAGGAGTCAGTTATATTCGATATACATACAGCATGGGGACATAGTAGATGTCATTCTGGTTAGATAGCTTCTCCATCGAGAATTCAGGCAATGATGGTGTATTACTTGGGATTTACTAGAGAAACAGAGCCAACAGGAGCTAGATATAATAAGAAGTGTGTGTGTGTGTGTGTGTGTGTTTATATAAATATATATAAATATATAAACACATATAAATATAATTATATATAATATTTAATATATTATAATGTATATAATATATATAATATGATCATATAATATATAAAATATATAATATATAATTAATATAATATATTTATATATTATTTGATTATATAATATATAATATAATATGTATTTATATGTATTATATATACAAATATATAATAGGATATATCTGTATATATACAGTTTATTATAAAGAATTGGCTCGTGATTAGGGAGGTTGGTAGGTGTCAAGATCTGCAGGATGAATTGGCAATTCCAATAAAAGGGGTAGAAAAACCCCCAACAACCCCTTGTCCCAGTTTGAAGGCTGTCGTTCAGGAAGAATTCTTTCCTTTTGGGGAGGGTCAGGTTTTTTGTTTCATACATGCCAATGACTGGATAAGAGCCATGGGCATTAAGTAGGGAGGGTAATCTACCTTACTCATTCTACCAATTTAAATGTTAATCTCACCCAAAATCATTGTCAAAGACAGAGCCAGAATATATTTGACCAAATATCTTGGGGGGAATCCATGACCCAGTCAAGCTAGTGCATAAAATTAACCCTTACAGAATGTGATAGCATTGGATATTTTGTAGAATGTCACCATCAGCTTCATCTCTTGCCACCATTTAACTTTTAAAAATCTCATTTCCATTATGATTTGACCCAATTTGGATGTGCCTATTTACTGAAATCCTCAAGTACTTACCAGCTGTATTATATGTCCTATCCATCCATCCATGCACGCACACATCCCTTCAGTGAACGCTTATCCCTTCAGTGTACTTCCTGTATGTCAGATGCTGTGTTAGGTGCTAAGGATACAAGAACCAAAGTCCTTGCCCTCTTACATCTGACGTTCTTCCGGCAGAGGAACAGTCCTTGAATACACGGTACCTACATCCTTCTCTTGGTAGGTGTTTGGGAGAATATATATTTTATCTTCCAGTTTTGCTTTGGAAGCTCTTGGGAAAAGAGGTCATATTTAATTATTTGTGGCTCACATAGAGTTTAACCTACCCTGTACATGGCAGGTAGGTATCATGATATATAGATTTCTATATCTATTTCTATATATATGTATGCATGTACATTGGAGTATATATTAAATATATTGAATATAGTTATGAAATATATTTAATATATATATTAGGTGGTTATCAGTTTTAATTTAACCAATTCTTAGTAAAAACCTGTTAATATTTTCCATTTGTACAACCTCTTGAGACAATGGTTTTATAGAGTTTTTTATGCCTATGTAAAATACTATTTACTTCAAAAGACAATTTTTTAAAAAGATTACATACTATTGGTTGAAAGTTTGGAAGATACAGAAAAATCACAGGAAAATGTCACTGTAGACATCAACCATAAGTTCGTTTTGTGACCTACTTTCTCCTTTTTTAAAAAATAAATTTTTACATAATCAAGTTCAAGATCTATATAATTTGAGTGCATATAAATGATTTATTTTAATATTATCTTCGTAATACCTCAAGAGTCTTTTTCCCGTTTACACAGATCTGTTGTTACAGAATTTATAAACTTTATTATACTATTTTAAATTCTGTAATTGTATCTTTTTAAACATCCTTTGAACTTCTGGGAAGTTTTCTCTCCACTACATGATCCACAAGAGTGTTTTCATATTTCCACAGCATAAGTGAGAGAGTTTCTGGAATCGTATGGACCTGGAACTAACTAACCCTTTCCTAGCTATGTAATAATCGGAAAGTTTAAAAATCTATACCCTGGTTCTTTCATTGGAAAAAATGAGAGTAATTACAGTCCCCCCTGCAAAGTGTTACCATGAGGACTATGGGATAGAACGCATTCATTGTCAACCCAAGCAAGTAGTAGGCCAGGTACATAGCAACCTTTTGCTACATTTTTGTTAAAAAAAATAGTCTCCTTAATGAACTTGACCTTGCATAAGATCAAATTGTTAAGTCATTCCAAAACTATTCTACAGTTTGGAATCAATAAAATTTATAACCCCACAGTCTATTGGATGAACCAGCACGGTTTTGATTGGACCAGACTTCCAGGATATTATCTGTGTGGGATATGACTAATCACGTATGCTTTCGAATGCGTTCAAATCTCTAAAACCAATTTCGAGAACAGCAGCCTGAGCAGCAGAGATGCTGGTCCAGTAGGTCTGGCTTAGGTCTCAGAACGTACCTTTGTACCAGGATCCAAGGTGCTGCTGGTGCTGCCATCCTGGGGTCCACACTTAAGAGAACCACGGACATACACCTTGCAGAATACTTTGGGACGCTTGGGACGCATGTCCAGGACATCCGGCTGGGTATGGAGAATTTCTAGGTCCGTGGACTTAAGTTCCCTGAAACACGCACGCCTGCTCACCACCGCCCATAACCGTGCACCACTCTTTCCCACGGCAACCGAGTGAAGGGGAAAGGTTCAGGCCGGCCTGGAGCTGGCGGGTGGGAGTTGAAGGGGCCTCCGGGTCAAAGAGATGAACCCCTGGGCCTAGTTAGCACCTTGTTCCTTCTAATATATTTGCTTTTGATTTAAAATCTCTGAATGTTCACAGTGTTGCTGCGGGATTCCAGGGACAGTGAAAGCATCTGAGGTCTAGAGACGTGAAATGGAGGAAATGAGTGGTTTTGGATGGATAAGACATACCAGACACAGGCAGATATTCCGAATCAATGTCAGAACAATGGCAGAGGGACCTTCTAGGGGAGGAGGATGGAGTCACTGCAGGAAGGAAGCTTCAGGGCCAGGTGGACATAAGCCAGATGTTGGGTGGCTGGGATGCTGTGGTGTCCCCTGGATATGATGAACGAGATCTTTCAACGTGCTTTTGTGTCTTGTTCTTTCTTCATTTCTTGCTTTTCCATTCCTGAGAAAGCATACAAGTAGATTTGTAAAAACAAATCCAAGTTTTCTGGCAATTGCGATGTGAGGTAAGTGCTTGGTCTCAAGGACACTTAACTATCCAGGAATGTTTTCTTGTCTTTCGGTTTATGGTTCCTGATTCATTCTCTTCAGCAGGTACTTATGAAATCCCACTATGTGGCAAGTACTCTACTATGTATGGGATATGGTCTTCACAGACACAGAGCAGATATGGTTCCTTCCCTGGGGGCTCACAGGTTAATAGGGAAGAAAATATTAGTCAAATAACTACTCAGGTAATTATCAAAATACCTTGGTGATAAAGAAGAAAAATGCAATGAGAGGATATTCTCAACCGTATTTCTCTTCATTCCAGTTCTTTTTTTTTTTTAAAGATTTTATTTATTTGACAGAAATCACAAGTAGGCAGAGAGGCAGGCAGAGAGAGAGGGGGAGGAAGACCCCCGCCAGGTGGAGAGCCTGATGTGGGGCTCGATCCCAGGACCCTGGGATCATAACCTGAGCCTAAGGAAGAGGCTTTAACCCACTGAGCCACCCAGGTGCCCCCTCATTCCAATTCTTAATAAAAGTAAATTGATCCACTAACGAGAGCTTGGATCTCGTTCACAGACACCTTTTTCAGGCTTAAGAGTGAAGGAGAGGAATTCCAACCTAATGGGGAAGTGAGCCACGAGAAGGGTGCCTTCACTGTTCAGTTCCCCTGAATGGATCCAGTCTGTAACTCCTCTCTCTCTTCCTGTTCATACTGGAAACCCTGAGGATGTGAACATGACCTTGCTTTTGGAACAGGTGCTGATGTCTGCTTCAGACACCGTGTGACTCAGGTCAACCTGCGGAATGACAACTGGGAAGTCTCCAAGGATACAGGTACCCCCCGAACAGTTTGATATCATTGTCCTCACAATGCCGGTTCCGCAGATTCTGCAGCTCCAAGGCGATATCGCAAACTTTGAGTCCCGGCCTGGCTGTCCACCTCACGGAGTGTGGTTCCTCTCACGGGGTGTGAGCTTAGCATAACTCTCTCAGCAAATGGCTCATTGTGGATTCTATTGATTTCCGTGTTTTAGAAACTGATGCTATGGCCTTGTCTGTGATGTTAGTCAAGGTTAAACTTAAATCCACGGATTTTTTTTTAACTGGTTAAAGCTTGAACATTGTTCTTACCACCCTTGCTTTTAAGACGTAAATATGTTTTATGAACATGCAGTTTTTTGGCCAAAGGAAGACCAGTCTCTTTGTGTCCATCCTGGAGATAAGAAGGTTTTTATGATACAAGAATTGATCACATTGGGCACCTGGGTGGCTCAGCTGGTTAAGCATCTGCCTCTGGCTCTGGTCATGATCCCAGGGTCCTGGGATTGAGCCCCTCATTGGGCTGCCTGCCCAGCGGGAAGTCTGCTTCTCCCTCTGCCTGCTGCTCCCTCTGCTTGTGCTCTCTCTCTTTCTCTCTCAAATAAATACATGAAATCTTAAAAAAAAAAAAAAAGAAAATGTTTATGAATGATTGACTTGGTACACTTGACAGAGGGTAAGTTTCTTTGGGTTTTATCAGCTCAAATCAGAATTGGACCCCATGTAAATAAGCCCACTAAATGGGGAGCCAGAGCAGGGCTCCCCCTCCCGACCCTAAGATCCTGACCTGAGCTGAGATCAAGAGTCCAGTGCTCAATAGACTGAGTCACCCAGGTGCCCCTAAAACGCAGGAATCAAAAACATCTGGTTTCCCTTTAAGTTCTAAATCTCAAGTTCTAAAGCTCAGTATGGACTATTCATGTCTTCTCTCTGTGTTTTCCTGAGAGCCTTAAATATTGCTTGTGTGATTATTACCCGGTTGCGTCATAGTTCCCCTGCTGAAGATGTCCATCTACGAAGCCACGTGCTGCCACCCCGTGGACTCTTTATGTAGTGCAGGTCCCCTCAGAATTTTTAAACCAGAGTGGACTCTGAAGAAGAGAGCAAAACAGAATATACGGAATGAATGAATAAACAAACAAACAAAAAACAGAATATACGTAAAACCGCGACTGTAATTCATGAAACCCCACAGTGTCACAGCGAAATCACCTTAGACCCACAATAACTGAGTAACGTGCTCAGAAGTGCTAGTCAGTGACAGGCCTCGCTTTCCTACCAACTGTGAGCAGCCCCGAGCCTTTGCTTTCTTTGCATTTCCTTCTCACCATGTCCCCCTTTTAAATCATGTCTGCCTTTTTGGATCAATGCAAATACCATCGCTCCCGTGAGAGACTTCCCTGTTGATTACACGTGGTCTGGGTTTTCCCGTATGCACTGCTCTCTCCTTACTTTGTTTTTTACAGAAGACAAGCAGCTACTATTTTTGTGTGTGTGTGTGTCATTTACTTGTTACATTTATAACATTATTTCAGGGAGAACAGGGAATCCTTATGGCCCACGTTGACATTCTCTTATAATTCGTGATTTGCCTTTTGCTTCTATAACTGTGCTGCCCTCTATTTATTAATATCACTGGATTATCTCCCATGATCCTAAGACATTATTATTATGATTATTTCCATTCTTGGCGCTGAAGGAATAAACATCTGTTTTATTCCTCAACTTGATTATAAGCTCCTTGTGGTAAGATGACCTTGGAGTCTACTGGTTCTGGCTTGGTTCCCTGTTTGGGTGCTGGGATAAAAGGGTGAGCCTTGAGGGTTTCAGGACCAGAAGGGACCTTGGGGCTCATTGCTTCTGCCACCCTGATTTTAGAGATGAGGAATTTCAGATGTGATCCACCTTCTACAATATTACATGATTTAGTGGGGACCATGCAGGAGAAAGTGTGGCTGAGGAAAAGGAGGCACCTTTCCCATATCATTATGGTCTTGATTTCGTGTTTCCTAGACATTTATTTACTTATTTATTTTAAAAGATTTATTTATTTTAGAGAGGGGGGAGGGAGAAGGAGAGAGAGAATTCTCAACAGACTCCCTGCTAAGTAGGGAGCTCAACATGGGACTGTTCCAGGACCCCGAGATCGTGACGTGGGCCAAAAGCAGGAGTCAGACAGTTAACAGATTAATCCACCCAGGCGCCCCCATGTTTCTGATACATTTAAATACAACTCTTCATTGGGCTGTCATAGGGCATCTGGGTCTGAATCCACATACTGGGCTTCCTGCTAGAGTTCTCGCCTCCTCCTGCTAGGAGCGTAGCAGAGGCAGTGGAGAGATTGTGGGGTGAACAGTGTAAAATAAAGCAGGTGGGACGTGGTGACTGTCAGACATGAAAAGCCTGGAAGGTTCCGCTCCCTGTGCCATGCTGCCTCCCACACGCCTAGATGGAAGGAACGCGTGCATTAAAGTCTCCTGATGGATTTGTGTCCTTATTGGTTTGGTACACTCTCTCACATCCTTAACACCAGGAGGGTAATTTGGTTCCTTGAGACAGGAAGGAATGAACACACAAACCAGGTCAGGTACCGGCATGTCAGGGAGCACCCCACTCCCCCCTGCTCCCACCACATGACTGCACTGTGTTTATCTGAGCAGAAACATGGTCATATAGACCCAGGGGGGAAAACATGTGAGTCCATCCCTGCACTGACCCCACGAAACACTGCTAGTTTTAGACCAAAGGCCTCAAGCTGCCAAACATTACTTCAAGAGGCAAATGAATGAAAGCAAAAGTTTCACATGCAGCCCATTGGAAGGGTCACTAAGAGGAAGCTGAGGGGGAGGCAGGGACAGCCGTAGAGTGGGTCTCCTCCCTTCAGGAATTCCAGTCTGCTCCGGGCTCCTGGAATGAACCATACATTCTTCGTGCATTTCTTCCTAAAGCTCCCTTTGCCTGCCATACTTGGACATGGGCTCTGTCTCCCTCATTCAGGACCCAGCCCCCCATCAAAGAGTTCCCTGGGCTTCTCTGAAGCTCTGCTCTTCAGGGGAAGCACCTTGGAGATTTCTCCAGCACCATGTCCTTACACTCATGTAGCCCCTGGCATTGGCTCCTCCACAGAGGACAGTTCAGGGAGAGGGAGCCAGAGCTTGTAACCCAACGATGCCGCTCACAGTCTGGGTGATCTGGGGCAAGTTACTCAACCTCTCTGAGTTTGCATACAAAATGAGGACAAATCACATGATCAACACATGGGATCATAGTGAAGACTCTGTGAGATACTCTGAGTACAGACTTTGTCAGGGCATTGGACACATAGTAAGCACATTGCTTTTATTAATACTCTTGGTGACTTTTTAATGTTTGTGACTTCTTTACCACTAGGGAAAAGGTCTAGGCATCTGTTTAAGGGGTGGAATGCTTGGTGTTGGGGATTAAGACAACCAGAAAAATCCCCTGTATCAGTAAGGATACAGCGGGGAACATTACTTTGCTCTTGTGCAAAACAGTGGCATATTTGGATCCAGAACACTGTGTGGTCCCTTCGCCTTAGAGTCTACAACACTGAGATGCAAGGAATGTTTGTTTCTTCGTCGCTCTAAGTTTACAAATTACTCTCTCCACCTACCTGGTAGAAAACCCTCCCTTGTCCTCATTAGGGTACCTTTCTTTCTCTTTGGGGTCACATGGGAATTCCAGGCTTCCGTAGTGCCAGGGAACTGAGGGTGGAGGCCATGGCTCCCAAGTGCACAAAGTTGCCAGCATTATTGGTTCTCCTCTGGTCTGTCGGCTTGGGCCCGGCCCAGTCCTCGGACATTGCTCAGCCTGGCAGGACTCACGGACGTCTCAGGGGACAGCCATGCACTTACCCAGAAGCCTTTCCACTGTCCTTCAGGCCTAGACACATGCTCCTTGTGAATTCTGCTGCACGTTGCCTCCCAGGCAGAGCACGCGAGTGGGATCCAGGCCTCTACCCTCACAGGAACCCCCCGAAACTCCTCCCTTTTAGACATTTCACATCCAGCCCCTGCCTTTCCATTATCAGGGATCCACCCCCTTGACCCACCTGATAATCCTGCAACAGAAAGACACTTTACTTTCTTCGAACTGCATGCGGGGTGAGGGTGGGGTCGTCCCCACTTTTAGAAACACACCACTGAGCATCTCTTTCTTAGACTGGAGGGTGGGGACGAGAGAGTTGGTTTTCCCTGAATTACTCATCTTGGTAAATTCTCGAATTTCTGGTTGCTGTGTGATAGAAAAGCTGGAGCAAAGCTGCAGGAGCTCTCAAGAAGGCACACTGTAATAACGGAAGGGTCACGGGTGTATGTGACTAGAGGCTAAAAGAAGGAAATGGGAAGAACATGGAATTGCTCTTAAAATTCTAGAATACAACCACCAAAAGAGCAGCAGCAACCTGGAAGCCTTAAAGTCGATAATTTCAGATGAAGGACATGCACACTAATTCGTTGTAGAGAAGTTTGCCCTCCAACAAAATATTATCTGTTTGACTGAATCTAAAGGAAATGCTTACTTTGCTTCTATTTTAAAAAGTATAACTTGTTTGCAGAAAATATAATAGTTTAAGATTTTCAGTAGACTCACAGATGGGAGGTTTTTGATGAACTGTTAAGGGTCTTGGAGCACTGCATCAAAAACTAGTGATATATTGTGTGGTGACTAACATCACACAATTAAAAAAAAGAATTTGAATATACAAAATTTAAAAATTTTAAAAATTGTCGAATTATTGTAAAAAAAATTAAGATCTTGGGGGTCCATTTCTAGATTTGTAAAAATGTCCCAGAAAATATCTGCTTTTTCAGTAGTTATCTGTGTGTGTCCCTTTTCTCCACATCACATACCCTGACTGGAGCACTTCAGGCTTATGGAATTGCTCAGGATCTATTTTTGATATGTCTATTAATATTGCTAACATTTCTGTTCTTTGGATTCACCTTGATGTGTTAAACCAGTTTGATCGACATGGAGGTTTCCAGTTTCATAAAGTGTTGCTCACAGAATGCTAACCGTGTTGTTAACTGCAAATATGAAACAAAGGTTTTCTCCACTAAATTCCTTTCCTCATGGAAACAGTTAATTTTAACATAGAGTAGAGTTAGGGCCTCTTGATGGTTTTTGTTCTAAATTTTCTTGGCTAATCTATGTTTTATTTCTCTGTGCTTTAGAATCAAGTTTCATTAATAACTCCAGTTAGAATACTGACTCGAATTACATTGAACGTAAGCATTAATTTAGGGAGAAAGGACACTGTTACAATAGTGCATCTTTCTACCCAAAAGAACACACACACACACACACACACAAAAACCAGCAACACCAAAAACAAAACAGTTCTCTAGGAATTTTTATGCCCTTTAGTATAATTTGGTAGCTTTTATTTTAAGATCTTATACATTTCTTGTTAGGATTATTATGAAATCTCTTATGATGCCTTGGAGATTGTGAAGAATGTCACTTATTTTTGCTTAGAAATATTTTATTTTATTTATAATTTTTTTTATTTTTTATAAACATATATTTTTATCCCCAGGGGTACAGGTCTGTGAATCGCCAGATTTACACACTTCACAGCACTCACCAAAGCACATACCCTCCCCAATATCCATAACCCCACCCCCCTTCTCCCAAACCCCCTCCCCCCAGCAACCCTCAGTTGGTTTTGTGAGATTAAGAGTCACTTAAGAATGTCAATTTTGTTTTATGTTTACTTAGGCATTTTCAGAGAAAACCACCTAGTTGTTTTAAAATCCATCATGAAAGGTCTGTTTCTTTTGATAGTGGAGTTAAACCCTTTTAAGCTTATTGGGGTAAATAGCCTGTTACTTTTATCTTTTCCATTGATGTCTGTTATTTATTTTATTGTAGTTTTTTCCCCTCTTTTTCTTCTTTTCACCAACTTTATCAAGTCTCTCTTTTTCCTTTTCTCATGTCATTTATTTATAGGATCTACAGTGCATTGTCATTCCATGAATGCTTATCCTTTTATCCTTTACAAACATGTTTAAACCTATTTCATCTCCTTCCTATTCCTTTCCACTTTATTTCACAAAAAAATTTTGAATGCCTACTGTATTTGATGTTGTTGGGTAAAGTAAAAAATTAAGTAATCCTTTCCTTCTCCCAGAATATTTTTTATCACTTTATATGAAAAAGCTGATGAGTAATCTGAAAACAAAAGAAACAATCAGAGGTTGAACAATAATTCCCTGCACTGTCCTCTCTTCCCACATCCCAGAGATAACTGATGTTAGTGCTGTGGTGAGTGCCCTTCCACACCTTGCTCCGGCATAGAGTGCCTTCTAAATCTATTGTTTTGAAATTGGCTCTTTAAATTGACTTTTCTTCAGGGTCATCTGACTCTTGACTTCAGCCCAGGCCATGATCTCAGGGTCGTGAGACTGAGCCCCACGCTGGGCTCTGCACTCAGCAGGAAGTCTGCTTGAGAGTGTCTCTTTCCCTCTTCCTCTACTGCTCCCAACCTACTTGTGTGCATACTCTCATGCTCTCTCTCAAAATAAATAAATAAAATCTTTTTTAAAATCTGACTTTTCTCCAGATAAATACATCATATCTATTTCTATTTAATGGCTGCATAATCTTCTATACTTTGGAAGTCCTAAAATTTAGTTTTCATCCCTTGTTGTATATTGACGGACATTCATGTGCTTTCTAGTTTTTTTTTTTTTCTATTTATTCCTGTTTACTGCTATATTGAGTGATAAAGTGCCAACATTGGAATTTTGGGATCAAAAGATCTGTATGTTTTATTATTTATTTATTTGTTTGTTTGTTTTATGATTTTATTTATTTGACAGCCAGAGATCACAAGTAGGCCGAGATACAGGCAGAGAGAGAGAGAGAGGAGGAAGCAGGCTCCCTGCTGAGCAGAGAGCCCAATGTGGGGCTTGATCCCAGGACCCTGGGGTCATGTCCTGAGCTGAAGACAGAGGCTTCAACCCACTGAGCCACCCAGGTGCTCCAATCTGTATGTTTTAACACATATTGCCATATCACTTTCTAAAAGTTATATACTTTCTAAAAATTTTATAATGATGTGCATTCGTAATGTTTGAGAATATCTGCTTTTCCATATACTCTTAGCAGTGGATATTTTTAAATTTATATTTTAAGATTTCTGCCATAGTGTTAAGTGAAAACAGGTACATTTTTCTTGTTTTAATTTGCATTTCCCTTGACTGAAAATGAAATTGAGCCCTTTTCATGTGTGTTGCTCATTAGATTCCCCTCATGTGAATATCCAGGTCCTCTCTTTTGCTTACTTTTGTAGTGGGCTCTTTGTCTCTTAGGAGCATTTCATATATAAAAGATATTAATGTTTTTCATATAATAACACAAATATTTTGCAGACTATCATTTATTTGTTTCTTGCTTTTTAAAAAAATGTCATTTGCCATAGTAATTTCTTAAGATTTTTATTCAGTTAAGCATGTTTATTATCTTGCATGGCTGCTGGATTTCCCAACTCACTTCTCACTTCCCTTACTCCGAAGTCTTGTAAATATCCTAAATAGTATTTTAATACTTTTACTTCTCATGCTTTACATTTAAATCTTTATCTGTAATATGTGTTTTATAGAGTACTAGATAGTGATCTGGCTTTGTGGGGTTTCCGCCCCCCGCATAGGAATACCGATTTTATCAACATTATAAGATTTATTTTTTCCACTAAATTGAAATTCCTTATTTGCCATATGGTAAGTTCCACATATACCTAACATTTGTTTTTGGATATCTGTTTTTTTTTTCGTTTATTTATTCCTGTGTCAATGCCATCGCTATTTGGCTTATAGTCACTTTGTAGTTATAAGATGTTTTTAGGGAGTCTGAGCCAAATGTGTGGGGTGTAAGCATGAGAAAGCTTGATTGTTCTCTGGAATGGCCTTCAGACTCTCTGATGTGAACTCCAGGTCTTTCCATAGAATTAGGGCCTGAATGGAGTCTTGGTCACTGGCAACAACTTTCTAGCCATCTTTGGCTTTGAAAGAGTCTAATGTTGGCTTTTAAGGCTCGGTTGTGGTTAATTTAGTCTTGACTCTGAGCTCATTTGCTCCATCTCTAATGCCAAGCAAGCCTGTCTGGTACCAAGGGATGCTGGCAGAGTGGCTTTGGGGTCTGATTTTGAATATCCACCCACTCCTCTCTTCAGACTGTCCTGTGACTAGCTGCTTGGTGCTGGGAGGGAGTCAGCCTTGGCTTCCCTGGAGTTCATTCTGTAGTTTGACCCTTAGGGGATGGGTCTACATGTAGACAAGGTGGGGTGTGTTTTCTTGGCCCAGAGGTCGGTTTCTGCTTCATACCGAATGTTTCCAGGGCTGTTTCCCTGTGTCTAGAGGCAGTGATGTCTTCCCCAGGTAGCCCCACCTGCCGAGCTTCACCTCAGTCCCTGTGGAGTCTGCCCTTCAGCATGTACCTGGTTAGAAAACAAGGCCTCTCCTTCTTGGAACTCCCTCTCCAGGAGTGTTTCTGGATCATTCTCTAGGGGGCTTCCAGGATGTGGAGGTGAAGCTTCTCTCTGGGAATACTGGCATTTCCATAAAGCTGAGCTTTGGCATTTCACATCCTGTTGGAATTTTCTCTTTATATTGACCAGACAGTGGGGCTCAGAGGAGCAAGGCCAAGTCTTACTGGTGAGTTCTCAGAATTCACTGAGAGCAGTTGGCTCGGTGCTTTTCTTGGTGACCTCTGGAACTTCAAATGTAGGATCATGAGTGCTTTTTGTCCCAGCTTCACAGAGAGCCGGGAAGAACTGCTGTTGCAGTTTTCACACTTGGAAGGCAGGAATTTCCTTCCCACACTTTTATGACTATATCCCAATTTCATCATAACCATGCACCTGTTGGGAAAGTTGACTTGTTGGTCCCCCTCTGCCCTACGTTAGCCTCCTGTTCGTTCATCCTCCCAACTTGCAGCAAAACTGCTTTCTCAGGAGCATCTTCCTGACCTCCAGGACATTTCTCCTACCATATGTAATCCCAGTTTTCTGTGCCTCATATGCTTAGCACTCCCTACAGCTGCACTTAATTAATGGCTCAATCCACTGTGTGGCAGGGGTCTTCCCTTGAAGAATGGAAAGGACACAAAGACAAGAACTGGTTCCAACTCACTGTGTCCTGCTTTCCCAGGATCCCATCACCTGTGGATGGCCCTCAGGCTCTGTTTACTGAATGAATGACTGGCACGATCTGTAGTAAATCTTGCAGAACAGGCAGGGGACAGGAAGGGAATGCTTTGGAGAAGAAAAAAGGTCTTAGCAAAAAGCTGGAACTAGAGGTGCTTATCTTATATTTTGGGGAATGAAAATGGACTAGCTTGGTGGGAGAGAAGGCTTTAGGGTGGGAGAGTTAGGGAGATAAAGCTGTAAATGTGGTTTTGGGGCAGAATTGGTGAGCCTCAGATGTGGACATCCATTGAACAGAAGTCATAGTTCATCAGAAATACAGATTCTACCTTTAAAACCTGACTGGGCACATTAAGTTGGTAAATAAATTTACCTAACTGGACTGAGAGGAAGGAAATCCTTGTGGGACTTTGGGGAATGTTGTCCAAAAGACTTTTCATCTGAACAGACTGTCTGTCCTTAAAGAGACACTTAGCACTTCAGTAAACCGAACTGGAAAAATATGTAATCTCAGAACCTATCATGTACTGTAGAATTAAAGGATGAATATTGATCACTACAAACACCTTCAATCTCCTTTCCACGACTGCTAGAATCTCCCATTATCTTTGATGGAAAAATGAGAATCAATTCTTTTCTGCTAAAAGAAGTTTAAATTCCTCATTTTTCTTTGACACTTTGGTGAAGAGATTTTGCTTAAAAGCACAGGAAACAAAGATCCTCTCTTCATCAGGTAACATGCTTCATTGCTTTTTCCAGCAGACCATCTCCATAGCAGGGGAGATAATTCAGTTTCAAAACATCTCAGATATTAACTACTCTGTTGGGCTGCCTGCAAGCTTTTTAACTGAGATCTCCATTTTTAGAAAAACCAATTATTACTATTAAATCCCCTTTATTTGTCATGTCTCGATCTTCAACTTTTGTATCTCCCTCATCTACTTGTCTTTCTTTATTATTATTTGCATAGTATTGGAGAGTGAGCATTGGTTCTGGTTGATGTCTCCTTACTTTAGTAGCCAAGAGGCAGCCCAAGCTGATCTTTGCCTTCCTGCAGAAACCCAGTAGTCAGCGGAAATGTCAGAGTCCTGTACCCATTGTGGGGTCTAGAGCAATTTGTTACCACTCCTTCTGCTGATTGCCTACTCAGGTCTTGGCGGGACAGAGCAAGCATCTCTCCTTCCATACCTGCTGCTCTGGGGACTGACTGCTGGAGTTGGAGAGAAGAGTAAGAGGGCATCTGGAAGGATCTGGAAAATGAAGAGAACTGGTATCACAAGCAGTTCATACTTATTGTATCAACCACTTCACCCTCACTGTTCTTCCCTCATTCTTCCCAATTGCCTCGTGAGTGTTTTACTCCCATTTTACGGTAGAGAAAAGTGAGACTCCAAGAGGTTACATTAAACTGTCTGAGGTCCCAGAGATCACAGAGCTGTTGGGTGGCCATCTGGAATCCAGTTTTCTCAGGACACTGTGGTTCCTGTTTCCACCACATGGTCCCTAGTAGCTTGCTCAGAGAGAGTTTTTAAAACTCCTAATGAAATGCACTGCATAAATTTTGGGGGGAGAAGAAAACTGAGGTGATACTTAATACCCATCAAATGTTTCTATCTTGAGTGGCCCATATTATGTGTCATAGGATGAAATATGGTCTCTGCCCTTAAAAGCAGCTCAGTGGAAATGAGTTCCGGTACGGCCAGGCCAGGTGCAGTGCGAAACAGATGTCTACACCCATGTTCATTTATCCAGACTCAGGAGCATCTCTCCCTCACCAGCCCCTCTTCTGTGGTCATCAGAATGAGGTAGTGAGCCAAAGGGATCTGTTTGAAGAGATCTGGGGACACATTGAGATAAAGGTATTTAAGAAAAGGGACCTTATCATCTGATTCAGCTTTTCTGTTAAATTTTCATGATCATATTCAGTATTGCAATGTCTAGCTCTCAGGCCACTGCCATAGAGGGTGATGATCACTTGAAAATTGGACTAAAATCTCAAGTCACTGCTGGCAAAACTGGTGTCCTATGTAGGTAACTCTCAGAAGATTTCATAGTTTCAACACGAGCATAAATCTAAACCATCATAACTGTTCTCTGATCTGCATCCCTGAGAAAAAGATTTAAGTGTATTTTTTTTCAGATTTTATTTATTTTTTTGAAGAGAGAGAGCACAAGCAGGAAGAGCACCAGCAGAGGGAGAAGCAGAATCCCCACTGAGCAGGGAGCCCAATGTGAGACTCAATCCCAGAACCCTAAGATCATGACCTGGGCTGAAGGCAGACACTTAATCGGCTGAGCCACCCAGGCTCCCCAGGTCTAAGTGTGTTTGTTATTCCCACTTCAAAGATGAGAAAATTGTGCAATGGTGATACAGTTAATGAACGACCCAGTTAGGTTGAGTCCAGGGGATGGGCCTTCCCCATTCCATCACAATTCCCACTATTTATGTGCTTCTCATACCCAACACATGAGCCATGGGTTTGCATGGAAAAGGACCACAGTGGAAGGGCAAGATGCACAGTTGTTCACTTCCCGTGTTTTCATGTTCAGTGTGGAAGGCAGAAGAACGGCCCCTCAAAGATGTCCTGTCCTGATCCCTGGAACTGGGGAGTATATTGTGTTACATGGTGAAAGGGACTTTGGAGATGCAGCTAAGGGTCTGAAAATGGGGAGATGATCTCCGTTATCCAGGGACCTGGTGTAATCTCAGAGGTCCTTGTAAGTGAGAGCAGGCAGGGAGAATCAGAGGCAGAAGAGCTGTGCTGTGAGAACAAAGCTCAGAAAGATGTTCTTGGTGGCTTTGAAGATGAAAGGGGCTACAGACCCAGGACCATGGGTGGGCTTCAGCATGAAACACATTCTTCCAGTGAGCCTCCAGAGGTGTGCACACAGCCTCGTGGGCACCATGTTGTTAGCTCTGGTAGACCTATTTCGGACTCCTGTGAGGCAGTGTATGTGTGGCATTCGAAGCCACTCTGTGTGTCATAATTTGTTATAGCAGCATGAGAAACTACAATTCCCAAGAATTGTTTTTATTAGTAATAATGTTTTTTCATAAAATTAGCTCATTCTTACCTGAGAATGATCATCAAATTGAACATTATAATCATTACTGACTGAATATGTAGGAACTGTGAGGAATTTGCCTCTCTTCTCTCTTACAAATGATCCCAATTGACTGCTTTCTCTGACAGTTTGAAAGAATCTTTACATCCTTACAGTTTTGTGAAGCTGAGTACTGATTGTCTAACTAGTTTCAAGGAACTTGAGAGCAATTTACTTGGAAATGACCTATGAATTTATTTAGGCCTTTTAATGAGACCATTTTTAAATTTTTTGCTTTGTTTTGTTTTGTTTTATGGTGGAAAGGGTTGCCCCTTCATAGAGGATTACTTGTATCTTGCCCGTTATTGGGGAAGCCAAAATTTCTTTGAAGTTTCAAGATGCTGAGGTTTTTGGAAATGTATTTACTTCACCCGTGATAAAATCTATTTTATCTGCAATTGGTTTCACTTTGAATGTTGTAACGATGTGTCTGTAAGTTTTGTAAGACCCCACTAATTATTTGACAAGAAATGTGGCTGCCAAATTCATAAAGTTCCAGGAAGCACACCAGAAGTAGATGCCAGGATGGGCAGTTGGAGGCACTTTCCCATCTCCTTCCACCTGGAGCTCAGTGACCTTGGACTTGGAGTGTCCTCTTTACGTTAGTGCCATCATAAACCAATGTGAAAAGAGAAAACAATTGAAAAGTAAATAGAAGGAAGTCTTGGGGTGCCTGGGTGGCTCAGTAGGTTAAGCCTTTGCCTTCAGCTCAGGTCATGATCTCAGGGTCCTGGGGATCAAGCCCCGCATCTGGCTCTCTGCACAGTGGGGAGCCTGCTTCCTCCTCTCTCTCTGCCTTCCTCTCTTCCTACTCGTGATCTCCATCTGTCAAATAAATAAAAATCTTTTAAAAAAAGAAGGAAGTCTTGAACTAAGACATATCTCTGAAGGTTGTGTCAAGAGGTTGATACCCCATTTAGGACCATTGCTTCTGAACAGTGAAATGAAAAAGCTGACACTCACTTGTCCTCAGCCTTTTGTCTTCTGTGCACCAGTATGCACAGACCCACACCACGGATTTGTTCCAGTTAGTGTGTACTGGACATCTGTTGTTGGGACATCACAGTCTCCAACAATTCCTTCCTTGTCTTTTACATACTACAACCTGCCAGCTAACCATTGTCTTGGTGCCTTGGTAAGAAATAAATTTAGGGTTTGAATGTTCTTGTTGTCTTTGAAGTAACATTGTTGGATTTTCTAACACCTGTTATGCAGAAATTTTACTTAGCCTGCACAATGATTAGTTTATGGCTAGTTAAGAAAGATTTTTAACATTTCTTGCCTTGTTAATTTTTTGTTTGATTATTGACATATGACATCAGTTTTCTGAACTGTGGATTAGATGATAATATTTCTATTCATCTCCAGCATGAAGGCAATAATCTACTATTTTTATTTATTTATTTATTTATTTATTTATTTATTTATTTAATTTATTTTTTATTTTCAGCATACCAGTATTCATTATTTTTGTACCACACCCAGTGCTCCATGCAATCCGTGCCCTCTATTATACCCACCACCTGGTACCCCGACCTCCCACCCCCCCGCCCCTTCAAAATCCTCAGATTGTTTTTCAGAGACCATAGTCTATTTTTAACCACTATCATTATGAGAAGTTTTTTTCAGTGGGAGTGTTCATTGACGTGTTCATTGTTTCTTATATGAAAGTCAGAAAACAAACATACCAGTGTGTCTGCAATAAGCACAATGGGCACAGCCTCATTCTTCTACTAACTGTGCTCAACATAAATCAGTGAACTCTGCCTTTATTTGAACTGTTCAGAGTTTTTAAAGTCATCATTATTTATTTTAGAATTTAGAATTTTCATTTTTGGTTCCAGTAGGTGAAAAGATCAGCAAAGCATTTTTTTTTTTTTCTTTTTACAATAATTTACAATGTTCTGAATAGGTGACAGTTCCAGAAGACTCTTTTGCATTTACCAATGACTTTACAATAAGCTGAATATAGAAAGTGAATATAGAGTTTTATCTGTTACCATGAGTAGGGCATCAGCAGTCAGATATACTTAGGACAGTTAGAGAATTATGTAGGTTTGAATGTTTATTTTCATTCTTGATGTGAAAGTAATTGCAGAATTCTCCTATTATTACAATATGTAAATATTGAATATATTCCGCATTCTTTATAATTACTTTTCAGTAGCCCTGACATGCCAGACATGTATTTTTTTCCCTCAATAATCCCCCAAATTTAGAACACTATATTTCCCATGAACATACATGTAATTTTTAATTTAGTGATTATTTATGGAATGCAAATTCTTAGAATACCTCCAAATGATTCTCTTAGTTAACTTTTATTGTTCATTAGTGCTACTGATAAAATGTTTTTAT
The DNA here is from genome assembly GCF_964662115.1 of Mustela nivalis. Classification (NCBI taxonomy): domain Eukaryota; kingdom Metazoa; phylum Chordata; class Mammalia; order Carnivora; family Mustelidae; genus Mustela; species Mustela nivalis. The sequence goes on along the minus strand of NC_139021.1, from coordinate 93,851,621 downwards.
TTAAAATTTCCAGTTAATCCAAGTGCATAATTTGGATATTTTCCCTGAAATGGCAATTCTCACACTGTTTTTATTTCGAGATAGATGTAGAGAGAAACAGCATGGAAGAAATTGTCAAGAAAACAATACCTTTTGACAGAATTAACTTCTGGGAACTGTCAGCTTGTTCATAATAAGAGCCACATAATGCCGAATTGTGCTGTTTGATTTATATGGACTCTATGGTGTCACTTTTTTCCCTTACTAAAGTCTTTCTCAATATTGTTACTTTTTTCCCTTTCCACTAAAGTCTTTCTCAATTTAAGTTTTGGGTCAGTACTCTAGAAAAATGAAGAGAAAAAGTTTTGGATAAGACACAGGGAACTTCTCCCTAGTTTGCTGGTCGGAAAATACAGATTATGTTGTGGAATCCCTGGAGAATCAGGGAAGAGAGGCTTCAGCAAAGCAGCAGGCATCTCCAGGAAGTACTGTGGGCCCAGGGACCTTCTCGGATGAGCTGCTGCTGGAAACTCGCTGAAGCATTACCTTACCATCATCCTCAAACAAGGACAAATGGAGTGATCCCAGGGGCGCCTGGGAGACAGGACTGCCGTGTTAATTCTGCATTTCCATACTGTACAGCACAAATAGCCTACCATCTTTCCACTTGAATTTAAAGCAGTTGGACTCCAGACCAAGCAGCACTCATCTTCTCTCTGAGAGCATCCTTTCCAGAGGGATAGTTCCCACCTCCATCGTGAAAGAAGACCGGAAGTCACCGGTCATCCACATCCAAGTTAATGGTGTCCTCGAGGGGTTGTAGGTCACTCAGGCACGTGTGCTGTTTGTTTTCTCAGAATTGAGTGTTTCTGGGCATCCCTGCTTCTCAGAGCACACATCCCCGCCATATGCAGCATTTTAAATTGAAGTAAGAGACCCTAGAAATGATTCTTGAAAGTCAAAGCCTTTAGTTTGATGGCCAGATAGCCTGGTATTTTCCACCTCAAAGTTCCCCAAACTCTTTTTACTGTGAGAATAACAGGGGTACAGGAGGAGAGCGCTGAGGAGATATGTCGAGCCAAGGAGAAGCTAGATAGCAGTCCTTCCAGCTGGTAGAAATCGGAGGGAGGGCACCAGAGTGCATTCATCTCACCACAGACCAGTCCAGAAGGACAGGAATATGCAGCTGTTGGCCTTTCCCACCCAGCCTGCCTGGCTACAACCCTCACTGTATGGCTGTTCCTTGAACTTGTCAGACGTCACTGGAAACAAGTATTTCAAGGACAGTGTTGTCTGAAGAATCATGACTATTAATATCTATGACTTTATCCATTCTGAAGCAAAAGCCTTCTGGTGTCTTAGACTGTGCTTCTTGGTCATTCATGTAATATTGAAGTGAATTTCTTTAATGTAGATATTATTATTATTATTTAGGATTTTATTATTTTTAAGTAATCTGTACACCCAACATGGGGCTCAAACTCACCACCCCTAGAGCAGAAGTCACGTGCTCTTCTGACTGAGCAAGCCAGGCTCCCCTTTCACATGTAGGTTTTAATTTTTCTTGTCTGAAGTGTTCACATGGCAAGCAAGAAGAGAGAGACCTTAGGCAGGACCCAGGGCAGAAATGACCTAGGGACTGTGGGGGAGGGATGGAAGAGCAGTAGACGGGGTGGGGGGGTGTCAGGGTTGAGGGCCCACTGGCAGCCATGTGGGTCATCAGATAGCATGAGGGGTTAGGCTGGAAATACTGAGCAAAGGATTGTATCTGAGGCCTGGAGACAAAGGGGAAAAGGGCAGAGAATTGGGAACACATATGGCGGGATCAGCTGAAAGAAGTCCAGCAGTTTTAAAAACACCATTCAAGAATATTCTGTGTGACGTCGTCTGCGCCACCAACTAGACCTTGCCTTGCTCTGGTGGTAACTGTCTTCATTGTTGTGTTCTAGGAAAGGAATGGTTTTCTGTCACTCAAGAGTCTTATGAGGGCCGAGGGCATTTGTATTATATTTTGTGATTACAGTTGCAGATGCTGCTTATCTTATTTCTTGTAAAACGCAGAGGGAAACCTTCCAAGGGCTTTCCTGCTCTTGGGGCTCTTTGTAATCAAATCTGCTTCTCCAGCAGTAATGGTAGCATCTATTATCTCGCCTGAGCCACCAGCCATCGGATTGCCTTGCGGCTTCTACATCACTTGTGGTTTGTGGACTGTCCTGCAGTGCTGTCTAGTGTTCCTGACAGTAGGTTTTAAGCACGTAGCTGATTTATACTGCCTGGGATTTTCCCATCTCTTCCTAGCACTTGAATTTGGCAAATCAATCACTTGATCTTTTCCACCCCGTGTTCAGGCCTCCCTGGGAGGTCATTGGTGTCACACCAAGGAAGACTTCCCCATTGACAGAAAAAATGTTTTCATTGGAGTAGGGAACATCACCCCCTCTGGAAGATAGGCATGTTGTCATTTCAGATGAAGGAATGAAAACAAATAAGCAAATAAGAACATATTTTTCCAAGTGCACTGAGTCCGCAACAGCACTGTAAAGGGAGTTCTCGTACTTCTCCCATACTCCTCGTTCCCAGGCACATCCTTGGGCTTTCTTCTCTTCTCACCAGAGCTCTGGCTCCTGCAGCACAGAATAATCATGCTCAAATCCAGCCTCACACTTAAGTTCTCAGACCTGATTCCAAGATGCTAGGTTCAAGGAGTGGGGTGGGCAAGGGGGGCATGTGTGTGGGGGGGGTCTGCATTAGTCTGATATGCTAGCTCTCCATTCACTGTAACCTTGAATTTTTATATCATGTGGATCTGTCTTTAATCATTCCTTGTAATTAAGCAGAAACATAGTGGATAGAAACTGACAGTCACATGACTGGTCCCAAAGCCAGATGCAAAGGTGTCTCTCTCCTCTTTGCTCCTGCACCCCATGGAGTGGGCTGTAGAGGGTTTCATTTAACGCCCTCAGTCCCCCAGTTCCCTTGTCCCCTTATCTCTATCCTCACCAGATAGACACTTCAACCCCTGAGTTTTCCTCAACTGTAAAAAACCTTCAAATAAGGGAGCCTGGGTGTCTCAGTCAGTGAAGCACCCAACTGTTGGTTTCCACTTAGGTCATGATCTCAGGGTTGTGAGATTGAGCTTTGAGTTGGGCTCCACGCTTAGTGGGGAGTCTGCTTGGGATTCTCTCCCTCTCCTTCCGCCATCCCCCAACAGTCTCTCTTCTTTCACTCTGTCTCCTAAATAAATAAATAAGTAAATAAGCTTTAAAAAAGAATCATCCAATAAACATCATCAGCAGGACGTCCTTGTTAGTTCCCTGCATTGACTCAGAGTGGAACAAGGATATTTCTCCCTGCCTCAGGGGTCACTGTGACCCCAACCCAGATTTGACCAGAATATAGAACTATAAATTGCAAGGCTAATAATGAAGGAGCTGTTGTTAGAGTCAGTTGTCTTCTTAAGCTTAAGAAGGTTAGAGTTCTTTTCTTTTACAAGCATAATATTCCTGCCTTGATTCCCTATGCACTGTAGTACAGTGTGTTCTCAAGACTATTTCTTGGAACAGTCTGGAAAGTTCATGTGCTTCTTATTTTGTTGCTACTTGTAGAAGGCCAAAGGGGTTGAATGTGTCAGATGTATCGGGTCATTTCCATAACACACTACATATTAATAGAAAAGACGATGTAGAAATTCAAGGATGTGTTTCATCTTGTTTCAGCATTTAATTTCAGATCATGGCCAAATATTAGTTTTCATTGAGAAAAGCAAGAATCTGCCAAAAATCAACATGAAGCAAATGAATTACATCATGGTGAAAAAGAGTTAAGACATGTACACAGACACATTGTTCCATTCAGTTGTTATCAGAGTAGCCCTGTTTTCCCACACCTGGGTTTACACTTTTCTTTGCAGTTTAGAGAACTTTTAGTTAGAGAACTCAGTTTATGTATTGCATTCTGAAACTGCTCACATTTCTATAATAGAAATGCTCACGCAGTTTTCACAGTCAGCAGGCTTATTATGGGGAGACCTCCCTGATTCTGAACTATACTACAAAGCTACAGTAATTAAAGCAATATGGTATTGGCATAAAAACAGACATACAGATCAATGGAATGGAATAGAGAGGCCAGAAGTAAACTAACATTATATGGTCCATTAATTTATGACAAAGGAGCCAAGACTATAAGTGGGGAAAGGATAGTTTTGGAAATAAAAGGTATTGAGAAAACTGGCTAGCCACATGGAAAAGAATGAAACTAGACCACTGTCTTTCCCCATGCACAAAAAAATTAATTCAAAATAGATTAAAGACTTGAATGTGAGACCTGAAACCATAAACCTCCTAGGAAAAAATATAAGTGATAAGCTTCTTGACATAGGTCTTGGTGATGATTTTTTTAAAATCTGAAACCTAAAGCTAAACAACAAAAGCAGACATCAGACATTGGGGAGGATATGTGCTTTGGTGAGTGCTGATTCACAGACCTGTACCCCCTGGGGATAAAAATAAATGTTTATAAAAAAATAAAAATTTAAAAAAAGCAGACATCAGTAGGTGGGACTACATCATATTAAAAAGCTTCTTCACAGCAAAGGAAACCATCCAGAAATTGAAAAATATATATATACCAAATGGTAGAAAATATTTGCAACTCATGTATCTGATAAGGAATTAATGTCCAACATATATAAAGAATGCATACAACTCAATAGCAACATAAAACAATTCAATTTAAAAATGGGTGGAAGATCCCAATAGATGATTTTGCAGAGAACACATACATGAAAAGCTGCTCAACATCATTAATCACCAGGGAAATGCAAATCAAAACCACAAAGAGGTATCACCTTACACCTGTCAGAATGACTATTATTAAGAAGACAGGAAATAACAAGTTCAAGAGTGGAGGAAAGGGAACCTTTATACACTGTTGGTGGCAATGTAAATTAGTGCCATGGAGAACAGTTATGGAGGGTCTTCCAAAAAGCAAAAATAGAACTACTACCATATGATCCAACAATTCCACTCCTGAGTATCTTCCCAAAGAAAATGAAAACACTAATTCAAAAAAATTACATTTCTATATTTATTGCATTGTTATCTATAGTAGCCAAACTATGAAAAGAGCCAAGTGTCCATGTAGTGATGAATGGATATAGAAAATGTGGTGTATGTATACAATGGATTATTACTCAGCCACTAAAAAGAATGAGATCTTGCCATTTGTGACAACATGGCTGAAACGTGAGGTATTATACAAAGTGAGCTAAGTCAGACAGAGAAAGACAAGTACTGTATTATCTCTCTTACACGTGGAATATTAAGAGAAAAAAAAAGACAAGCTCATAGAGGACAGATTGGTGGCTGCCAGAATCAGGGAGGGGGTGGGGATGTGAGAAATATGGGTGAAGGGGATCAAAAGATAAAAAGAAAAAAAAATACAGTTGATGTGAAACAAGCAGAGCAATTTTGAATCACAATCAAAATATTGAATAGAAATGTAGAGAAAAGACAATGTGTGTCCTTGAGAGATTTGCTCTGGAAATTTGTACTTACTCTATAATTCTCGAAATATTTTCTTGAAATTTTGGGGAAGATTTTTTTTAAGAAAAGTTATTGTCAACTCTCTTAAATAAAACTAGAACAAAGTTTTCGGGGTTTTGTTTGTGGTTTTTTTGTTTGTTTGTTTTTGTTTTTTGGGTTTTTTTGAAACTGCGTAAACACGGATTTGGGAATTTGGAGCCACCCTGGAAAAATTCTTCAAATTGCTGTTGTAGTCACACATTCTTTTAGATACACACCTACTTCTCTAGCTATGGTCTGAAACAATTTTTGACTCTTCTCAGACTATTTTCCACTTTCAAAGGAAGATTTTCCATCCTTGTAGCTAGTCAAAAGAATGAGCTGTGTTCTCTAAAAGCAGTTCCAGAAGGGGACTTTTTCAAAATGGTTAGAATAATAGTAACAACTCTGGTACAACAGGCATCACCTTTGAAACAGTGCAGTTGTCTGGATATGTTAGTGCTTAGGTATTTGTTGAAAAAATATAATAGTTTGGGATGCCTGGGTGGCTCAGTTGATTAAGCCACTGCCGTTGGCTCAGGTTGCGATCCCAGGGTCCTGGGATCGAGTCCCACATCAGGACCCTTCCATGCAGGAAGCCTGCTTCTCTCTTTGCCTCTGCCTGCCTCTCTTCCTGCTTGTGTGTTTTCTCTCTCTCTCCCTCTCTTTCAGATAAATAAAATAAAAAAAGAAAAAATATAATAGTTTATAGTTACATGTGTCATAGCGAGCTAGTGGATACCTTGCTTTAAAAATTTTCACTTCCTTGAACCCAAATACAGTTAAATGGCCACAGTAGCTTATGAAGTGCTTGCCTTTGATTTCTGGAGGAATATGAGATCTTGACATTTTCAGGAATCATGATAGCATAACTTAGCACATTAGTGCCACAACTACATCTTTTAGTAGTGAAAACACATTAGTAAAGCAAGACTTCGCAAAATAGGAAAAAAATATTACAATTTGAAAACTAGGTGATTGCTTGAAGTGTTTTTTTTTACCACAATACAAATTTTCTTTAAATTAAATTTATTTATTTTCAGCATAACAGTATTCATTATTTTCTCACCACACCCAGTGCTCCATGCAATCCGTGCCCTCTATAATACCCACCACCTGGTACCCCAACCTCCCACCCCCCCGCCACTTCAAACCCCTCAGATTGTTTTTCAGAGTCCATAGTCTCTCATGATTCACCTCCCCTTCCAATTTCCCCCAACTCCCTTCACCTCTCTAATTCCCCATGTCCTCCATGCTATTTGTTATGCTCCACAAATAAGTGAAACCATATGATAATTGACTCCCTCTGCTTGACTTCTTTCACTCAGCATAATCTCTTCCAGTCTGGTCCATGTTACTACAAAAGTTGGGTATTCGTCCTTTCTGATGGAGGCATAATACTCCATAGTGTATATGGAACACATTTTCCTTATCCATTCGTCCGTTGAAGGGCATCTTGGTTCATTCCATAGTTTGGAAACCGTGGCCATTGCTGCTATAAACATTGGGGTACAGATGGCCCTTCTTTTCACTCCATCTGTATCTTTGGGGTAAATACCCAGGAGTGCAATTGCAGGGTCAAGGGAAGTTCTATTTTTAATTTCTTGAGGAATCTCCACACTGTTCTCCAAAGAGGCTGCATCAACCTGCATTCCCACCAACAGTGGAAAAGGGTTCCCCTTTCTCCACATCCCCTCCAACACATGTTGTTTCCTGTCTTGCTAATTTTGGCCATTCTAACTGGATTAAGGTGATATCTCAATGTGGTTTTAATTTGAATCTCCCTGAGGGCTAGTGATGATGAACATTTCTTCATGTGTTTGATAGCCATTTGTATGTCTTCATTGGAGAAGTGTCTGTTCATATCTTCTGCCCATTTTTTGATATGATTGCCTGTTTTGTGTGTGTTGAGTTTGAGGAGTTCATTATAGATCCTGAATCAACCTTTTGTCTGTACTTTCATTTGCAAATATCTTCTCCCATTCCGTAGGTTGCCTCTTTGTTTTTTTTACTGTCTCCTTTGCTGTGCAGAAGCTTTTGATTTTGATGAAGTCCCAAAAGTTTATTTTCGCTTTTGTTTCCTTGGCCTTTGGAGACATATCATGAAAGAAGTTGCTGTGGCTGATATCGAAGAGATTACTGCCTATGTTCTCCTCTAGGATTCTAATGGATTCCTGTCTCACGTTGAGGTCTTTTATCCATTTTAAGTTTATCTTTGTGTATGGTGTAAGAGAATGGTCGAGTTTCATTCTTCTACATATAGTGGCCCAGTTTTCCCAGCACCATTTATTGAAGAGACTGTCTTTTTTCAACTGTATATTTTTTCCTGTTTTGTCGAAGATTAAATGACCATAGAGTTGAGGGTCCATATCTGGGCTCTCTACTCTGTTCCACTGGTCTATGTGTCTGTTTTTATGCCAGTACCATGCTGTCTTGGTGACCACAGCTTTGTAATAAAGCTTGAAATCAGGTAACATGATGCCACCAGTTTTATTTTTGTTTTTCAACATTTCCTTAGTGGTTCGGGGTCTCTTCTGATTCCATACAAATTTATGGATTATTTGCTCCAGCTCTTTGAAGAATACTGGTGGAATTCTGATCAGAATGGCATTAAAAGTATAGATTGCTCTAGGCAGTATAGACATTTTAACAATGTTTATTCTTCTGATCCAAGAGCATGAAATGGTCTTCCATCTTTTTGTGTCTTCTTCAATTTCCTTCATGAGTGTTCTTTAGTCCCTCAAGTACAGATCCTTTACCCTTTTGGTTAAGTTTATTCCCAGGTATCTTATGGTCCTTGGTGCTATATTATATGGAATCAATTCTCTAATTTTCCTTTCTGTATTTTCATTGTTAGGGTATAAGAGAACCACTGATTTCTGCACATTGACTTTGTATCCTGCCACATTGCTGAATTGCTGTATGAGTTCTAGTATTTTGGGGGTGGAGTCTTTTGTGTTTTCAACTATAAAATTTGTATTGTGCGTTTCTTTATATGGAAAACACAATACAAATTTTATAGTTTAATATATATTAACATTCTGGTGGAGGTGGTGTCCAGTCTAACTCATCTTTGTAAGTTTGTGACTTATGTTATGAAAGTGATGACACCATATTTTGTTCATGAATGGTGGCTAAAAATCTACTGGTCAGATAAATGCATGTGAGTATTGACAAATTAGATCATGCACATTTGATGCATTGAGGAATAGCTTGATGGAGCATTTGAAAGTAAATACAGGTTTACTTTTGTAAGATCTCTGTTTTGAATGATTTAACTTTTGAACATTTTACACGGCCTCTGAAATGAGGAATCTGAAATTGGATTCAAGAAGTCATTGCAAGTTAGATATTTATAGAAATTAATCTAAACAATGCATCTGTGCTGAGTAACTTCTGTGGTTCCGGATGATGCATGAGATGCTGGGAAAACAGGAATCGTACTTACTCCATGGACTGTGGGATCCAGAGGGTATGAACTGAACTAGGAGTCTTTGCAGCAACCCTGCGTCCCATACACATGTTCTCATTCCAGATCCCCAGGTTCTCGTCTCTCCTTTGAAATGTGGTGAATTTGGACTCATGGTCTCCAAAGTCCTCTCCGATTAGAATGTACACTATGATTTTCTGAATTCTCTTCTGTTCCTAAGTGATAGCATCCTACCCACCCCGAAGTTCTTCGTATTCTCCATATGTACTGTAACATGCGAGTACTCTGGGGGAGCATCCCATGAACTAGTAAAATCTTTTCACTCCCAGGTTTTGTTATTACACAACCAGAAAACATCTGAGCTTTATGTACACAAAGGACAGTGTAGACTCGACTATCACATTTATGCAGATAATACATCTAGCTGATCTGAAGGTCTTTTTTTAGTCCCTCAAAAAATTGGAGATACTTTTGCCTGAATTAGCTGGTTAATTTATCCACTGTCCACCTCACTTAGTCTTCGGAGAAACAATTTCTAAACCCCCTGAAACTGTAGTTTATGTTCACTCTGGTTTAGAGCTTATGTTCTCTGGCGAGTACAGAATGTGTCACTTCATTAAAGAGAGACTCTTAATATTGTTTATGGAAACAGGGAACAAAATGAAGTTAAAAATCTGGAAGACACCCTATTTGGCCACTGCCTTTTGGGGAGAAGTAATTCCAAATAATTAAAAAAAGGGCCAGTTGACTTTTTTCTTAACCACTGTCCAGGAAGGACTTATAATTTCCCTCAGTAACTAAGTCGGCAGCCACGGGTATTTTCTTAAGTAGGTTCCTTCTTGGGGAGAACTGGAACAAAGGACATGACAGGATAACGTCTATAACTAACCCCTAAATCTCTCAAGTTTTCCTATCATTTTGCTTCTATTTTAAAGGCCTCAACCCATAGTTAAGTCCTCTTAACTGTGCAATTGAATTCAGTGCAACTGAGAACGTGCAAAACCTCAGAAAAGAAAAAAAAAAGCAGATTTCACATGGGGAATGAAGTGTTTTATTATTTCTTTCAAGTTCTGCCCCCTTTACACTTTTCTGGACGCATCTCTCAAGGCAGGCATTGCAAGAGGTTTTGAGAAGAGATAAATGGTGATCAAACAAGCATAGCAGAAATGCCTTTTCTGAGGGTTAATGAGGTCACATTGTTTTTCATATTTTTGAAGTCTTAGAATACTTGTGGATTTTTATTCTGATGACCAAAAGCAGCTGTTTTTAGTCAACTTTTAAATGAAGTTCTTTTGTAGTTCGTCCATTTCAGAATCAGCCAACTTCTGGGCCCCCAGTGAACCTTCCCCTGTGTGAACACCAGACACTTCCATTATTTGTGGGAGTTAATCTTCAGGTTAATCTCCAAAGACAGATTTTTTTGGAATCACATGTAAGAAAATAAGAATCCCCATCTGGATCTCTGCATCTGAGGCTTGTTTTGAATTCATATATAAATTCTTTATTTCCACACAAATGTGCTATGTTAACCATCTCTGAACATGAATTACATTTTTCCACTGCTGAAATTCTCAAGTAACTCAATGAGTATTTCATTCTTTTCTCCTCCAGGGTCCTCTGGGGACCCTAGATTTGGAAGGAGTTCACTTATAAAACTGTCATCATTCACACCATCTTTTCCCCTACCTTTTATTTTTATTTTTACTGAAATATACATATAGAAAAATCCATGTGTATTAAGTACACATCTTGATCAATTCTGGCAAACTGAACCTACACCCATATAACCAGCGTGCCTCCCAAGAAACAAGACACACCAGTGCCCTGAGAAGCCCACGCTCACACTCCCATCCCATCACTGGCTCTCCCATCTCCCACTAGCTATCCGCCTAACTTATAGCAGCATAGACTTTTCCTTGTCTGTTTCTGTGCTTCATTTACATGAAATCAAACAGTACATTTGCTTAAGTGTTTAGCTTCTTTCTCTTGCCACTTTTGGTAAGAGTTATCTTATTGATACATGTAGTTAAAAATGTTTTTTTTTAAATTTATTTATTTATTCATAAGAGACAGGGAGAAAGAGGGAGAAGCAGGCTCCCTAAGGAGCAGGGAGCCTGATGTGGGGCTTGATCCCAGGACTCCAGGTTCATGACCTGAACCAAAAGCAGATGCCTAATCTACTGAGCCATCCAGGCACCCAAAACTGTTTCTTCTTACTGCTGTGCAGTATTACATCGTAGGGATCTAGCACATTTTATCCATTTCCGTTGATGGATATCTGGGCAGTTTTCTTGTTGATGCTTCTACAGATAGTGCTCGCTCCTGTGAGCATTTTTCTGGATTTCCCTTGGTGAGCAATTTGTATACATCTCTCTTGTATTTACATACATAGGAGATCATCAACGTATTTTATGTTTTCAATTTTATTGATGAAAAACATATCACTGAGAATGTCTGATCCACATAAATCAACCAGAGTGACTCTGTTGAGTTGATATAATTTTTTTTTTCTAAATCATAGAAACTCAGCATTTTAGTAAGCCTGGCTTCCTTCTTGGTTTCACTCAAGATCATTTCATTTCCACCCAGTGCACCATCTGCCTCTTGCTCAGTAGACCTACTCGTGCTCACTGTACTAACGCTTACTCCTCCCTCTTTGCTTGTACTTCTTAGTCATCATACTTCTAGTGATAAATAACAACAGCAACTGTGTATTGAGCACTAACCATGTGAAAAAAGTTGTGATACTTTTTACTTTATTTTATTTGACCCTCACATTATTCTCATGTTATGCAAATATTATTGTCCCAATTGATCTGTAACTTTAAAATTATGATTATTATGATACAAATCTACAAAACCAGGACCGAGAATGATGTAGTTAACCTTCATGGACTCAACCCTCAGATTAAATTTATGTAGAAAGTCTGACAATTTTGCTTCAATTTTTTCCTGTCCTGAAGATTTAGAATGAGACAACTTTCTCAAGTCATGCTACCACTAAGGGAAAGAGCTGATATTAGAGCCCAGAAGATAAAAGACTCTTTATTAGTGTCCCTGTAAACTCTATCCTCCCGCTCATACTTGGTATTATTTCAAGGTCATACCTCCTTCAGATGGCTCTTCCTTGAATGACTCTATCCTGTTTTAGCTTTTCTTTTTCCAAGAATACCAGCCGGTGTTTATTCATTTAGCCAACAAATATTCATTTAGCCAACAAACTTTTTTAGGTACCAGGAACTATGCTAGTTAGAATCTTTCCATGTCATTTGTAATTCTTACTACAGCCTGTGGGGGAGCTCAGCTGAACCAAGGGGAAACCACAGTTTAGAGCCTAAATCCCTTTCTAGTGCTCTATCTAGATCTAGGAGTCCCCCAAGCCAGCACCCATCTCAAGTGCATCTGCTTCTAAAACCAATGCTTTTTTTTTTAAGATTTTATTTATTTGACACAGAGACAGATCACAAGTAGGCAGAGAGTCAGGCAGAGAGAGAGAGAGGGAAGTAGGCTCCCTGCTGAGCAGAAATCCCGATGCAGGGCTCCATCCCAGGACCCTGGGATCATGACCTGAGCTTAAGGCAGAGGCTTGACCCCAATAAGGCACCCAGGCATCCTAAAACCAATGCTTTTAATAACCTCTAAAACGTTCCTTGGGGAAGGAATGTTACTTTTTATTTTTTTTGGTAATGGTAGTCAGTATGCAATGCCAGCTGGGTGTGAGTCCCTCTCCCCAGTGTGTGCCATCTCCCATTACACAAGTGACAATGTCCACGTCCAGAAGGGTGTGTGATGGGTACCGGGTCGAGGGCTACTTTGGGAAGCCAGGGTTGGATTCCGTCTTCACCACACCCAGTGCAGGGCTGCTTCTCTGTAACATGACGCTGCAGGTCTCCAGGCAGGAGGGGACAAGTATGTGATCAGGTCCATTCAACAAAATAAAACCTCTGGTTAATTCTCTGATAAAAACTTTTTCTTCAAGTCCACATCCAGTGACCTCATCATCCCATGTGAACCTGTTCTCAGTCTTCACCCTCCTTCCTTCAGAGTCTCCTTCTGAGTCACCTCTTCCCCTGGCTATTCGGCACCTCAACTCTCCTTGCTTTCTTTCTAACTGCAATCATGCTCTCTCTCCTTCCTAAGTGACTCTTCCCCCTTCCTCCTAAAATACAGCCAGTACTCAAGACTTTGCCTTGAACTCTCTTCTTTTTCTGTTCTCTCTCTGTCAACAATCTCATTTACCACAGGATTTCCTGTTCAGAAGACTCCAGATCCTTTTATTTTTAGCCCTGATTTCCCCTTTGTGATTTCTTTATTTCCTTTTAATTTTTAATTATTTATTTTTATTTTTTATTATGTTATGTTAGATTTAGATCCAGTGCTGGAGGTGCCTGTGGAGTTCAACTCGTGCCAAGCAAATTTTGGCATTTGCTTTCCTCCCCAAACCTGTTCCTCCCTTTAATCCCACTGGTTGGCCATTCTCTCTGTCATGACCCCATGCCTCATTGACCTCTTGCCTGTGTTTTATAAGGGCTCTTCCTGTTCCTCGTTTCTACTTAAACCCAGCCTGGTAACCAAAACCAAAGTCCTCTTCTTAAGGGCACCATGGGTCATTTCACTGTCCCATCCAAATAAGCTTTGAGGGCTCCGTGGTGCCCACCAACTAAAATTGACCCGTCTGTGTCCCCTTTTTATCTAATTTCAACTGATCTTTCAAATCAAATAATATATTTTTTTCTCCTGACATGTCTACACTGTCCCATTTCTGAATCTTTTCCTCCTGCTTTTTCTTTCTTTTAAACCAGGGATAATGGACAGTAGAGGATATGTCCCATCAAAGGAAATCCACTTCAAATGGGGAATGGGACCCACATTTTATTCTAGACAAGAAAAAGACAGTTGATTAGGGACTTTAACTTAAAAAATGTAACTGAAAATTATGTTATAAACATAAGTTTATTTTCATCATAATTAATAAAATTTAGGTTATAAATGGAATTATGTCCTAATTCTTGGAAAGTACAAAGAGCAATTATTGATCAAGTTTTGGGCATGATTTTCTGGCAATTGTAAAATAAAGTGACTCAATCATATTGATTTTGACTTTTGCAACACAAATATAAATGATTTTTTAAAAATTTCAGAAACTTAGTTTTATTTAGAGCACCTTTTAAATTAACTTGATTTTACAAGGACCACATCAGTCCTTTAATTACTTGGGTTCTCTGTACTAGATCCTCATTTATGAGTGTCTTTGCATGCAATTTGAGTGGTTCTTCCCTATCTCTCCTTTCATCGAACTGTATGCAACTCTGCAGAGTTTCCAGTATCTACACTTAGCACTAGGTTACTGTTGATGTTGTAATCATTAAACAATTTGTAAGACTTCCTGTGATGACCTGACACTTTTCCCTTAGGTCTTCTATGGTGTTTACCATGGTCTGAGTGTTTGAGTACACATCTGTTCTACTAGGTTTTCAGTTTCTTGCAGGGCAAGAATAGTGCTTTGTTCTTTTCTGTACCTTTGTCAGATCCATGGAAATGTCTTGTACATAGTAAAAATTTAATAAGTATTTGTTGAATTCTGTTTTCTATTGGTTCCCCAGTAGAACCAAGCTTTGCCTTTTGCTAGATCTCATCATTGGACACAATGCCATCTAGTTTATGGAAAAATGGGCCATTGTATTTTTTTCTATAAATGTACTGTACTAATGAGGAGTTCCATTCCAAATCAAAGAGTCAACATCAGATATAACCAATAGTGATATAGCCAATAGTGTTTCATAAAAAAGAATAACTAAAATATTCTATGATAGCAAGTAAGATGTGTATTCCAAATCTTGTAAAATATTTATTGGTACATGATGTGTAATGGTTATTTTTGCTAAAATATATACATAAAATTAAAAGATATAAATTAGGCTATTTAACATAAGTGTAAAAGTTATCACAAAATCAGTTAAGATTCTAATTGACAACATTCTCTTCTCTGTCCTAGACTTAGAAGGGGCTTTGGAAGATGATTTTAATAACCCAATTCATTTTCAGACCCCTGGGTGGATCAGTTAGTTAAGGGTCTGCCTTCAGCTCAGGTCATGATCCCAAAGTCCTGGAATTGAGCCCTGCATTGGAGTGGGGGGATGTCCCTGTTCAGCAGGGAGCCTGCTTCTCCCTCTTTCACTCTCCCTTCCTTGTGCGTGCTCTCTCTCTCTTTCTCTCTTTTTGCCAAATAAATAAATAAAATCCTTTTCTTAAAAGATTTAAATATATTTTAATATAATAAAATTTTTAATTTTTTTATTTTTTATAAACATATATTTTTATCCCCAGGGGTACAGGTCTGTGAATCACCAGGTTTACACACTTCACAGCACTCACCAAAGCACATACCCTCCCCAATGTTTATAATCCCACCCCATTCTCCTAAACCCCCTCCTCCCAGCAACCCTCAGTTTGTTTTTCGAGATTAAGAGTCACTTATGGTTTGTCTCCCTCCCAATTCCATCTTGTTTCATTGATTCTTCTTCTACCCACTTAAGCCCCCATGTTGCATCACCACTTCCTCATATCAGGGAGATCATATATTAATTTTTAATAATAAAATATATTTTTATTTAAAAATAACTGTATTCTTTTAAAAAATCTTCACTCAAGGAGTACCTGGGTGGCTCAGTTGATTAAGTGTGTACCTTTGGCTCAGGTCATGATCTCAGGGTCCTGGGATCAAGTCTCATGTTGAGCTCCCAGGTCTGCAGGGAGACTGCCTCTCCCTCTGCCCCTAGCCCCTGCTTGTGTTCTCTCTCTCTCGCTCTCTCAAATAAATAAAATGTTTAAAAATTAATTAATTAATTAATTAATCAATCAATTAATTAATTAACTAATTTTTTAAAAAATCTCACTGGAGTATGCCTTAAGCAAATTACTTTACTCCTAAGTAAGTAGAGATTGAGTTTGGGAGAAGCTGACAATTCTGTCAACCTTAGATTTGCCTCATCTTATTTTAGGGGTTATGCAGTACCTCTTTGGGGAAAAGATAATAATTTTGTTTCTACCACTAAGAGCTGAGCTAACATTTTCCCCAGTCACCCTTTTCTTACTCAAAGTGGTTCAGTCAGAGAACAAATAAATTCTACACAACAGCAAAAAGTAGTCATGTCATTCTCTTTGATATTTAGTCACGAGAATACTTCACATACCATTGGAAAACCATTCAAACTATTACCAGGTCACTGGAATGGGCATTTTAAAAGGAATTTCTGGCAGAAGACAATGCCCAGACTTAGCATTTACTGTTATATCAAAATCAATGAATGAATAAGGGTGGCAAAATCTAAGAGTAGTAGGAAATATGTGGCTGTGATTGAGAAGCATTGTGATCTATGAAGTGGGTTGAGATGGTGACCACCAACATTGCTAACATCTAACTAGGAAAAAAAAAATTCCTCCATAACTTGAACAACCTTGCTCTCTCATACAAAGCTTTTATTCCTAAGTAGCAGTGTAGTGTACCTGACCTAATGTGGGTTTTTTCCATATGTTCTGATAAATATACTTTGGGGTCAAACTAAAATAGATAATGTATGCAAAAATGAGTTTTTATACCATTTTTTATACTTCTCTTTCTTTTCAGTATCCAAATCTATCCTTCTGACTTAGAGTTTCTCTTTGTTGCCCTAGCAATGCCTATTAACTCGCAGTCTCCTTAATAAAGAAGGCTGCCTTGTGATGTATTTCTCAATGCCCCCATATAATTCTGACAGCTGGAATTAGATGCTGTTCTCTGTTCCTCTCCAGTCGTAATGTGCTATTTCCTAACCTTTAGCTGGGTCAGGTATTAAAACCTATGACTTCAGGACCATTTATCAAGAAACAGTTGCTCAGTTCAACTCCTATTAAATAATACTTCATTCAGACTTCTTTGGTCTTACCATGAAACTTTTTTCCAACATTTCTTGCCCTGCAAATTCTCATTTGAAACAGTTTATTAGAGAGTGAAGCAACATGCATTTCTGGAAACCATATGTTATCGTATCAGGCTTCTTGGATGACCCTGCCTTTGTGCCCCACCATGGACTCACCCATTCATTTATTTTGTCATCAGCACATTCTTATTATAAGAAAATTTTCGCTACACATGCCTTATATTCATCCAGAATGAATGCCATCCTTTTTGAGAAAAAGAATAAATTTTCAGTCATCCAAAGGCTAAAGGATAATTATTATTTACATACCATCACTATGAGAATTATTAAAGGATGTACTTAAGCAGGAAGAAAAGCATGACCAAAGGAAAAAAATAAGACATACAGGAAGCAATAGTGAGCACAGAGTTTCATCAATGGATTTGTACCTATAACTAACTGTCACCTGCAAACAAATAGCTATTTTTTCGCATTTTTTTAAACATTAAACCAAGATGCTAGACAGCACCAAGGAGATTATATGTGCATATGTTCAATGGGTGATTAAATTTGTGATTCCAGAAAAAAATAACTAGATAAAATATAGCTTCTAAACTGGCAGAGGGAGGTGCCTGGGTGGTTAAATTGGTTAATAGACTGCCTTCAGCTCAGGTCATGATCCTGGAGTATGGGGATCAAGTCCCACACTGGGGTCCCAGCTCCTTGGGGGGTCTGCTTCTCCCTCTGATTTCTCCTTGCTCTTGCTCTCTCGCTCTCTCTCAAATAAATAAATAGATAAATAAATGTTTAAACTGGAAGAGGGAAGAACATGGAATTGAGGAAAAGGTCCATTCAATAAATGTTAGGAAAAGAAAGAAAATGAACAAAGGGAAGAGAAAATACAGAAGAAGATGACAGAAGTAAGCTCAGAGTGTTGGTAGTCAACCTCAGGTCAACACGTCAGTCCCACCGAGAAGGAAGACTCAGTGCAGGTGCTCTGGTGTGTGCCAGGTGTGGCTCTGAGTTCTCTATCCAGAGCAGCTCGTGGACTCTTAAATGACAGACCATGAAGGGGGGACATTTCTTACCCCCATTCTGTAAATGAGGATACTGAAGGGTAGGGAGAGTAGATCTCATGCCAGGTTCAAGGTTGGAGCCAGGATTTGATTCAGGTCAAGTGTTCTTGGGCCTAATACTCTCCACCGGCGTCACTGTTTAATCGGTAATGTTGCCTGGGAAACACAAACTGCAGAATTGTATATTCAGTATGATGCCACTTGTTAAAATGCGAAAATCCGTAAAACAGTGGTCTATACATATGTATAGACCATAAAAATATGTTCTATACATAAATGTATGTTAAAAGTATTGGGAAAACACATTCATCAAAATTCTAGAATGATGCCAGTTTCAAAATAGTGGTTATCTTTGAAGAGAGAAGAGAAGTAGTATATGATCTCAAAGGGCTTCAACTATATCTGTTATGTATTTGTTTCTTGTTTTTGTTTTTTTGTTTTTTGTTTTTGTTTTTTATTTTTTTTGAAAATTCTATTTATTTATTTGACAAAGAGAGATCACAAGTAGGCAGAGAGGCAGGCAGAGAGAAAGGGGAGGAAGCAGGTTCCCTGTGGAGCAGAGAGACCTACATGGGGTTCCATCCCAGGACTCTGGGATCATGACCTGAGCTGAAGGCAGAGGCTTTAACCCACTGAGTCACCCAGGTGCCCCTATATTTGTTTTTAATATATGGTCTGTGGGGTGCCTGTGTAGCTCAGTTGGTTAGCATCCAACTCTTGATTTTACCTCAGGTCATGATCTCAGGGTCCTGGGATTGATTCCCATGTCATTCTCCCTGAGCCTGCCACCCCTCCCCATGTTCTCCCTTCCTCTCTCTTTCTGTATCTAATAAATAAATAAATCTTTAAAAAAATAATATATGGTATGAAGCAAACATGGCAAAAATGTTACACTTTGTTATGGCTGGGTGATGATTCACAAGTGTTTTTGTAATGTGTTCTATTCTTTTTGTATGTTTGGAATATTTCACAATTAACATATTTTCTCTTAAAGCAAAGAAACAGTTCTAGGAAAGAGACTCTTCTCTCTTCTATACTCTAGGAAATTAGTCATTGAATCCTGAATTTTAAATTGTTCTTTTTACATATGGCTCATTCTGTAGAATACAGTGCTACCCACCATTGTGCATGTACAAAACTGTAACAGTGTTGCTGTTTGGGGGAGCAGTGCCTAACAGACCTTTCCTTCACTCGAATTTGGAACCAAATTGTCAAAGACAAAGAAGTCAGACAAATGCAAATCAGACTATCACCATTTGCTACTTACAAGACATCGGAAAATGTGGTAGTGTGTGTGTGGCAAAAGTGGGCTTTTAATACTGAACAGACGTATCCAGCCAAGCCGGTGGCCCTGGAGAATCGTGGACCATTGGAGAGCAGGGCCTGCCCCTGTGAGATTTATGCCAGTGAGAGGCAAGACCAGACTGGAGTTTTCCTGCAGGAGGGAGGAAGCAGCTGAGCTCTCTATACCTAGCTCCTCCCCACGGCCCCTCTGGCCTCAGTTCACGACTGTGGAAGACTGAGGCATGCAAGAGAGGCTGGAACATTCTAAAGAAAATTATCCTAGTGGAAGTCGGAAGATTCAGGAAGAAATCTTCTATAATCCTCCCAAGCCCACTCAAACAAGAGTAAATCCGTCTTCTGTGGCTTCCAGATGCTCAGGATGCTAGGAGTTTTGAGGACATGAGTCATTTATATAATTAAATAATAATCTGATTGGCACATCTGGAAACAGACTCTCAATACGTCCCATCACAGCAGATACTCTTATCAACTAATTAGTTTATGTATGTATTTTCATTCATGAGGGCTTACTCTCATAGGTACTATTCTAAGTGATCTCTATTTCACTCAATTCTAAAAACTATTCTTAAATTTAAATAGAAGCTATTCTAAAAGCAAATATTCATAATATCCTCAGAGGTGTGAAAACAGGCAGAAAAGAGGTTAAGTAGGGGCACTGGGGTGGTTCAGTCATTGAAGCTTCTGCCTTTGGCTCAGGACATAATCCCAGGTTCCTGGGATTGAACCCAAGGTCAGGCTCTCTGCTCAGTGGGGAGTCGTCTTCTCCCTCTCCCTCTGTCCCTTCCCTTGCTTATGTCCCCCTCTGCTTATGCCCCCCTGACTCTCAAATAAATAATTACATTAAAAAGGTAAGGTACTTGCTCAGTGTCATGATAAATGTTAGAACCAGATATAGTCCTGAGTGTGTGACCCTGAAGAATGTGTTCTTTACTTCTTACATTTACCAAAACATACCTAGCCCTCAAAATACCACAGATTAAATTAGTTTCCCCTTTCTCCATACATTGAGTATCAGAAGGTGCTACAATTCCAGGACCCTGGCTGCCTGGGTTGGTGGAGTGTCTGACTCTTGATCTCCAGGTTATGAGTTTAAGCCATGTTGCGGGTACAGATTACTTAATTGGAAAAAAAAAAAAAAGATGCTATATTTGGGCTTGTTTTCTTTTTCCTTTTGACCCCTTCACCCATTTCTCCCACCTCCAACCACAAACTTCTGCCACCCCCCCATCTGTTCTGTCTGTGAGCTCATATTTTTGTTTTTGTTTTGTTTAAGGTTCTACATGTGATTACTAGTATTTGTCTTTGTCTGGCCTGTTTTTCTTAGCATAATGACTTCAAGGGCCACCATGTTGTAAATTGAAAGATTTCATCCTTTATTAGGGCTGAGTAGAATTCCACTGTGTTTATCGACCACAGTTTCCTTATTCATTCATCCACTGATGGCATTTAGGTTGTTTCTTTATTTTCACTGTTGTAAATAATCCCGCAGTGTACACAGGGGTGAATCTACCTTTGTGAGTTAGAGTTTTTATTTCCTTCAGATAAATACTCAGAAAAGGAATTGCTGGCTCCTTTGGTAGTTCTGTTTCTCATTTTTTGGAGGAACTTCTGTACTGTTTTCCATAGTGGCCGCAGCCTTTTATACTCCTAGTAATGTTGCATTAGAGTTTTCCTCTACTCCACATCTTCACCAAAACTTGCTATTTCTTGTGTTTTTGATAATGACCCTTATGACAGGTGTGAAGTTGTGCCTCATTCTGGTTTGATTTGCATTTCCCTGATGATTAATGATGTTCAGCATCTTTTCGTGTCCGTGTAGACCATCTGTATTTCTTCTTCAGGAAAATGTCTATTTGGATCTGCTGCTGTTACATTAGATTACTTGTGGAGTTTTTGGTTCTTTTGTGTGTTTTATTTTGTTTTGCTGTTGAGTTGCATGAGTTCTTTATATTTTAAACATTAACCACTTACTAGATATGTAATTTACAAATATTTTACCTTAGGTTACCATTTTATTTTTTTGATGGTTTCCTTTGTTGTTTGGACGTTTTATAGTTTGATGTAGGCCCACACTTTGCTTCTTTGTTTGTTTTTACTTGGTATCAGCTTAAAAGCACCACTACCAAGACCTATGTGAAAGACCTTTCCAAACCCTGTGTTTTATGCTACAAGTTTTATAGTTCCAGGACTTATATTCAAGTATTTGACCCATTTTGAGTTAAACTTTGGGTATGGTATAAGAGAATGGTGCAGATTCTTTGTTTTGCCTGTGGCTCTCCAATGTTCCCACCACCATTGATGATAGAGACTGTTTCTTCCCCCTTGTTTATTCTTGGCTCTTTTGTCATAAAGGTCCCAGGCCATAGATTTGTGTGTTTATTTCTGGGCTCTCTCCTGTCTTCTGGTGATGTGTGTGTCTGTTTTTATGACAATGACAGATTATTTTGATTCTCAAGCTTTGTCATTAGTCTGAAATGAGCAAGCGCAATGCCTTTAGTGTGTTTCTTCTTTCTCTAGATTGCTCTGGTATTCAGAGTCTTTTGTGGCATCATACAAATTTTTAGATCCTTTTGTTCTCTTTATGTGAAAAATGTCCTTAGAATTTTGATAGAAATTACAACATAGATGGTTTAGGGAAGTATGGACATTTTACCACTATTATTTCTTCTCACCAATGAATATGTGATATGTTTTGGTTTATGTGTGTTGCCTTCAGTTTCTTTTCTTACTGTCTTGTAGTTTTCATTATACAAGATTTTACCTCTTGGTGAAGTGTATTCCTGGTTATTTTATTCTTTTTGATGCAGCTTCAGGTGGGATGATCTTCCTAATTTATTTTCTGATGATTCGTTATTAGTGTATAGAAATGCAGCAGGTTTTGGGGTAGTGATATTGTACCCTGTCCCTTTACTGAATTTAGTCATAGTTTGATTTTTTTTTATAGTTTGAACAATTTTTCACTGGCTTCTTTGAGGTTTTTCTGTATCATCTGCAAATAGTGACCATTTTACTTCTTTCTTTCCAGTTTTGATGCCTTCTGATTATCTTCTTGCATAATTGTTCTGCCTTGGATTTTTAATTATTGTGTTCAGTAAAAGTGGCAAGGAAAGTGAGGTAGTGTTTCTAACTTCAGCGGTCTTAGCGGAAATAGTAGGAGCTAAAACTTTTCAGTATCTGTGTGGTTATCTGTGTGGTTGTCACATATGGCCTTTTTTTTTTTAAAGATTTTATTTATTTATTTGAGAGAGAGAGAGATCACAAGTAGGCAGAGAGGCAGAGAGAGGGGGAAGCATTCTCCCTGCTGAGCAGAGATCCCAATGCGGGGTTTGATCCCAGGATCCTGGGATAATGACCTGAGCTTAAGGCAGAGGCTTTAACCCACTGAGCCACCCAGGTGGCCCATATATGGCCCTTTTGGTTTTGAGGTATGTTACTGGTCTATGTGCTCTGTTAAGAATTTTGATTGCAAACGGATATTAAAGTTTGTCGAATGCTTCCCTGCTTCCCAAGATGATCACATCATTTTTATTCTTTATTTTGTTAATGTGCTATATCACTTTGATCGATGTGCTCCTGTAAACCATCGTTGCATTCCTGCAAGATCCCACTTGATCATAGTATATGATTATCTCAGCATATTGGTGAACTTGGGTTTTTAGTATTTTGTTGAACATTTTTGCATCTATAGTTATCAGGGAAATTGGACTGTAAGATTCTTTTCTTGGGGTATCCTCGTTTATTTTTGTATCAGGGTAATGTTGGCCTCAGCAAGTGGGTTTAGAAGCTTTCTCTTCTGTTTTTTGGAAAAGCGGGCAAAACACTGGTATGAATCCTTCCCTGAATGGTAGAATTTACCATGAAAGGCATTTGATTCTGGAACTTGGTTTTTGGGGAGGTTTTAAATGGCTGATATGATGAGTACTGGTGTTTTATGTAAGTATTCAATCACTAAAGATGAAACTGTTTCCATATCTTGGTGGTGGGATGGATGAAGGGGAACAAGAGTCATGGGGGCCCAGCACTCAGAGGCTCCATTTGCCACTATGGCTGTGCCATTCCTCTCAGATCCTGGCAGAGGAGGAAGGACATGGTGGAAACACGGCACAGTGGTGGTGGCTGGAAGGTGGGGTCTGAGCAGGGTGATGAGACTGATGCATGGCCCTCCTGTCCCACCCATAGGGTATCAGAGCACCTACTGCCTGGCCAACAACAACTCCAGCACTTTCACCACAGTGGAGATGGGAGCTATGGTGAGGCAATTCATGGCCACCGAGCTGGACCCAGAGTCAGCGTACATCTTCAGGCTGATGATCAAGATGAGGCAGGGCTGGGAAAGCCCCTAGAGGCCACCATCATCACCACTGAGAAGCGAGGTAAGGCCAGAGGCCCAGGTCCATTGTCCTGGTGATGTGGGAAGACAGCTGGGCCCAAGGCTTCCTGGGGCAGGGCTTGCAGGGTAGTGAGTCTACATAGCCCGATATTTACCAGAGAGGCATGAATGTCCCTTGAGAGGAGGTTGTGTAACTGGATCAGGGTAGCTCTGAGTCACCATGTTGAAAGGGAGGCTCCCTTAGGCCTGGTATTTTTTTCTCTGATGTTCAAGACCACATGATCAGCTGAGCCAGGGGTTCCAAAACAGGTTTCCTACCAAGCAATCATAGGGAGATGTGTCTTCATGGATGGCGCTTCTGTTCCAAGACTGGTGAGGTGCTTATTGTTCATTGTCTTTGTTAATCTCAACCAAATTCTTGGGGACAAAGTGCTATGAGGCCCAGTTTTATAGAAAACATGGGGCACAGACAGATTCAGTCACTTGCCAGGGATACAGCTGTTGAAGCAGTGATGTGGACTCCCTCCACAGACACTGGGCTCCCTGTTCCCACAGCAATGTGCTGTGGGTTCCCATCTCAGAGAGCCCCTGATATGCCATCCAACCTCATCCTGGTATCTTCCTCAGGGGGTTTCCCTTCCCAGGGCCACCCCTACTCTAGGCCCTTTTTATGCCACCTGAACTTGGAGGGACCACAAGGGTTCCAGCTTAGGTCTGAGTCAGGACAGAGCAGCGACAATCTGGAATGCAGAGCAGGCACTGAACCCCTACTCTGAGGCTGCCAGGAGCCTGCATGGCTTTTAGGGCAGTGTAGTGCCAGCCAGTTTCTGTGCTACCACCAGCCCACATGCATAGTTCCCTTAGAGTTCTGGCTTCAGAATGTGTGTCTCAGGGACTGTATCCCTGTTCTCTCCACATCCAGGGATCAGGCTGTGCTTTGGCCCTGCTGAGGCCACAGGGTAGCATACGCGTGGTAGCTTGACTTGGCCTGTTCCAGGAGTGGTGTTGAGGGGAACGTATGGCTCATTTACTGCCTGTGCTCTTGAACGGAGACCCCCATCCATGCCCCTGGACTATCTTCCTGGACTATGGAACAAAATCTTCCTGGACTTTGGAACAAAATCAAAACAACAAAATGAAAGGATCCAGTTTACATTTGGGCCCATTTACCTGCAGAGGTACTCTTGGTCTGTGGCTTGCTCATCAATGTCAGAGCAGGGCTCTTACTGGAGCACAGGTAGGCTGACAACCAGGCCTGCTGCAGGGTATCTGGAAATGTTGCCGCTCTGGGAGAAACACATTTGCTCACTAATCAAGCGTTATTTGTGCTGTTATGCTGAATCCTGCTCTGACCCACCTGCGTACCATGAGAGGCTGAGTGAAATGCAGTACCTGGAGTGTAGATTATGTTGTCTTCTCTATACATCTGTCCCTAGGGGTTATTCAGCTGGTGGGGAGGGGGTTAGGGAGCAGGTATTTAGGGCTGACATGTCTTGCTTCCGAGGAGCCCCCTGCATTTGAGCAGGAAGGCAGGGGGCTGCAGTCTGATCTGGCACCTGGGCCCATGTTGGTTACCACAGTGGTTGGGTTGAGGGGAGCACAGGGTCTGCCAGCTGGAGTCTGTGGTTCCTCAACTGCCTGTTGACAGCCTGCACCCAGGGCTTGGGGCACTGGAGCAGAGCCAGAGATCCAGGGCCCAGGCAGATGCTCATAGGAAAGGACTGGAGCCAGGGAGGGAAGGAGGCAGGCATGCCCAGCCAGGTCACTGGGGGCTGAAGCCCGGCTCTGTGCTCTGTGCTGCATTGGAGGGTTGGCATGTCGCAGGGCAAAAAGCACACAGTGGCAAGTCTGCCATCACCACAACCTTGAAGTAGAAGGTGTAGTGTGGTGTGCACTCAGGCACCTGGGTGCGATGAGTGTGTCTCCTCTTCCAGTCTCCTTTCAGATTCCTAGGTCAACATCTGGGCGTTAGACAGAGAGCAGCTAGCTAGGGTGTGGGAGTTCTTTCTGAGGAGGCTGGCAGGTGGAATGCTGCTCCGTGACTGAGGTGGGTGGTGGGGCTAGAGACCAAAATAGCCTGCTAAGCACCAAAGCTCGGGTGCTGTGCAAGGGGATTCTTGGAGGCGCCACAAAAGAAGAACCCCATATTCATGCCCCTGCAGAAACCTTGGTTGAGTGCAAGGAGGGAGAAAGTGTAGGAAGGAGTATATTTGCTCTTTCCACCACTATGGGGTCACCTTCTTCCAAAGAGATCCATTGAGGACATGGGACACAGAGGCCGAGCGACCTGGTGGACACCAGGAGAGGGTGTGCTGTGCAACTGGGGGAGAAAGGGCTAGACCTGCCTGACCATGGTGGATGAAAAGGGAGCACTGAACAGGTTTTGCCTTGGGCAAAGCGGTGAGCTGCAGGGCCTCATCATTATCCAGGAAGCCTCCTTAAACACTGTTGCAAATCCTTTACAACCCCGCTGGTTTTCTCCTTGGGAGAAAATTCTAGAAGCAGAAACCTTAGCTCAGAAGACATGAGTGTATTTGGCTTGGAGATACGGAAACTCATGGACACGCCATGCCCTGGCGACCAGGATGCAGGTCTTGTGGCCTCTCTGCTTCCATGTTGATGTCTTGCCTTCTATGTTAGGTGAAAATATATCTCATTAAGTGTGTGTCCACAGGCCTTTTATCCCTAATTTGCCATTAAATGCCTGTGACTATACACAGTAATGTGTCTTGTGGGGTCTTAGTGTCCAATCGTGAAAATTCTCAAACTCAACTGGGCATGGATTTTAATAACTCATGGAAAAGCTGCATTCAAGCCAAGCAAGCATTAGTAAAGGGGGACTGAGTGAGTTGAGGAGCATGAGCCTACCTTTGTGACTCTTGTTTGAAACGTTGCTGGTTCATTAATATTTCTTCTCCCAGATTAGGGAAGCTGTATCTGAAAATATCCATGATCTACAGAAATGTGATGAAGTATTTTTATGTGAACAAATGGGAAAATTTAATTTCTCTCCCTTCCTGAACTCTCCATCATTCAGAAACTCTCAGGGAGAATTCTTTCTTCCAAGGTACTTAGAATTATTGGCGTAAGTTCAGCACAAGTGCCTTTTTCTTGTTAACAGAATACCGCTGGAAACCTTGGTTATTTTACCAAGGGATTGAGTGAAATATCCAATTTGACAGTAATGTGTATAGACTCAGATAATGAACAGACAATTTTCAGGAATTAAGGGTAACTTTGTGGAGCCCCTTGACAATAGTGGCGTCACACCTCAATGACACAGTGCTCAGGAGCCTTGCCACATGAGTAGGGAATGTTACCTGTTGGTAGGTATAGGAACCTCAAGATATTTGGGGGAGAGGAATCGAGAAGAGGAATCCACCCAAATTGACAGGTATTGCAGTCAAGTTTGATGGGAGTATTGCGCTTGGCTTTGGCCTGGACACACTCCTAAAAGTTCACTCTAGAGATTCCTCATGAGAAGTTCCAGCACAGCAGGGTTTCAAAATCTGTATGGAATGGTCCGTCACTATGCCTGGCAGGCTTAGTTAGAATAGATGCTAAGAAACCAAGTGTGCTTGTGGCTGCCTCCTTGCATCTAAGAAACCATCCCAAATCTGTTGAACTGAAATCATTCAGCCATGGGGACTGGCACACGCTGCCACCACTGCCAGGCGTTTCTGTGCCTCACAATGGGTCTCATAAAGCTCTGAATCTGTTTAGTTCACAATCAGGTTTGGGGACCTCACTTTGTAGGGTGGCAGTATTTTTTGATTGGGAAAATCCTATCAGAACTATACCCAAAATCGTCCCAGAATCCTCTAGAATCTGGTTGTTGGAGGGCTTGCCCTTTAGGTAAGTAGCATAGTCTCTGGATAGGAGTGAAGCAACTTCGATCTTCAAGGTATAGGTTACATTCATAGTGGGTGGTGATTAGTTGTTGGTTCTTTTATTTCTTTGAGTTCCAGGGTCCATGAGAGGCATGTCTTAGAAAGGAAAGACCAGAGGCTCATTTCAGCCAAAAAGAGTTGTGAGGAAAGTAAGGAAGCAAGACTAGCAGAGTCACTCACATAGAGTAGAAAAGACATTGAGGAGGCAGAGTATATGCATATCTCCAATAGGAGTTCCGTGTCATTGAAGTTACAGGGTAGAGGAATGAGAATGCATGTCAAAGATGAACGAAGATTCAAGGAGAAGTAAGCAACCCTAGGATGGTCATGCAAAATGAAGTTGAAATAGGGTTTATGCAGATCTTCTGTTCGGTTTATGGGAGCAGCAGAAACTTTATTTAGACTCCTGTCACTAGTTGCATATGGTGATTGACCTCTGGGCCATTTCCTGGCCCACATCCTCCTGCTTGGGTCTGGCAAAGATATCATGGAACTCCTGTTAGCCAGTTGACTGTGCATGTATCATTTGAAGGTCTGCAGCAGCAATGCTAAATCTTTAAATTTCGGGATTCTGTGGTTTTGGCCTTTTTGAGCATGAGCTCTATGCTGGAAGGGAGGGGCATGCTTTCAGTTTTGTGTGACATTGTGTCTTCCTGAGTGCAGGTCCTGAGATCTAAACTAAATGCTCTCCCTGTTTTTACAGGTGGTGTTTCGAACCTCAGGTGACTTGACCTCATTGGCAGCATCCAACACATCTGGCCTCTGTCTCTTCAGTGCAGATTCAAATGCCAAATATACAGGAATGTGACCTCTGTCATCTCCCTGGTGGATGTATATCACAGTCGTAAGTTGTCATGTTTCTCCTGCCAGGGTTGAGGTTCAGGCCTTGACTTGGGTATCTTTTTTGCCAGCATCTGTCCTTCTTCTGAAGGGAAAAATACCCTCTTCTTTTCGATTAACTTGGAGATATACCCTTAACCAGAATGTTTAGAGTTTGCTGCTTGGGGAAGATGACTTAGTGGCACATATGGAGAAGGTTCTGCAAGTCCCTGACCCACACAAAACTTCTGAACTCCAGGTTGCCACTGGTAGCAGAATCCTGAGTTATTGCAGCCTGACCTTGTATAGACATTCTCTCGACGATTGACATTTTGCCCACAGTTGCTTTGTTGGGCCATTCATCTAGAGCAAAGAATCCCGGGCATCTTTACAAATGGATGTCTGAGTGGACTTCCACACACATTTTCTCTCTCTCTCTCTCTCTATCTCTATGTTTCTTTTTGTGGGCAGAGTCGGAGTTGCAGAGGATGAGAGAGACCCTTCAGCAGGCTCCCCATGCCTTCCATAGCCTGACTCAGGGCTCAATCCCATAACCCTGACATCATAACCTGAGCCAAAGCCAGACGTTGGTCCCTTAACTGAGAGAACCTTGCAGGCATTCCTGGACAGGCTTTGTCTTTATGGAAGGGAGTGTAAGAACACCCTTCTGTTCTAAAATCTTCTGAATCGGGGAGTATTTCCACGTCTGCAGTGGTCGTACACCCTCTAAGGCCCAGAGATACATAGCTGTTCTTGGTGGTGGAGAAAAGCCCTTGGCTCCCACGTTCTCATAGACGGGGAGGAAGCCTCACTGCCTGATGCTGACCTGTAGAGGTTTTCCTGCCTGGTCCCAACATGTCTTCCAAAGAACACCCTTGTAGAAGATGAAATTAATTTGCAAGCCCCCAGGTGGCACAATTGGGTAGGCATCTGCCTTTGGCTGAGGTCAGGATCCCTGGATCCTGGGAGATCCTCACTGCCCGATCCCGTCTGTTTTTACTCCCTCGCTAGCTCTGTCACTCTCCAATCAGTGAAGTAAATAGAGATATTTCTAAGTGTGTCATTAATTTGTAAATCCTTTGCACTTTGAGAGGACAATATTAGTAGAATTAAGGACACATGAGAGGTAGATCACAAACCATGTGTTTGTTGAATCTTGTGGCCATTCATCATTGTGATCTACCTACATGGATAGGTTCCTGTTTTCATGAACATCCATCGATCGCCTTGTGTTCTGAGATTCTGAGTTCACCCTCGACTTGATGTTCTCATGGATCCAGGCAGTGTTATTTCCTGTGACCCCACTTGCCTGTTCGGTGAGACTGGCCTTCATGCAAGTACTGCTGGATCAGAGCAGATGTGCTTGATTTCTAGCTATTGGTTACTGGAATAGCGCATTCCACATCCCTCAGAATGGGGCCCTGCTATATGTGTTGGCAGTGTCTGAGTTTGTATCTCAGTGTGACCCCGAGGAATTCCTTGGGAGGTATTTGCCCAGTGATTCTCTGATGGGAGTGTCCGGGGAAGAATTTCCCCCCATTGCATTGGGATCAGTGATTCCTCGGTGTGAGGGTGTCATTGCTGGCTAGAGAAGAAGGGATACCTGAGCCCATTCCTTTGCTCATCAGACCGGGAGGATTTTCCTGTGTGTGAATCCTCCCAGATCCTTCCTGTGTTGGCTCCGTGAGGAATGGGATTCCCATATGTCCTCGGCATTCAGCCACAGCGATGATGCAGGGGGTCCCAGGGGTGCCTGCACCTTTGTTCCCGTGTCAGGGATGAAGCACACTCTGAGATGGTAGCAGGAGCCTCAGGCCTGAGCCCCACCTGAAGCTTCTCCCACCAGGATACTATGCTAGTGGCTCTCCCCGTGTGAGTTCTCTGGTGTTGGGAAAGGGCCCACTTCTGGCTGAAGGCTCTGCCTCAGTGACGGGAGACAAGGGGTTTGTACTGTGTGATTTCTGTGGCAGTGAGCAAGGTGGGCGCTCTGGGTACAGGCGGGGCCCCAGTGATGACACAGATGTCGCTGCTCTGAGTTGTCTGGTGTCTCCAAATGTGAGTTATATCTAACGGCTCTTCCATGTTGACTGCATTTGTTGGGGTTGCCGCCACTGTGGATCCTCGGATGCTGGCTAAGGGTGTGGCTGGACTAAATGCTTTCCCCTGAAGATGACATTCAACTGGTTTCATTCTGTGGGAACGTGCCCATGACCTCAAAGGGATGCATGTTGCTGCGAGCTCTTGTGCAGCAATCCCAGAACATGGCTTCTACCCCGTGTGAGGTCCTGGACATGAAGAAGAGCAGAGCGCTCTGAAGGAAGGGTCTCCTACCTTCGTTCTATCACTGAGGTGCGTCTCCAGTGGTCTTACGGTGTAGAGAGGTGAGCATTGCCCTGGAGTTGTTCCCCCCATGTGTGTCATGTCTCCTTTTCTTGGAAGGGTGAGTTCTCTCGTGTCTCCCAAGGTTAGTGCCCCGACTAAAGGCTCTCCCACATTGGGAAATGGGTGTGCTGCAATCCAGGATGAACGGGCTCTGATGACCCTGGCACCAGGGACACATGGCTGAAAGCTCTTCCACATTATTAGCAAATACAAGGCTTATCTTCCCAGGACACAGCACACCCAGAGTGAGGTAAGGGACGCGAGACCTCTCCGTGCTGTGCTCCAGCATTGGCCAGGTTTCTGTGCAGTGTGAACCCTCTGCTAATGGCCAAAACAGAAGGGGTTGTGGCAGGACTGCACACTCATGTTCCTCCCTTCCTGACTCAATGCACACGTTTCAGCCCCTTCCTTCAGGAATGGTTGCTGCATCTACCCCTGCAAGCCACTTGTAGTCGGGTGCCGTGTTCCTTTCTGGAATTCAGATAGATCTTTCTACATGTCAGACTCACCCCCACATCAACTGCTGATTAAATTTTCGATGTCTCCGTTTCAAAGACTATATACCCGTGAGTCGTGCTGAAGCCAGTGACTTTTCCAGACACTCGGGTGGTGGCTTGACTTGAGGCCCCTTTCAGCCGAGAAATGAAACTCTTCATGTTTCTTGTGGGACAGTCCATATGCTCAGGGTCTTGGATGACAGGGGATTGTGGGGAATGCTTAGCGTAGCCCATGTCCAGCTCTAGTGTGGAAGGCCAGGGTTCATGACCCTGAAGCTTCCCGTTGACTTGCAGAGAAGCAGACCTTTGAGATGCCCCCGTGTGGGTCTCCCTTCATCCTTTATAATAGGGAACGTATTGCCGTGAGCTCCTGGGTCTTGTTCACCAGAAAGAGTCCCGGAACACTAGGTGAAAAAGTACTGAAGTGCTGTGTGGGACTAACAGAACAGAAGGAGAAAAGGAAAGAGGGGGAAGGAGGAAGGAATACAAAGAATGAAAAGATCATGCAGGGAAGGGAGGGAGGGAGGGAGGAAGGGAGGGCGGGCGGCTTGAAAAAGGGAGAAGAGAAACTAGTAGAGAGGCATTAGAAGAAAGAAGGATTTTGAAAGTTGTGAGACAAAGATTTGAGTTAAGAGTTAAGATTTGAGCTTGATGACAAAGGAAAGGGATGGAGTCCTCTACTCAGGAGCAGAAGCTGGTTATAGGGTGTTGGTGATGAGAATCTATGGACCAGATAAACCTGTGCGAGACAAAGAAAGTGAGGGTGGGATGCTGGGGAATTTCAGAAGGGCAACATCAACCACGTCAAGGACTGAAAGAGGGGCCATGTGAGGGTTTGGGTGCAAGAATCACAGAAGGGTCCTGTCCTTGGAGGACACAGAATGTGCAGTGGCTGAGGTGGTTGGAGTTGGAAGAGTTGACAGAAATGGGCCCGTGTTGCAGGGTTGTTTCCACAGGAGCCCTACAAGAGACAGGGCTGATGTAGGAAAGACATTGGCATTCAAGGCCGATGTTCAAGAAAGAAGTCTTGAGACAGCTTTGCTGGCAGGAGGTGATTTTTATTAAAGCACAGGGATACGACCCTTGGATAGAAAGGGCTGCTTGCTGGGATCGTGATGGGAGGCTGACTTTCTGGGATGGCATTGGGGGAGGTCAGGCAAAAGGGAGGTTTTGCAAGAACGTGGCAGGTGGACAGAGGACACCCAGGATACAGTTGGCATTCTTCTTGTGAAGGGAAGGTGATTTTTCCTTCTAGAAAGGCATGAATTGAAAGATGGTGCAGAGCTTCCTGGAGGAATGTTACCTTCCTCCTCTCACAGGTCCTTCTCAAGGGACTTCAGGTTTGAAAAGAAACTCTGTCCTATGGACATTTCCTTCAGCCTCAGCCTCCCTCAGTGTCATGGAGGGGGGGGAGATGTCAGGGCTTCAGGAAACGGAGATCCGGGCCTCTGGTAGGTCGCTAGCCTCTCATTAAGTGAGCCTCTTCCTGCAGAATCATGAGGTCTTTTACAAACTGAAGGAGCCTATGGTCTTGCCGGGTTTTGATCTCCATCTTCTGTGATGAATCTGTTTTTTCCTTTCCTCAGCTTCAGGGCAGTCAGAGCACCTGAGGGATGTTCCCCATATCACATGTTGGGGGGTAGTGTGGTGTGCCAGCTCCTGCTTGGTGCTCAGCTAGCCTTCTCCTCTCTCCTCCTGTTCCCCTGACCACTGCAGAGCGTTGTGTGGTTAAGGTTGTTGAAGGAAGACGGTCTCTTCTTCTGTAACTTCTTCCTGCTTAATAGGGGCGCAGAGCTGTCCCTCCGTGTGGGTCGTTGCTGGTCAGGTACGGGAAGCCCATCTGGGGGAGGCCTCTGCTGTCAGAGTTGTAAAAGGAAGAGGCTGCTGAGTGCAGGGGAGAACTTGTGACTGGATCTTACTGAGCGGAAAGGACCATCTGTCCTCTGGAATTTACTGCAGTGAAGGGTTCCTGGCACCACCTTCAGAGATGTGGCAGGGGGTGGGAGACAACACAAAAGGGTTAGAAGAAGAAAGAGAAGGAGAATCCCCATGAAGAGTCCTCTGATAGTGGGTGAGAACCCTCCCCCAGGCAAAGAGTTGAGCCAGTCCTTAAGGAGAGGGATCCTTAGAAGTGGGGATTTGAGCAGTGGCATCTGGTAGGAACCCAGAGTTCTCTTTGAGATCATGGGGAATGTATGCACAGCATTGTGTCTTTCGATGGGCACAGGCTTCACCTTGTGCAGCAGTTACCACCTCTGAAGCCTTTGTGTTCCGTAGAACTGCTTTGTGCATTGGGATCATTCCCGTATTTCACTGAGAAATCCTGTTTGGGGTGACACGGTGGGCCTTGACTGTGTACTCAGTAAGGACTTCCCCATGCCCCACAACATCCTCCATTCCAAAAGAGGGGCAACAATGGATGCTAGGTGGCCACGTCAGTGGAACGGAGCACCCATGCACTGTTGCATGAAGTGGGGATGGTCGGTGATGGTTTTCATGATGTGCCCAGCCCAAATGTCCAGTGGCCTCTGGTGCTTGGGGAAGCCATGGGCCCAGGTTAGAGCTTCATGGCCACTGCGTCCCAGCTAGGGGCCCTTATCGAATCCCGAGTCTCCTTGAACTGCAGTCAGGCTTTTAAGGGCTCCTTGGGTTTGGAGGGCCATTCTTGGAAGTGCAAGCATTTCAGGTCCATATCAGGTTGGCAGGTCCAGGCTTGGGAAGAAGAGACTTTTCTGTCAATTGCTTCATGGGTGACGAGGACGAGTAAGGCCTGTCAGAGTCCGGATAAATGCTTGTATGATTTGTTGCCAATGAGAACCAACAGGTGGGCACTAGGATCTCTGCTTTGGGGCAGACATGTTTGCTGACAGGCTTTGGCCTCAGCAGTCTGAGTTCGACTGATGACAGCACACCTGGTTCTTCTTACCACCTTTCCCTGAAACTATTGCTGTTGCTAAAGCACCTGTCCTCCTCATTTTCATAGGGGCATCTTCATTCTAGTGGACTTCAGAGCCTTTCCAGAGTTAGGAGCCATGGATGTAGAGTGGTCAGGTCCAGGCCTAAGGGTCACTGTGTTTCCAGTTGGGCTGGTTTTGGGTGTTAGTTCAGGCGTATCTGGAAGCATAAGGTGGTACTTGGTAATATCATGGGCCTGCTGTCATGGTTTGGTGGCCTTTGTTCTCTGGGACGCTCTGGAGCTGATGCCAAGTCCTTAGAGTCAGGGGCCATCCCCGTATGAATTGGGTGGTTGCTTTTCCCAGGAGGGCATTTGGATGCTTAGCTAAAGCCTTTGTTTGCCAGTGTACCTGAATAGGGGCCACCCCTATTGATCTTGGATCAGTAGGACTGGGAGAGAAGAAACCATTGCAAGAAGCCCTTTTGATTGGAGGTCCCGCTGGAAGATCCTTATTAGTAGGAGTCCCAGGTGAGTGGGAGAAAACTAGTCTGGGAGATAAGGGCACCCCAAGTGTACCCTCCACTCTAGGTAGAGAGCAGCGTCCTTCATTGTCCCCAAAAGTCCCTGGAGAACCCTGTGGAGTGGTGTGTGTTCTCTGGCTTTGAGGGGAAAGAGTTCCTCATCCCAGCTGCATCCAGCTGGTCAAGGTGCTTGTTGAGTTCCACAGTCGTGGGGGAATCAATTGCATGGTCCAGTTGCTGAATGAACCCTGAGCCCATAGGGTCCCGGTGTTATGCCCACAGAATAAGGAGCAAGGGGACTGCCTGCCCACGAGCTAATGTGGCCATGTTTCTGAGGGTGAACTCAAGTTGTCTAGCTTAGGTAAGCAACACATTTGGAAAGGCCACCAGAGTTACACTTGAACGTGCACAAAGGTGAGTTCTTGAAACCAACTTTTCCTCTTCAAAAGAACACTCCTTTCCAGAGATAGCCAACTTAGGACTAATGTTCCTTGGAAAGCAAGCCCCGCTTTAACCCACGTGGCCCCCTTATCGACTTAAGCTCAGCAAGACTTGTGATCAATCCAGAGTGATCGCTTAGAATCTGCATCACTGGGCCTTTCCCAAGGAATCTCTAAACGTTGTCTCTTGAGGCCAGAAGCCAAGGAAAGGGCTGGCCTGTGATACCTGTGTATTTGGGTAGGTTCCTTTTCCTGAGGTGCCTGATAGATCCTGGGGTTCCCACTCCTGCCAAGAAGTGACACTCTTTCTTCTCCTGGTGAGGCGGTGGGTAGTCTGGAGGCCAAGGGGTAAGGCCAGCATTCCCAAGAGGCTTTCTGGCCACTGGCTTCCTGAAAGTCAGCTTCAGTCCCTTAAAGCCCTTTGGTCCCATCTGGGTCTCGGCCTAGCTGTCTCTGTAGGACAGTCCACCCAAGCCTTGTTCAGATCAGCCATGTTTCCAGTGATGGCCCCGTTCCAAGGTGAAGAGATTCTCATGGAACATCAGGAGATGCTGAGGGTTGCCATGGGAGAGGAAATGCTTCCTGAGACCTTTTGACTTGGAGGCCTCAGGCAGAGTCCAAAGCGCCATGCTTTCACATGCTTCCAAAGGAATGTTGGGTCCCATTTTGGTACGTCCTAGATGTCTAGCACTGCTGTCCTTGAGGCCCAAGTTTTCCCCGAGGTGCAGCATGGTGCTTGGGGCCCCAGTTCCTCTGGCGTGGTGTCTGGGTGCTCCCGAGTGGGAGCTCAGATGAGGGACAGCCTGTCCTCGCTACACCTCTTGCTGCTGCCAAGCACACAGGCTGAGCCGGGCCCGTTTTGTGGGTCCGCTGCCAGTGTTGAACCCAGCATTGGTCACGGTCCCGTGCGTGGAAGCGACAGGGGAGGTCCCAGGGTGGCACCCTTGGGGAATCCAGCAGGGGTAGGGTTGCTGCCCCTCGAGTCGATCCCAGGGTGGTCAAGGGGCCCTGGCAGTGCCGCTTTGTCCTGCATGTGTCATGCTGTGCAGGGTTTCTGGGGACTGCAGGGGACAGCGGGAGGAGGAGCAGCACCTGCAGCAGACAGGGGAGACGACGGGAAGGCTGCTATCCTGCCCAGTCCCAGGTGGGCCCAGTCTCACCAGACAACGGACTGTTGTGGGCCCAGATGTTTGCCTCGTGCTCCAAGTGTCCATCATTGGCAGGGCCCAGGCAACCAACTCTGGGTGTGGCTGCTGACTCAGAGGGTCCTCTCATCTCATCCTCGGGGCTCCAGTGCCGTCCTCTGGTGGGCTGTCCAGAAGTCGTCTCTTTGGCCTATGGAGGTCAGGCGGAAGAGAGCCATTCCTACAGGCGTGTTTCCCTGTGTGTTCACGCCGAATCCTCCTCTGGGCCCAAATTGGAGTCACAAGTGAGTCCCCAGGGCCGCCCTGGCTCCCTTTGTCGGAGCACCCCAGGAGCCTCTGGTGCCCCGGGGTCATGGGCACACTGTCCTGTGTTGCAGCTGTGGAGACAACGGATGGAGTGGTGTGAGATAGCGAGTGGCATGTGGCATGGGCCAGGTCTTACCAGAGGCCTGTGGGGTTTTACGGGACGTGTCTTCTGAGGTGTTGAGGTGGAGGTTTCCCTGCAGGACCCATGGATGACCTGAAGAAAGGGGAATTTCCTGTGGGCCCCCTGGGGCTGAATGAAGGCTACACTGCCAGTGTCCCTCAGGCCCCTTCCCTGAGCGTCCTCCTCCATGATGACGGGGGTCCTCCTCCTGCAGTGCTGTCCCTACCCAGCCTCTCTGAGAGCCCTGGACGTGCCCTTCTCTATGGGGGGAGCCTTTGCCCACACGAGTGTTGCAGGTGGTGTGGCAGAGACGACGTGCTCCCGACTCCCACGGGAAGTGAGTTTGCACAGTCCACAGGCTGTGGGCAGGTGTTGGGTGAGGTGGGAGCAGGCAGGGTGGCCTTTCCCTGGTGGGTCTCCCCTGCAGACTGAGGGATTGAGGAGAGTCTCTAGAGTATGAAACTCACAAAGCTAAATGGTGCCACGAGGGAATCCATCACCTCCCACGAGGCATTTTGGAGGCTTGGGGGACTGGAGATGTTGGTCAGATCATATGGGAGTGGCCGGCGGACAGGACTCAGCTGGAGAAGGGGCCCGACTCTGTGCCCACAGGGATGCAGCGCTGGTAGGGGTGAGCTGTCCTGCTCCTGTGAGCCCAGGGGCCTGTCTTATTTGCTCATTTGTCACATGCCCGAAGTGGGAGATGAGGCCACCCCACCACTGTCTCTTCCTGACGAGTGTTGTCCAGGAGCAGGCCGTCTGCTGACTTTTGCAGGGTGGGAGGGCAAGGCTTGGGTTGTGCAGAGGGTGGGGCTCCATGGGGAGCGTGGAGCCCTTTGCCAGAAAAGAACCGTGCCTAGGCTGCCTGGGGTCCAGTCCCTCCAGGAAGCCAGGGCCCTCCCTCCAAGATCAGCAGCTCCTGGACTACAGCGCCCAACCACCACAGGGAGTTGCACGGATCAGGTGGAGGTACCCGGTGGGATGTTCTCAGGGCTTCCTAGTGCCTGCAGGGACTGAGACCTTCCTCTCCTCTCCTCTTTGTGGTCAGAGGCTAGGGCAGCACTCGGGTCTTGTGCGGTTTCCCAAGGTACCCACAACAAGAACGGGGCAAAGAGGGAGAGCGTGTGTCGGCCCCTTTTCCTGCCCGACTCACCCTGTTCCTGAGTCCTCCTCTTCTTCTGCTTCCCTTGTTGTTTGTGTGAATTCTACCAAAGGGAAGCTTCTTGAGAGCTTAGAGCAAGAGCAGAACTGGGCATGAGCGCAGACTCCCCGTCAGCAGAGAACCCAGTGGGAACACCCAGGCCCAGCCTCCCTTCCCAAGGCCCCTCCAGCTGGGTGAGCCATGCCCTGTAGACTCCCAGCCCTCCTCCCTGCTCTGCGGTCCAGGGCTGCTTCCCAGAGTCCGCGGTGAGAGGTGAGGGTGATGGGAGAAAAGAGGTGAGGAGGGCTGCCTGGGGATTTCATGCAGCAGTTCCGATGCAAAGCCTGAGTGCCTGCCGGAGACGAGGGCCTCCAGGGTGGGCGTCGTCAAAGCAGGGAAAGGGGAAGAGCTGGGAGGAGGTGCTTATGGACAGAGGAGAGAGGAAGCCCAAGAGATGGAGGTGGAAGTGAATTACAGGCACAGGGTGGCTCCTTCCGTCGGAATCATCGTCTTCCGTGGAATTCTTGTCTAGGTCAGAGAGCAGGGAGGATGCTGGGGTGGCTGTGAGAGAGGACAGAGGGGAGTTAGTGCAGCTGACATCCCATGGCCTGCCGCTCTGGGGATGCTGGGCTCTGCCCTCAGTGGGGTGTGACCCTAGCTCTGAGTCCTCCCTGGCCTTGGTCGCTTGATCTCCGCAGGGTACAGGGGGGTCTCTGGTTGCCCACCTGCTCTTCCCACCTCCGATTCTCTCCAAGACCCGGAAGCCCAGCTGTGTGATCCTTTCCCCCCTCGAGGCCGTCACTGTCCCTAAGACTGCCTCTGCGGGACTTTGTCTTCCTCCGTCCTTGCTTCTGTCCCTCCCTGCTCTCCTTCATCCTCCTCCTCCTCCTCCACCTCCTTGCCTAGAGATGCTCCATCTCTTTCCCCCTGCCAAGCTCCACCAGTCCTATTGTTGTCCAGGAGGGGACAACCAAGTAAAGAGAGGAGATATCCTGGGTCCCCCAGAGTCAATCCCCCGATCCCTCTCTGCTGGGAGCAGCTGTCATGGGTCTGGGATTGCTGGGGAAGTGCAGGGAGAGATGGCCCACCACCTCTCCACAGCCCATGTCTGCCCAGGGACTGAGATGACCTTCCCTGGGACATGTTTCAGGGAATGCAATGCCCTGTGTTTCCTTAAGAGTTACGGAGGTTGCATGGAGACGGGAGCACGGGATACTGTGCAGGTGCCCTCAGCTGTTCAGGGCAGCCCTGGAAAATGTCCTGCAGTGCAGTCACTGAAAAACAGGATTCCTGCCAGTGCTCCTGCTGAGGCTTGCCGGAAATGGATGGGGTAGCGGTGTGTGTAGGGCCCTGGGCAGGCCTGAGGAACATTTGCCATTTGGGCATGCCTAGGGAGTGGAGAGCATGGCCAGGGCTGTGTGCTGGCGAGGTGGGTTTGTGAGAGGAACCGTGACTCCCTGGCCCTGCTCCCAAGAGGCTCTGTGCTATGCCTCGACGCCAGCTGGTGAGAGGTAGAGTGGACCTCTACCTCTAGTAGAGGTCCACAGCAAGTGTGTGAAGCAGGTCCAGTAGCCCCTTCACACAGGCCCAGGGGACCGTGGCCCATGACAGGTAGTCTCCAGGGTAGCTGCATGGGGGCGTCCTGCCCTTGGGAACACGTCCACAGGTCAGACTCGGCTGGAGTGTGAAGGCTGGCAGAAGCTACGATTTATGGGCATCTGTGTAGTGAACTCAGGGGAAGTACGCTTTGGGTACTGCAGCTTTGGGTGTCCCCTTGAAGATACAGCACCTTGGAGAGAACCGGGATGGTTTGGTAGTGGAGGTTATGAGGGAGAGAATTTAGACCTGTCTTCCACCTCCTGGCTCAGACCAGAACGTAGTGTCATGGTTCACTTGCCCAGAAGAGTGCGGTTGGGGCCGCAAAGCCTGAGCATGACCATGTCTGGGCCCGTGCCAAGCAAGATGCAGAATCTCTTGTGTACCATTCCCAAGAGGCCATGAGCAGAGAGACCAAGCTTTGACATGTGGCAGCAGCCAAGGGAGGCATGAGCAGCTTTGATGGGAAAGATCCTTCAAGGAGCTGCACAAGGAGTCGAGAGGTGATGACAAACCCAGCCTACCTAAAGGCCCATGGACACCTCATCTGTTCTTTTCATCCCCAAACCGTGAAATGAGCAAATCATGCCTGTGCCAGATCATCCCTTTTCTTGGTGGTTTTTGACCCACCTTCTTCATTCTCTGGAGTGGCAGGGGCAACCTCATGTTCCCGGGAGCCCTGTCCCAGCGTTCCCCTCCTCAGTGCCATTCCCTACCTGAAGAGACTTCGTCCTCAATGGTGGAGTCGTCGATGCTCTCTACAAGTAGATCTGTAGGAATTGAAAGAGGAGCAAAGCCGTTAGGAGAGAAACCCCCTCACCCCTTCATCCCAGGTACATTGAGATGTCTCTGGGCCATGCAGCATCTGCCTGACCCTTTTGCTGTGCTGTCAGACGTTCACAGGGCTGGCGGAGCTGGAGCCCTTGGAGGAGACAGGGATTGGAGTTTCATGCCTTTT
The DNA here is from genome assembly GCF_964662115.1 of Mustela nivalis. Classification (NCBI taxonomy): domain Eukaryota; kingdom Metazoa; phylum Chordata; class Mammalia; order Carnivora; family Mustelidae; genus Mustela; species Mustela nivalis. Next base: position 93,811,327 of record NC_139021.1, on the reverse strand, counting down.
AATGAGGCCAGGATGCTGCAGCAGTCACCTCAGTGTCAGTTCTGCATTCCCATGACCGCTGTCCCCTCCCAGTGCAACCATCAGAAACTCCAGTCTTTATGGGACTCTTCACGTGTGGCTAGTGGGAGTGAGCAACTGGATGTTTTCGTCCCTTGATGATTTCCATATACTGCACTGAGATAAGAAATGACTGTACGATGGATACTAGACAGACTCTTTCCTGGATCTCTCAGCACTCGAAACCAACCAGGCGCGAGAGACAGGCCTGCTCTCCTGCATATTGCTTGGGCAACCGTGGCTGGCCTGACAGGGACATTGATCAAGGAAAGACGTTCCTGGGATCACACACACCCAGCAGGCACTGCTGGAAGTCTTTGGACCCGAAGAGATTAAGGTGAAGCTCCAGTTCCTAGAATAAATGGGGAACAGACTCCGTGCAGCACTGAGAAAAAGCATACAATGTGATGTTCTTGGGACAGAGGAGCTGGGAACCACAAAGGAGCACAACGAGCCACGACATTTCTGAATATGAAGAAGTCGGTGGTGGGTCTCTAGAAGCTGACCTTCCAATACCATGGATGACTCCCCTGAGCCAACAGGAGGGTGCTGGCATACAAAGAGGCAGGGACACCTGGGAGTGGAAGAGAAATGCCCATGGAAATGCGCTCATCTTGGCATCACGATGCTTGACAAGAGGACTGCCCAGAAAAAGCATCCTCTTCTGAAACAGCAAACAGAGTGAAAAGGCAGCCCACAGATTGGAGACACCCTTGGAAATCCTTACTTTAGAAGAGGTGTGTTCACTGGCAAAAAGGAAAAATAAGAAAGAAAGCCAACCAAACAAAAGAAGACTGGGATTTCACCAAATAAAAGAATTGAGAAAAAGACTGGAATAGTCTGTGCTGCAAAGGGAATAAATGACTCGGCCAGTCAAACAGCCATCGTCGGAAAAGATGCTCAACATAAGGCATTGTGAGGGCAATGCAAATCCAAAGGACGCTGAACTGTGGCATTGTCAGTTAGGGTAGTGAGGACCCAAACCAGGAATTTAAACCAAGGACCCATGTTGGAAGGAGGCAGAAAATTGGAGACTTTGTATGCAATTCGTGGAATGCAGACTGGTGCAATTACCTTAGAAAAGCCCGTTGAGTGTCCTTGGAGAGCAGTGAAAGCTACTCCCGTGGATCCTGCACGTGCGAGTGAGGAAAAGAGATGTCGGAAAATCAGATTCTGTTCCAATAGGCGTTTCTCATGAGAGAAAGTCCTGTTGGCTGCCAAAGAACCCTGAAACCCTGATTTGGCTCTGTTTCCATTCCCAGGCACTGAACTCCCTTGAGTTGTCTATTGGCCCAAACCTTCAGAATCTAACAGGGCCCTCTTGCACGGACAGATGGCCAGTGAAATGGGCAGTGATTGTCCTGTCACACCTGTTGAGGTTTGAGGTTCTGTTTGGCCACCCTGCAATGCACAGACCACCCTTCGTTCCTGCATGGACGGGGCTCAGGTGCCCCCAGTGATGCTCAGTCCCTGAAGACGACCTTATTCCCCCTTGGATAGGACATCTTTTGGGCCCACCTCCGAGAGCCCCAGCGAGGACCAGTGGTGGGTGTGGGATTTCCCTGGGAGAAGGCCAGTTGCATTCCTAGACACAGTATCTGCAGGGAAATGGTAGATTTCCATGGAGAAACACGGAGTGAATTGGCCCCATCTGTTCCCTGGCCACTGCCCCTTTGTGCGGGTCGTCCCCAAATGGGCTGTTGCATGCGGCTGCCCCAGAAGGTGCCTGCAGAAGGGAGGAAGTGTGCCCTAGCACGCAGTGCTTCCGATGAGGTTGGGAAGACGCATCATGGGGCCTCTGATGCAGAGATGTGTGTGTGTGAGTGCAGTGTCAAGAGGGAGGTGATGTGACCATTCTTGCCCGAGACCTACCTTGGCGGGAGAGCCCCATGGACACTGACTCAGTAACAGGGACACACTTGTGTCTTTGAGGCACAGTCTAGCCCTTCCTAGTTAGTGACGGGATTTGTTTTCTGGGGGAATTGACGTGTATTGGCAAGGAAAGAACACCTCTTTCAATTGTAGGTGTTGAAGAGTTTTCCCATGAATGGACGTTCATGACGTGACAGTGATGGGAAATGTCCCTGAAAACGTGGACACCATTAATCGCCATTTTGAGGGGACAAGACACGTTCGAGAACACAGGATTCACCCACCTGACACACACACCGACCCTGAGAATCACAGCACATGGATTCTCATGGAAACAGACCTCGTGCCCAGCACCTGATCCTACAGCACCCAAGAGCAGCATGGTAGCATCCGGGGGCAGGGTTACGAGGCCTCGGGTCTCGGTCCAGAACATGACCCTTAGTCTCATTGCAATAGGATCTGGATTCTGGGTGGCTCTCAAGATGGAGCCTGCAAGGAATCCCCACCTTGCCCATTGTCCAGGTTGCTCCAAAGCAATGAGTGACTCTAGAGGACAGCATACTTAACACTCTCCCTTTCCTGCAGGGCCACCTGCAACTTCAGAAAAGAAAATATGATGAACATCAAGTCCTGCCTCGTCCTGTGTGCACAGCTCTTTTGTTCTTTTAGTGATGGGCAGGGTCATGGGCAGTGATATGGAATCCACCTAGAGTTCTCATGCCCTGGGCCCATTGGGTGGTATGGTGGTGTCAGTGGCACACGTGAAAAAGCTCATGACCCTGTGGACTGTAACTGAACCTGCTGTTTCCTGCAGGGTTTTTGGAATGGGATTTCCCTGACTAAGGGTCGTTCCGTCAAGAATCTGCCCACCAAGGACATTGTATGTGATGAGGTGTTCGGATCTGATTGTGAGTATCAGAGAAACAAGGGGTGCTGGACCTCACCTGAAGAAAAGCTAACTTACCACCTTGGTGAACGATGGGGCCTCTCCCTCTGTGCTGTCCACATCAAAGGCCATCGTGCAGGCTAGCCAGGGGATCTAGGTGGATACACACAGAGAGTGTCGGGACCACAATAAAAATCTTCGGGAATCGCTCTGGGAGCTTTGCTTGGGGTGCACGTGTGGACAAGTGTGTGGAGGTGGGGAGCTCATCACTATGGACTGAGCTGCAGTGGGCCCTTCCTGGATGGAGGATGAAAGGTCCTAGAGAGGGGCAGGGACGTGAATAGAAACCCTGCCTCCTGTTGGAGCTACAAGGCCTAGAGTAGCTGTGAAATAGTCCATCTCCAAGGCACACCTACTGCCTGCCCCCAAACCTGCACCACCCAAAGAGCAGCGCAGTAGTTTCCGGGGACAGGGCCATGAGACCACGGGTCTTTCTCCAGAAAATCTCTTTCTGTTACTCTGACCCTTCTTCTCAGTCCCGCCAGACCTGAAATCAGGGTGGTTCTCATCATGGAGCCTGCGAGGAAGCCCCCAGCTTTGCCCTTTTCCAGGTTGTTGTAAACAAGGGAGTGACTCTAGAGTACAGATTACTTACAGCCATCCCCTTCCAGCAGGGACACCTGTAATTTCAGAAAAGAAAACAGTATGAACATCAAATCAGGCTTTGTCCTGTTTGCATGGCTCTTTTGTTCTCTGGGGGATGGGAGGAAGCCAGATGGGGAAGTGTGCTAGAGGCCCGTGAGCCCAAAAGTATGACGAGAGCAAAATGAGTCCTCCACAGATGCTCCCAGTCTTCCTAGAGGTCCCACGTTCCTGGTCCCACTGGACACAATGGGTGGTGAGGATAAATAGCTGCTACCCATACCAAAGCTCCCTGCCCTCCAGATGGTAGGTGATCCTGCTGTGGTTCTCCCTGCACCCCTGCAATGCCTTCCAGGTTAGGTAGCATTTGGTAACAGATTCTCCCTCAAACTTTTCCCTACCCTGTCAATTGTGCATGCTGAGATTTGTTTTTTTAATGTGACCTTGATTAAAAAAGCCAGAAGACTTTTGTGTCTCCCCCAAAGAAAGGCTAACGTACCACTCTGGTGAAAAATGGGGCGTCTTCCTCTGTCATTCCTGCCGAAAGTTCCCCCGCCTGTATATCCAGCCAAGCTAGGGAGAGATCCACAGAACGGTCAGTCCACTGGTGGGGCTTGGCAGGAAGAGCTCAGGGAGTGTTGCTTGGAGTGGGCGTGCCCAGGAGAGTATGGCGACGTTGGGTTGCGTGGGTATGGACTGAGCAAGCTGCTGCTGCATCAAGAGAGGTCAGGGCAAGGAGCAAGAATGGAGGGAAAAATATTGACTCTGAACTTGAGCTACAGGGAATGGAATCAGGGTGACCTCTTCAAGCCAAAAGAGGATGAACACTAAGAGACACGGTCTGTTGTACTGACAGGCAAGTTCCTCCAGCCAGTGACTGTGTTGTGGTCATTGTCACGACCGCTTCTTGGCCGCTCCCACCTATCTCTCACCTCTTCTAGGAGATTGTATTTCTGCAGAAGAACACTGTGTGGCAGGGTTGCTTTCAATGCAAGCACAAGTACCCTAGAGGTTTCTATTTGTCCCTGAGTCACGCGGGGTCTGGAAAACCAAAGACCTAGGATTTCTACGTACTGACATATGACCCTTCCAACAGAGTTCCCATCCACAAAGTGCCGATTCTTCCCAGTCTTCCTTTCCTGTGGCATGTGGGTGTGTCCTTGGAGTGTGCAGGATACAGTTTCCCAGGACCCAGCTCCCCCAGTCAGAAACTGGCAAGTTCACGAGTGAGAGGAGGAAAGGCAAGGGAAGGGCACTCTCTAACCTGGCCATGAAGCAGATTGTCAGGAAGTCGGATCAGGCCCCAAGCTAATGATGAAGCTTTCCTGGCCATTGACATTTGCCAGTGAGCATTCAAGGTGGGAGCGTTTTTGTAAGGCTGGTGGTGATGTTTGGGTTGACTAAAGTAGCTTCTGATTCCTTTGTGTTTTGACCCTGTCTGAGAAACGTCCCAAGCTAGAACAGATGTGGGCCCAGATGTGGGCCCCTTCCTTTCTCCCCATCCGTGTCTGAAGAAAGGGAATCCTGAGCAGTCCTCCAGGTGGAGCTGTGGTCAGCGAGGAATGTGGTGTCCTCCAGGCGGGGGGGGGGGGGGGGTGCGCAGCGGGGATGAAGGAAGTTTGGCTTTGAATCTTTGACCCGTGCCCTCAAGTCCATTTAGTGGGATATGTCTTCTGATGAAATGCACGCACTCCACACACCCACATGCCTGGTCCCATCACATCGACCCACACGAAAACAAGCCCCAACCCTCCAACGCACCAAGCACACCGCCCGAATGACCTACTGGTTTGCAGGGACTGTAGCACAGGGTCCTGGTTTTCTGCAGGACACTCTGTTTGTTCAGTCCGCCACAGCCTCCATTCCGGGAGGAACTCAGAATGGGGGAAGCTCTCCAGACCAAAGGAGGAGAGAAAGCCCTACCTTGCTCTTCAACTAGATCTGTCCCCCTAAAGGGAGTGATGGGGGAATACCCATATGGGACATATCCGGTCGCCGCCTCCTGTAGTTGGAGAAAGGGAAACCCAGTGAGGATCCCAGCACCCTGTGCACACCGTGTGCACACATCTCTGTGCCCTTGGTGTGTGTCGTAAGCAAGATAGATGGGATGCGGTCATTGCGTCTATGATCCAGAGGAGGAGGAAATGACCTCCTGAAAAGGCTCTGGCTTGTTATGTCAAAACTCCCCCGTCCATTTTCTTCAGCAACTCATTCCAAAGCCATTTTCCATAGACAGAATGACCTGGTGGAAAATGCTCATGATCATCCATTGCCTAAGCAATGGTGGTGATGTTTTCTCAGTGCCCGTCTTGATCCAGTGTCCATTAATGGTATAAACTCACAGCAGGCTCTCAGCACCAAGGATATTGTCTCTCCCCTCTGGCATGTCCATGCTCAGATGTTCATGGAAAGAGAAATCAAACACTGGTTGTTCCTCAGAAGCACAAAATGACTTTACTGAGGTGACTGAACGGCTCAGACATTGAAGTTTCTTTCTTCAGCTCAGGATCTGATCCTAGGGTCCTGGGATGGAGGCCCACATTGGGCACCCTGCTCGAAAGGGGTGCCTGCTTCTTCCTCTGCCTCTGCTACTCCCCCTGCTTGCGCTCTCATGCGCTCTCTGTCTCTCTATGTCTCTCTTTCCTTCTCTGTCTTTCTGTCTTTCAAATAAAATCTTGAGGAACAATGAATTTTCCTGTGGGAGAGTTGGAGTTTCTTCCTCGGCCCTCAAAATGGGTAGCTCTTCCATCAGGTCCTTGCAGGGAGCTAGGAGGTTACAGAGGTACCGTGAGGACACTGGTGAGGCTCCTCAGGAAGTAGGCAGGGAGTTTGGATGGATGAGGACAGGAGGCGAGTGTGTGCGTGCGGGCACGTAGGAGGCCATACTGCTGCCGGGCCTTGTCCTTGGTGCAGAGGGGAAGGGACGGGAGAGGAGCAGGTAGGAAACTTGAAGAGGGTTTTTGTCTTTCTAGCTAAAGCGAGCCCAATCAAAGCCAAATAGCCAGTCCAATACATGTGAAGCCTAACCTGGCTTCTGTGTGAGGACCAAGTCCCATAACCTCTCCTGACTGACGTGCCACTAAGGGGTCCCACACTGCTTCTTTGGACATCAGCCCTGGGACCAAGATCCCCATCTGCTGCGACTATATGCATCACGTCTCTGTAAGATTTGGCATGGCATAAAAAGCAGCCTTGCTTGCTGGGCTTCATTCAACCGTCAGGAAAGGAGCCTAGTAGTTTGCTTCACTCATCCTTTCTTTGTCTTCAGAAAATCCTATGTGTGACGCTGGAGAGCACGGACATCGTAGCTTCCGTAAACAGCCAGCACCGTTGATGAGTGTGATAGATTCCTTCCACTATTCTTGAGCTGTCCCGTGTGTGTGTGTGTGTGTGTGTGTGTGTGTGTGTGTGTGTGTGTGTGTGTTTCCCCTGAAGACAGTGGCTGTCCGAACCCTCCCAGGTGTTCTGACCGGTGGGAAGTTGTTTACATAGAGGAGTCTTGGAGTGTGTGCTGATAGGCTGTAGGCCTGCTTTGCAGGAGATTTGCCCCAGGGGTGTTGGGTCCAAAGCTTCCACCGAAGCTTGACCTTGATTTCCTATTGACCAGTGGTGTGTGAGTGTGTGCTTTGAGAATTTGATCCTTCCTGAGGTGTAGGGAAATCTTACCAAGTACAGTCAGTTCCCTCCGTGATGCTTTTCTGCCATTGGTCGATCGTGTGTACACACTGAGACCAACTATGACTGATGTTGCCCTGTTCTGCCCTCCATGGGTCCACACGCTTTCCAGCCATGTGGGCTTGAGCATGAGGATATGGCTTTTCTCTGTGCACTTGACTCCAGGGACCAGGCTGTAATCTTTAACGTGGGCTTCTAAGCTTGCCCTGGCTTCTGTGTCCATGGAAGACAGTGTGTCCTGTTGGGTCCTGTCAGGGACCATCATAGAATCTAGGTATTTGTCTGTGTGCATGGATGCTGGTGGCCCTCTGCTAGCTAGCACCCATGGTACATCATGACCCCCTGGTTGAGGGACTAACACAGGTGCATAGACCAGAGCAACTTTCAGATTGGAACCTGTGCTTTAATCCTGGCTTTCCAAGTAGGAGGTCAAGGGTTTGGATCCTTCCTCTCCGTACCATGCCCATATCAGGAAAGCAAAGGGAAACGTCCTCCAGGTACAGCTGTGGTTAGTAGGGGAAGGAGTATGTAAAGTGTGCCAGGGTTATGAGAATGTTTTGGAAGGGTGACACTGTGATTGTGATGGAAGTGTGAGAAAGATCTCCTGGGAAGGGCACACAATCGTGTTCACAAGCATACAGCATGGGGACACACACACACACACACACGCAAACACCCACACACCCACGCACACAGGGCCTTCATCCCACGTGCACACAGATCACCCATTCCCTATGTACGAGTTCTTCCAGGCCTTGTTGAACGTGGTGACCGTGCCTCACTGGACAGTCTCGGTCAGTATCCCCCAACCCCTGTTCCTTGTTGGAACCCAGAATCAGGGGGCAGGCTTCTTTGTACTCTAGATTTCCTCCCAGAGCCCAATGCTCTTGAATATGTACAGCTGTCATTGCTCCCAGCGTCTATCTGCAGTTGGGGAAACGGAAACACAGTGAGGATCCCAGCATCCTGTCCGCTGTTGGGCCAGCTCTTTGGTTTGGGGAGGACTTCAGGCAGTTCATTGGATGAGGTCCCGTGGTTGAGTCCATGTGCCCCCACCCAAGTTCAAGAGGACCGTTTGAATGATGCTGGAGCATCATTCAATCTCCGAAGTCCATTCTGATCAACAGACAGAACGTTCTCTTTCAATGAGAAACCTTTTCTGCTGAAGAAGATGTTTGATCCCATGGAGTTTGTAACTGAGGCTGTCCTGTGTCATCACCCTTTTTGGGTCCACTGAGCGTTAAGAGGTCAGACCCAGCATTCCTCCACGAGAGGAGACTGCTGCCCCCTTGCCCTGGGAGGTAAAGTGCCAGATGTTCCTCAAACTCCATTGATGGAAGAAATCAAGGAAGCACCATTTCTGTCTCTGAGAGAGGTGAGCTTACCTCAGGGAGAGTTGGAGGACCTTCCTCTGTCCAGCCCCTAGGAAGGTCCTTGGACTGGCCCTCCACAGGGTCTAGGAGAACAGAGAGGAGCTGTCAGGACATTGGCTGTGCTACTCAGGAATGACTCGGGGAATTAAATCTGCTGGATGTGGATGCGGGGCCAGAGGGAATGGACATGAAGGGTGACCAAGCAAGGCCTGACTTTCCAGTGGGCCAACAGTGGCATACACAGTGTTGGACACGGTACGCAGTGGTGGACACAGAAACACAGAGGAGGGGAGCAGGATGGAAAAGGAAAACGGGGCCTTGGCTTTCCAACGGAGGGGACATCATCAGTGGGAACTCATCAGCGTCTGTCTGGGAAACACTCAAGGCACCCTGGGTTTCAGGGCGCAGTCCCCTGAGCCCTCCTGCCCACTGTGAAGCCAAGCCAGCTTGCCACTTCTTCAGCTGGTCATGGGGCCTGTTCAGCTGTCTTCTGTGCACCTCTGCTGTGTGACCCTATTGGTCCTCTATCGTGCCTTGGAGAAGTGGGTTTTTTGGTGATGGAATCTAAATACTGGGGATGGTTGTACTTGTTAGTACGTGTCGGTTCAGTGACACTGCTGACATCCGTGATGCTTTGTAGACTGCACTGCCATCTTCAGGGAAAACATTGCCATCCTATCTCATGGCACCTCTGTAGCCATGACAACATGACCGGCCCTCCCATGCAATGTCCCTTCCACTTTCTTGGTCTAAGAATGTCCCTACTCGAGTGTCTTCAAAGCCTGGGATTGTGTAGTGTACCTCTTTTTTTGTGTGCTTGCTTTCAAAATGTGTGTTAGGTTTCCAGGGTCCATCTGTTTCATAAAATATTGGAAACCTTTGTTTCTTCTTACACCTGAATTGCACTCCATGATGTGTATGGATGCCATGGAATGTGTTCTTTCCTCCCATGATAAATTTGGGGGCAGTGTCTTTCTGGGGCTATTGGGAACCCAGCTGTGTGAGACAATAGTGCACAGATTTCTGTCTGTTTCCAGAATGAGAAGACATCACTGAATGCATTGGCCCCATTTGTAGAATGGTAACCACATGGAATGTGCTGGGTACTTGAGTTCCCCAAATGCGGTGAGGTCATTTTGTTTCCTTGAAGGTGTGTAGCACACCCGTGTTAAGATGTGGCTAATGGGTGGAAGTGGAGAGGGGACATCGTAAAACCTCCTGTCGTATTCTGGTCCATTTTTCTTTTCAGCGTTCCTGGCGGAAAACATAGTCTCTTCCTACCTACACATCTAAGAACCATGTTTCCTGGAAAGACCGATAGGGACCTGTGTGTTCCAGAAAGACCTAAGATCCATCCCTTCAGCTAGTAGACACTTTTTTCCTGTGTCCCTTGGATCCAGTTTAAAGGAGAATCTCATCGTGTCTTGTGAACTTAAAAGGGGATGGACGGACAGCATAGAGGGAAATGGCTACCAGTGAAATCAGAGGACAAGGTGTCTCAGCAGTTTTCAAAGCTTCAGTTATGTCTGTGCTACTGAATGAAATAATGCATCTCCAGTCAACTTAATGAGTCAATCCCCAAGGTACCTTCCTCGGTGTCCTTGATGGTGTACACTTCATAGGGGGATTGGACATCCTTTCCTTCTAGTCCATCTGTCAGCTGCCTCTACTCACCAGCTACCCAGCAGGCATTCCTCCCTCCAGGTGGTACTTAGGAAGAGGTCGCCGTGTGCCGTGCTCTGAATTCTGCCCCCTCCCTCACCCACAGGTTCTCTGGGCAATGGCTTATATTGAAGAGAGACAGGACAGAAACACAACAGAGCGCCGTGAGCACACCTGAGGGCCTGGGTTCACATCCCATTGAGCAGCCACACCTACCTGAGAGTGTTCCCCAGAACCCTCTGTGCCCCCTGTCCCTGCCCTTTGGCCTAGACGTTAGTGTGCCATCACGGTGTCCCAAGTGATTGAGTCCAAGGAGTGCCTGGGCCCTAGGGGAGGATGGGATGCTTCCCAGCCGCTTGGCAGGTGTTGAGAAACAGACTGCCTACAGACTCAGCTAGATGGCTGGCTGTGGGTGAAGCCGCACAAGGGACTTGGGATGGCTCCACTGCAGGGGAGGATGGAAGCCCCCTCATTATCCTTTCCATGAGAATGATGCTTGACAGCCAACAGAGAATCTGTGTGCCTTTGTCCGGTCCTCCCCACAGCAGCACCGATAGGAGTAGCGACAGGCTGGCAACCCCACTGGACAGTGGAGGGCCCTGAAATGTAGGGTGGTGAAAGGACCGTCCAGAGTTGCCACTGTGATGAGGGATGGATCTGAGACAGGAATGTCATCGTTTCCCTGTTGCTGGAGATCCCCGAGCCCCTGACACCAACCCACGGCCCCTGAGCAAACACCCTGAAGCCCTAAACCAAGAGCTTCCCTCACAATCTCAAATCCCTCTGTGCCAGTGTTTCTGTAGGGGGAGCAAGGGCCATGAGACTAGCCTCAGTCCTCACTCACCTCTGTGTTTGGGACCCTGACATCAACTATATGGCGGATTCTGCCCAGTGGAGCCCTAGTGAAGGACAAGGAATGTGTAGCATGGGCCATGTTCCCTCACCTCTCTTCAAGGTCAGCACAGTCGCCCAAGGCCGTCCTGAAGGACAGTTGCAGCCCACGGCTCCTGGGGTTCTGCTTGGCTCCCAAGCTGATTCAGACTCCCAACGGTCACATAGGACCTAGCCGAGAACTCGCTTGCCTTCCACTCCCAAAGGTCACACTTTGATCCCGCCGAGAACGCGCTTGCCTTGAGCTCACCAATGCCGAGGAGCAGTCGATGGTACGAACGGACATGGAGATGGCCATGTGGGCTGGGGGTGGTTGGTTTCAGGAAGGAGACGGATGATGCTGAGTGACCCGCTCTTGCCCTGCAGACTGCTCTGAGGAGCCTGGATGGAAGTGAGGCTACCCTGGCTGCTGTGAGTCCCTCCCTACTCTCTCATTTTTTCCAGCATCCTCTGTCTACTCTCAGGTCTCTTGATTCCCTCTGGAGACTTTAGGTTTAGAAGACAGTCTCCTGTCTCCCTCCCTAGGCTGATACTGGAGAACCCAGCCCAGGATTACCTTTGAGACCAGCAGACAGTCCACCATGCAGCTGCCATGTGTTCTGTCCACCCACCCGGTGGCACAGCCCGTTCCTGTCCACTCCCAAGCATCAAGCAGACGGCCCGTGAAACCCTTCACATCAACCCATGAGACCACCCCGCTATCTTCCAGTATATCTCCTTCTAAAAACAGCTGTATTTTGACCGCTGACCGTTCCCCTCCGATTTTGTCATGTCCATCGGGAAGACATGACCGGCAATTCATTCCCCTCAAGTGTGGTGCCTGTGTCGCACCAAGATTCTCCTGATCCAGGGACAGCAGTGTGGCGTGTGACCTGTGTGTTGTCCCTGTAGGACTGTGTCCGAAATGGGTATTCAGAAAGAATATGGTTTTCTGAACGTAGAAGTGCTTTAAGGATGGCAGCTTCCCCACGAAATCCCAATGAAATCACCCAGACAAACGAACAAACACAGGCATCGAACCGGGAGGAGGAATCAGAGGGTGGAGAGGAAAAGCCAAAGAGAAGAAGCCTGTCTCTGTAAAAGGGAGGCAGCCAGGTTGAGAAGAGAATTGAGAAAATCGATAGGCACATACCTGTACAACAGCAGTTAAGATTCCCCATCGTGGGGACCTCTACAGCTGTTCACCAAACCGTCACGGCCTCGGCTCACAGAGTGACAGTTGAAACAGAAGGTTGGATGCATGTCATTGGGTCACCGTGGCAATGGCTCATGACAGAGCTCTCAGGGTGAAGGCATCCCTGCACACTGTGGGGTCATGGAGGGAAGTAGGTTGGTGAGGGGTCGGTCTATAGATGATGGGCATTGAGGAAGGTACTTGCTATGGTCAGCACTGAGTGGTGGAGAGAAGTGATGAGTCCCTGAGTTGTACTGCAGAATGCAATACTGCGCTGTACGTTAACTACCTGCATTTTTGGACATTCAAAAAAGGATACTCCTGAGGGCACCTAGGAGACTGAAATGTTCATTTTACTATCTGCTACTCTGGAAAACTCCTCTATTTATACGAGATTGTTTCACAAAGTCTCTCCAGGAGTTCTTGGGTGGCTCAGTGGGTTAAGTATTGGCCATCGGCTCAGATCCTGCTCTTGGAGTCCGGGATCAAACCTAGCATCTGGCAGAGTGCTGCTCCCTCTGCCCTTCCCCCAAGTCCTGCCTGCTGTGTCGAATAAGAATCCTGCGTTTGCACTACTTGGTATTTACCCCATAGACACAGATGGAGTGAAAAGAAAATTTACCCTGTAGACACAATGTTTATAGCAACCGTGGCCACAGTCGCCAAACTGTGGAAAGAACCAGGATGCTCCCTTTCAACAGACAAATGGATAAGGAAGATGTGGTTCATATATACTATGGAGTGGGATGCCTCCATCAGAAAGGATTTCTACCCAACTTTTGTAGCAACATGGACGGGAATGGAAGGGGTTATGCTGAGTGAAATAAGTCAAGCAGAGGTAATCCATTATCACAGGGTTTCACTTCTTTGTGGAGCATATCAAATAACATGGAGGACATGGGGAGATGGAGAGGAAAAGGGAGTTGAGGGAAATTGGAAGGGGGGTGAACCATGAGAGACTATGGACTCTGAAAAACAACCTGAGGGTTTTGAAGGGGCGGGTGGTGGGAGGTTGGGGGAGCCAGGTGGTGGGTATTAAGGAGGGCACATATTGCATGGAGCACCGGGTGTGGTGCAAAAACAATGAATACTGTTTCGCTGAAAAGAGAAAATAGGTAAATACTTTAAAAGATAGGAAAATACGTAAAGGGCTTCCTGAGGGGCTCCCCTCCCCAGGAAGGCCCTGTGTGCCTTCTAGGATCCCCTGGGAGCCAAGGGTGACAGTTTCTAGTATTGTCTTTGGGGCGTACTGCCTGAGCCATGAGCTAAGGGTACAAACACATGTCTGTCATTTTTCAGTGAGCTTCATTAATGTGGATTGCAAGGTGCCCTTTTTGCAGGGGACAGAGAGATACCCTTTGAAAACCCTGGATTTTCCGTGCACATTCGATTTCAGAGGCTCTTAGTGCATGGACCTCCTTTTTGCCTGCCCCTTATCCTCCATTTCCGGTCTGCTGGGAAGATCACCCTTTGTGGACAGCGGGTCGTCTCCAGCACCAGATGGCATCTCCGGGGCCTGCATACATGGCATGCACATGTGGTGTCCCTGCATGGACACAGGGGATGAGGCAGCTGACAGCTGGGTAGGACCCTCTTGTCTGCCAAGGTCAGTCTGTGCACCCTGGAGTGTTTGGACCCCAAACCTCTCTGCTGGTTTCACCCCTTGAAATCGGGAGCTGGGCATGCAGGGGGCCACATCCACTGTAAGTCCCTGCGGGCCTGGTCACTGCCGTGTGGTCTCTTGGAAAGTGACCATCAAGAACTCCTTGGCAATGACCCAGGGGATGTAGGCATTTACAGGCCACAAATAGAATGTGATTTCTTTACAACAGCTTCTACCTGGGGCACCTGGGTTTCTCAGTCGCTTCAGCAGTTGCCTTCACCTCAGGTCCAGGCCCTGGGATCCAGCCCGAGTTGAGCTCCCTGCTCAGGGAAGAAGCGCCTGCTTCTCCCTCTGCCTCGGCCTGTGGCTCGGCCTGCTTGGGAGCGTGCTCTCTCTCTGCCAAAGAAGTGAGTAACATCGTTACAATATAAATCAACAAGTTAATAGAAATGATACATAAATGAATATATTTTATGAGTTCTACAACATAGTACAATGGGAGGGGGAACAAAACCAAACTAGTAACAGCATGTATTTACACAGGACAATACAATCGTCATGCTACTTCAGGTAACACAATTATACCCTTTGACCCAATTGATATCTAAATAGATCATTTTTCTGGCACAGTTTTGGAAACCTTTCTTAAGGATGTTATGAAAATATGTACTTTTAAGAAGTTAAGTTTTGAGTAATACCCAGTCATCTCTGTCCTTCTGGCAAATGTCAGATAACAATTAATTGGAGTTTACGACTTGGTGAGGGTTTCCTTGGTGGTGGTGGTGTGAAGACAAGTCTAGCTATTTAGAGTATCTTAGAGACTACGATGGAGGAAATTGGATGGATTTATGATGTTCTGTCAAAATAGACTTTTTTTTAAGGATTTTACTTATTTATTTGACAGAAATCACAAGTAAGCAGAGGCAGGCAGAGAGAGAGGAGGAAGCAGGGTCTCTGCACAGCAGAGAGCCCAATGTGGGGCTCAGTCCCAAGACCCTGGGATCATGACCTGAACTGAAGGCAGAGGCTTTCACCCACTGAGCCACCCAGGCACCCCCAAAACATACATTTTATTTCCGACAGCCAGGGATGGTTCTTTGGAGAGAAATTTTCCAAAAAGACTGAATAGGAAACCCATCGATTTCCGGAATCTGAACTAAGGTGAGGTGAACTTTGGCCTTTGAATGTTTTCTCTGATGTTTGCCATCACCTGACGATGTGTAAATAGCCTACCGTGGCCCTTTGCCTTGGTACATCTTTGTGTCAGTCAAGTAGTGGGTGCTGGAAAAGAAAAGAAACAAAATGGGACACTTCTGTTTTGGATAATTAGGGACGGTCCTCTGGGAGACAGATTGGAGGGAAATTAGGTGTGCTCCCGATTTGGAGCAGGGAGTACAGGTTCATGAGTGAAAAGCACAGGCACGTGTTTTGCAAGGACGACGATGAGTGCTGGCAGCTAACAGGCGCTGCGTTGTTCTCTTTCAGTCCAGAGTAGAGGTGTGTGTACCAGGTGGTGGGGGATCTGCCACTGAGCAGGTCCATGGGCCGGACGTCAAAAGTTCACGGTGCTTGGACCTTTGACACAGGAGATATGCCCAGGGTTTTTTTCCTGATTGTCCTTCACACTCTAGTTTCAGTGTGGCTCTCTTAGCAAAGCTTCCATCATCACGAATCTTCCTTGAGAATTCTCGTCCATCTCTTTTCTGCCATCCTTTTACCAGGAAAACATCAATGATCCGAGTGTTATTTCCTACCATCCCTTCTCACTGTCTGGGTGGCTGGCATCCTGCTTCAGGTCCCTTCTGCCCCTGGAAGGTGGCAGTTTCCTAGTTCCTGAATCATCCAAGCTAGTTGAGTCTTCAGATTGCATCTCACTAAGAAGGCTTGAGGATGACCCATCTCGATGGGACTTAGGGTCTCATGTCTGGGTAGTCCTGATGGCTGACTTCCATTCTTGGAGGAACACTGATCTTGACATTTTCAGTAATACTGCCAGGAGAAACACAAGGTAGAAGCCACTGGACAAGGACAATTTAAAATACTCAAGAGTCCAAACAGTGCATTTCTTGCTCCAATGCTGGGGTGCTTCCCCATCTGTTCTCACAGAGAGATTCTAGAGGAATGGCAAGACCCATGCCATTGTGTTCTGGCGCCTGTGTTCTTCCTCTGGAAGAGAGCCTGCTGTCCCCCTTGACCCTCAGCGCAGAGGGGCCGGGTGGGTCTGCTGCTGTGTTGGGTGGATGAAAGTCCCCGGTCAGGGAAGGAGGAGGATGCCGCTCCACACACACCCTCTGGGGATGCCCGTGGCTTTGCCTGCAGAAGCTCAGTGCGGTTCCAAGAGAGGGGGGTGGTTCCCGACCCCCTGATCCCTGTCTTTTTCCATCTGTAGGTGTGAAGAAATACCGGCCCTTTGGGGTCATCCTGGCGGCCTCCAAGAGCATCGGTCTGAGCCCATCTAGCGCACCGTGGAGGTGTTTGTGAGGGAGACCGGTGTGCTCTAGGTGCCCCTGCCCTCTGGGAGTCCTGGCCTGCCTATCTCAGGGGCCGAGCAGCATGTCCCTGTTGAGGAGCCTGGTTCTGGGGAACCGTGGGAAGGGGAGACTGTGGGTTCCAGGTCCCTTCGGGGAGCGAGGAGATCTGTGGAGGGCTGGGCCAACCCAACAGACAGAGAGATGCTTCCAGTCTTGCCCTCAGAACTGAGGAATTATCACCCCTGGAGGCATCCTCCTGCTTCCCAGGATGTGATGCTGGAGAGAGGCAGGGAAGGCTTCCTGGGGAATCCAGGCATGTGTGGACCTTGGCCTCTGCCGTGAAGTCTGTGCTTGGTGGCCCATGGTGCCAGGAGGGCCCGTCGTGACCCGATATCCACGTCAGCCTGACTTGCTGGTCACAGCCCCTTCTCAGGTCTGAGAAAGCCCCGTGGCTCACTGTTTATAGCCCTTTGTGATACGATGAAGCCCCTGAGTTTGTTGTCCAAGCTGCCCCTTCTTTGGCAGCTCCCAGAGGGATGTCACATCCCATGGAGCACCATGTGGGCTCGTCTCTGAGCCAAGGGCTTGTCCCTTCTCCCCTCCTCTGCTGGGGCTCCTGCTCTGGTCAGCTGGGGCAGTTAGAGTGTCATGCCTCTGGCCAGCCATGGTGGGCATTCCCTCTGCAGGCAGAGTCCCAGGTTGGCAGGAGAAGTGGGCGTGGTTGCTGGGACAGCCCTCCAAAATGGGTCAGGTGAGCTTTCAGACTCTGGGGCGGTGAAGGGTTCCTAACATCACAGTAGCAAGCGGGCCAGACCGTAGGCGGGTTTTTCTGGACTCATCAGACAACCTGTGCAAGACGTGAGGAGTGAAATGCGCTGCCTGGAGTGGAGGTTGTATTGGCGTCTGGGACTTCTGTCCCCAAGGGATATTCAGGCCAGTGGGGTGGGGGCCAAGGGGCAGCTTATTTGGGGCCAATGTGCCTTGCTTCCAAGGAACTCCCTGTGTTTGAGCAGGAAGGTGGGCTCCACAGTTGGATCTGGCACCTGGGCCCACGTTGGTCACCATGGTGGTTGGGTTGAGAGGAGCACAGGGCCGGCCAACTGGAGTCTGCAGCCCCTCAACTGCCTTTTGACAGCCTGCACCCAGGGCCTGGGGCACCTGGGGCAGAGCCAGAGTCCCAGGGCCCAGGCAGATGCTTATAGGAAAGGACTGGAGCTAGGGAAGGACGGAGGGAGGCAGGCAGGGCCAGGCAGCCACGGCAGCAAGCCAGGTCACCGGGGTGCCCAAGCCTGGCTTCATGCTCTGTGCTATATTGAAGGGTTTGCATTTATCAGGGCAAAATGTGCACAGCGTGAAGTCTGCCATAGACACGACCCTGAAGTGGAAGGGTGTTGGGGAAGGGGAAGGTAGTTGTTATTGTTGTTGGTTTTTTTTTTTTTTTCTTTTTGAGTTCCAGTGTCCACAAGAGGCACGTCTTAGCAAGGAAAGACAAGAGGCCCATTTCAGCCCCATGGAACTCCTGACAGCCTAATCTCTAAGCATGTATTAGGGGAAAGTCTTCCAGCAGCTATGCTAAAACTTTGACAGATGGCGGGCCCTCTGGTTTGGGCCTCCTTGAGCCTTCACTCCCTACTGGGAGGGATAGGCCTACTTTCGGTCCTGGGTGACTCCGTGTCTCCCTACGTGTGGGTCCTGAGACCTCGACTGAATGCTCTCCTTGTTTTTACAGGTGGTGCTTCGAGGCTCAGGGGACGTGGCCTCCTGGGCAGCATCCAAAGCGTCTGGCCTCCGTCTCTTCAGTGCCAATGGAAGTGCAGCACATCCAAGATTGTGACCGCTGTCATCTCCCTGGTGCACATGCATCGCAGTGGTAAGTTGTCTTGGTTCTGAACCTCTCCCTTGGGTTGAGGTTCAGGCCTTGAACTGGATGTCTTTCTTGCCGGCTTCTGTCTTTCTTCCAGAGGAAAAGATAGCCTCTTATTGTTGATTAACTTAGAGATATACCCTTAACCAGAATGTCTAGAGTTGGCTGCGGGGGGAAATTACTTCTTGGCACATATGGAGAATGTTCTGCAAATCTCTGCCTTATATAAAACTTCTGAACTCCAGGCTACCCCTGGTAGCAGAGTCCCGAGCCCTTTTGATTGGAGGTCCCGCCGGAAGATCCTCATTAGTAGGAGTCGCTGGTGAGTGGGAGAAAACTTGTCCGGGAGATAAGGGCACCCCAAGTGCACCCTCCACTCCAGGTGGAGAGCAGAGTCCTTCAGGGTCCCCATAAGACCCCAGAGAACACTGTGGAGTGGTGTGTTTTCTCTGGCTTTGAGGGAAAGAGTTTCTCATCCCAGCCCCATCCAGCTGGTCAAGGTGCTCGTTGAGTTCCACAGCTGTGGGGGAATCAATCACATGGTCCAGTTGCTGAATGAAACCTGAGCCCATGGGGTCCCGGGTATATGCCCGCAGAATAAGGAGCAAGGGGACTGCCCGCGCACGAGCTAATGTGGCCATGTTTCTGAGTGTGACCTTTAGTTGTCTAGCTTAGGTAAGCAACACATTTGGAAAGGCCACCAGAGTTAGACGTGAACGTCCACAAAGGTGGGTTCTTGAAACCAACTCTTCCTCTTCAAAAGAGCACTTCCTTCCAGAGATAGCACTCGGGGCTCATGTTCCTTGGAAAGCACCCTGGGATTGACTCAAGGGGCAGCAATCCTACCCCTGCTGGACTCCCCAAGGGTGCTGCCCCGAAACCGCCCCTGTCGCTTTCACGCACAGGACCGTGCCCAATGCTGGGCTCAACACTGGCAACAGCCCCAGAAAATGGGCCCCGCTCAGCCTGTGTGTTTGGCAGCAGCAAGAGGTATAGCGAGGAGAGGCTGTCCCTCATCTGAGCTCTGACTCGGGAGCACCCAGACACCACGCCAGAGGAACTGGGGCCCCAAGCACCATGCTGCACCTCGGGGAAAACTTGGGCCTCAAGGACAGCAATGCTAGACATCTAGGACGTACCAAAATGGGACCCAACATTCCTTCGGAAGCATGTGAAAGCATGGCACGTTTGACTCTGCCTGAGCCCTCCAAGTCAAAAGGTCTCAGGAAGCATTTCCTGAGCCCTGATAGTCGACATGATTATTCTGAGCACTCACATTTTGTTAGCTGCTATTGTATTTTTTGTGTTTGTAATAACGTGTGGCTGGAGCTTTGACAATTCTCTAGGGCCTTCATTGCTCAGTTAACTCATTTGGGCAATGGAAGAGGGAAGAGGCTGTACTAGCTAGCCACCAAGGCCCTTTCCTGGCTCTGACATTCCCCATGTCCCCAGTTATTATTTATTATGTATTCATTTGTTATTTGTTACGTATAAGCATGACAGTATCCTGAAGGCATCGAAGGCTATGTGATGGTGGAAGGTCTGGGACAAAATAAGAAGAGTGAGGTGAGCTGGAGCTGAGAGGAGTGGGCACGCAGGATACACAGGAAATGTCACCCCTTTGGAGAGTTTGTGAGGGAATGGTCTGGAATGAAAGGCTCACCAGCCATAATGAAGGAAATTCTGTCATCACCCCTCCCTGAACACCCCCTCCTCCCCTCATTTTCCATTCCCCATTTGCCATTGTTGTTGGCATCTATGAAGATGAAGAGGTTCCTGCTCTCTTCCTGGCCTTATAGACCTACAGGATGGTAGTGCAGGAAAGAGGTTTTCTGTTTTGGCCTTATTTGAAAAATGAAAAAAAAAAAAAACTTTGAGTCTGAGAATGTGACTGACAAAGATCATGCAGTTTGTTGGTGGTAGAACCATGGTTAAAAGTCAGGTGTGCAGGGGTGCCTGGGTGGCTCAGTGGGTTAAGCCTCTGCCTTCGGCTCAGGTCACAATCTCAGGGTCCTTGGATCGAGTCCTGCATCGGCCTCTCTGTTCAGCAGAGAGCCTGCTCCCTCTTTCTCTGCCTGCCTCTCTGCCTAGCTGTGATCCCTCTCTCTGTCAAATAAAGAAATAAAATATTAAAAAAAAAAAAGGTCAGGTGTGCAAATTCCCAGGCCAGGGCTCATTTTGTCACTATTAATTGAGTCAAAGATAGTTTCTTATTAAAAGACCTTTTGAAAGTTGTAAGAAACAAACATTAAACATTTATTTTTTATTTTGCCTTCAACACCCCATCTCTTTTTTCCAGGGGTTTCTTGGATTTTCTGACCTCAGGGGATTAATAGTGTTCACAGGAAAACAGATTAACAATGTGGCTTGAGATTTTTAATTTTAAATTTTTCCCACATCAGTTCTGAAAAAGCCAGAGTGTTTCCTCCTTTAGGTTACTGTTAAATGTTAAACTCATCTCATGTTTTTAATTTTTCTGTGTCACAGAACCTAAATTGGTAATAAATCAATAAGAAACAAATGTTTACATTCATTCAGTGAAAAGTATCATGTCTAAGCTCAACATCTATCGGAGCCACACATGGACACGTAAGTATCTTGTATATGGAGCTATGTAGGCAGGTAAATCCAGGAACTGCAAGGCAGGCCAAGTCTCTTCTAACTTCCTTCTTCCTTCCTTCTTCCTCAGCTCTCCCTCCTCCACTAAGAGCAGAAAATGAACACATCCCAGGTGAGCTTTTTTTTTGTTTCTTTCCACTTTGTTTTAAAATGAGTTTTCTAAAATTTGAAAGGATTCATATTTTTAAAACAAAAAAAATAGAAGGGCTCCTGAGTGGCTCAGTGGGTTAAAGCCCCTGCCTTTGGCTCAGGTCATGATCCCTGGGTCCTTGGGATCGAGCCCCACATTGGGCTCTCTGCTCAGCAGGGAGCCTGCTTCCCTCTCTCTCTGTGCCTGCCTCTCTGCCTACTTGTAATCTCAGTATGTCCAATGAATAAAAATCTTAAAATAACCCAAAAAGACAGAAATAGGCAAGAATTACTTGAAGGGAAGTATATCAAGTCTATCAAGCAAATTCAAAGAACAGTTGGTAGAATGAGAAGCAAGACCCTTAATTTCACAGGGTTGTGCAAGTTGTAAAACTTCCTTTGATTTTTCTAATAACGACACTGAAATTGCCTATAATCATTTCTGATAGACACAGCACTGTGCTAGAAGTGTATGGATGCTTTTCAGGGGACCAAACAATAAGGTTTGAGTAGACAGCTCTCTCATGGTCCTGCTTGATCCAGGAATATGACTTCAAAGATCTGGTGGAATGGAGGGACCACGTGTCCTCCAGATGACTCTCCCTAAGTGTTTGTGTCAGCTTGTTCACATCTCTAGCTTGAATAGCCGACTGTTGTGGCTTTAGTTTTTGCTTTTCTCATTCATATTTCAACTTCATGAATGCATTCTTGCTTCTTCGACATTCACCTGAGTCAGCTCTGGAAAAGGCTACCAAATTGTAGTTAAATCCAGTTTTTGTCTTTGTCTTACTTGACTATCTTGCAGCATAATCCTCAGTCTCTGTTGTCTCTGACACCTGCCTGCTAGCTTTCCTTTCTTAACTCTGATACATCCCCTTACTGTTGCTCACAAAGTTCTCTTTCCCTTTTGCCCCAGACATTGCCTCTCCTTGGGTTTGTTGCCCAACCATCCTTGGATCACTGCTTTTCTTCAGTCTGTGTTTTTTCCTGACTGGTCTCTCTCTCTTTTTAAAAAAATACTTTTGAATTAGTAATAACATGATTAAAAGGTTAAGTGATGTTCCCTCTAGTAAGGGTGACATTTTTCATCTCAACTGAGACACTTCCACTGAGAATGAAAGAGGTTCCATAAAGTTATAATGGGACAACTGGCTATAGCGGGACAGTTCCAGACAACCTGGAGTCATCCTGTTGTAGATATCTGTCTGTCTTGTTTGTCCTACCAGTGCTTCTTTCTTCAGTTAAAAGATACTCTTGTATGCCCCATACTTTTATTTTGAAGGGAATCCATCATCTTTAGGGCTTTCCAAACTTAGATGCAGCTGTACACCGCTGTCATCCTGTTAAAATGCAGATGTTGATTTAATGGATCTGGTCGGGGCCCTGAGTTTTGCATTTCTAAAAAGCTCCCAGGTGAAGCAGACTCTGCTGCTCAGGGAGCCACACTTTGAGTAAGGAGTCTATACATGATTTTCTGTTCTTTCTTTGCTTTTTTGTCACTTCTTAAAAGCCTGTCCCTGACATCTGCATCTAAACAGAACATGGATTGTTTCTTTGTTATAGCTGCACAGTAATTCAAGCATGGATGTTCCATAGTTAAACTGTTTATTATTAGTTATGCACTATTTCAAACCTTTTGCTATTACAAACCATGTTTTAGTGAATGACCTTGTACATATAGGTTTTTTCTAACCGATAAATTACTAGAAGTGCGTTGCCAGGTTAAAGGGTACATATAATTGATAACTCGATTATTCGGGATTTTGGTATCATTTTGTGTCACTCCCATCAACACCGCATGGGTGCTTGTTTGTCCACAGCTTCCCCCATAGAACACGTGGTTCAACTTCTGGAATTTTGGCAGTGGAAAGATAAACATGGAATTTTATGAAGTTTATATCTGCAAGTTTCTTAACTATGAGTGAGGTTAAGTATTTTTTCATGTATCTGAAAGATGTATTTACATTTCTGTGAACCCTCTGTTCATATCTTTTGCCCATTTTGCTCTTCGTTTTGTGGCTTTTTTTGTTTTTCTTCTTCTTCAGTGTCTAGCTATTTATATAGTGCTTGACCATTTTATGGGTTGCCAACTATTATTTTATGGGATGTGATTTGTCTTTTGATAGTTGACCCTGGAGTTTTCTCCCCCATGCAGGTATTCTGTTTCAGAATACCACATTTCACTTAGTCATTTCTTTAGGCTTCCCTTGGCTGTGACAATTTCCCAGACTTCCCTTGTTTTTGATAACCTGGGCAGTTTTGAGAAGTAGAGTTAGGTGTTTTGTAGAATGTCCCTCAATTGGGAATTGTCTGCTGTTGTTTTCATGATTAGACTGAGGTTATGGGTTTCTTGGAGGAAGACCACAGAGATAAAATGTGATTTGGTCTTATCCTATCAAGGGTTAGTGCTCTGGACATGACTTATTACTTTTTCTCTCTCTTCATACTGTACTTCTTGGAAGGAAGTGGGCAATTACACTATACCACTTACACTATACCTCCTTCCTGTTGGGGTAGCTACATAATTATGTACATAAATTATCAGGAATTCTGCATAGGAGATTTTTTTGTTCTCTCCTATTTACTAATCCATTTATATCAGTATGAATTCATGGCTAGTTATTTTATATTTTGATTATCATACAATGATACATTGTTCCTTTGGTTGCTCAAGTTGTTCCAGGTTGGTTAGTAAAAGCATCTTCTAAGGGCACCTGGGTGGCTGAGTTTGTTGAGTGTCTGACTCTTGATTTCGCCTCAGGCCATGATATTGGTCCTGGAATCCAGCCCCACATTGAGCTCTTTGCGGAGTGTGGGGCCTGCTTGAAATTCTCTCTCTCGGGGTGCCTGGGTGGCTCAGTGAGTTAAAACCTCTGCCTTCGGCTCAGGTCATGATCCCGGGGTCCTGGGATTGAGCCCCACATCGGCCTCTCTGCTCAGCAGGGAGCCTGCTTCCCCCCCTCTCTCTGCCTGCTTCTCTGCCTACTTGTGATCTCTGTCAGATAAATAAAGAAAACATCTTTTAAAAAATTTCAAAAGAACAGCTGCAGAACTAAAATTTCCGAATCAAGAATTAGGGACTGGAAACCAGCAAAACACTGGTGTAAGGTGATATCTAAATGTGGTTTTAATTTGAATCTCCCTGAGGGCTAGTGATGATGAACATTTTTTCATGTGTCTGATAGCCATTTGTTTGTCTTGATTGGAGAGTGTCTATTCATATCTTTTGCCCATTTTTTGATATGATTGTCTGTTTTGTGTGTATTGAGTATGAGGAGTTCATTATAGATCCTGGATATCAACCTTTTGTCTGTACTGTCATTTGCAAATATCTTCTCCCATTTCATGGGTTGACTCTTTGTTTTCTTGACTGTTTCCTTTTCTGTACAGAAGCTTTTGACTTTGATGAAGTCCCAGTAGTTTATTTTGGCTTTTGTTTCCTTGGCCTTTTGAGACATATCTTGAAAGAAGTTGCTGTGGCTGATATTGAAGAGATTACTGCTCATCATCACTAACCATCAGGGAGATTCAAATTAAAACCACATTGAGATATCACCTTACACCAGTTAGAATAGCCAAAATTAGCAAGACATGAAACAACATGTGTTGGAAGGGATATGGAGAAAGGGGAACGCTCTTCCACTGTTGGTGAGAATGCAAGTTGGTGCAGCCTCTTTGGAGAACAGTGTGGAGATTCCTCAAGAAATTAAAAATAGAATTTCTCTATGACCCTGCAATTGCACTTCTGGGTATTTACCCCAAAGATACAGATGTAGTGAAAAGAAGGGCCATATGTACCCCAATGTTTTTAGGAGCAGTGGCCATGGTCGCCAAACTGTGGAAAGAACCAAGATGCCCTTCAATGGACGAATAGATAAGGAAGATGTGGTCCATATACACTATGGAGTAGGATGCCTCCATCAGAAAGAATTTCTATCCAACTTTTGTAGCAACGTGGATGGGACTGGAAGAGATTATGCTGAGTGAAATAAGTCAAGCAGAGAGTGTCAATTACAACTTGGTTTCACTTATTTGTGGAGCATAACAAATAACATGCTGGACATGGGGAGTTAAGAGAAAGGAGTTGGGGTAAATTGGAAGGGGAGGTGAATCATGAGAGACTATGGACTCTGAAAAACAATCGGAGGGGTTTTAAGTGGTGGAGGGGTGGGAGGTTGGGGGAACCAGGTGGTGGGTATTAGAGAGGGCCTGGATTGCATGGAGCACTGGGTCTGGTGCAAAAACAATGAATACCGTTATGCTGAAAATAAATTTAAAAATTTAAAAAATAAAATAAAAACTTAAAAATCTTCCAAATCAATTAAAAAACAAACTTGTCATTAAAATTTTAAAATTTGAGAAGATATTTTCTGAGTTAATTGTTATTGCTCTAAACAAAATATCTTCTTATCACTATTTAATTTTGGCTGGGAATGTATACTAGTAATTGACTTTTTGTCGCCATCTAAGAAATCACATTGACTTAAAATATCTATTATTCCTATTATTAAAATTTAACTGTAAACAGCTTAGGAGACTGTGGATGTAACCTTAGATATAACACAATTTAATTAGTGGGAAAATACTTTGCAAATACCAAGTAAGCCACTTGGACCAGCTCTTCTAGCTCTGGATGCCACCTATTATTATTTTTTTTTTCTTAAAGAAAGAAGGAAAATCCTTAAAGCAAAAATTTATTAATTTTTCCACAATGATGAAGAACACAATTTCAGAATTAATTTGACTTTAGGGATTGTTCTTTTTATAGGTGATGATGATGCCTTTTACTGGTTTTACTGGTATCGAAGAGCCTTTGGAATTTCCCATTAGACCATCCTCCCTTGAATGGGAAATGCAGCAGTGATGTCTGTCTGCAGTGCCCACTGCTCGTCTAGCAGGAGGCACATGGTGTACTGTTCCTGATGGAGTTATTTTAGTCCTATCCAGACAGAAAAACTTAGATGCAATCTTGATTCCAGGAAAGAAGAGAGATTATAGAAAAAGTCGGGCTGAGTGAATCCTTTTTCATCCCTCAAGGTGGGTAAATGTGTTGATTCTAACCATGTAAAAACAAGTAAGCAAACACTTGCTATTTATAAACTCAAAGTAGATGAGCTTCGCATGCTGGTAAGAAAGGTCTGATTTGGGGATAATTGAGGACCTTTGGTCTAAAGATGTGCTTCTCTTTTCAAAGCACACTCTTTAGGAACCCACATTTTATGCCAAATACTCTCCCAGGTGTCAGCACCCATTTTCTACATGTAGATAGCAGTGAGCATGTAAAACCTTCTTTTTAAAAAAGACTTTATTTATTTATTTTAGAGAGAGGCAGATAGTGACAGAGAGAGCAAGAGAGAGCACAGGCATGGAGGAGAGAAAGACACAGAGCCCTCCTGAGCAGGGAGCCAGACATGGGGTTCAATCCCAGGACCCCGAGATCATGACCTGAGCAGAAGGCACATGTTTAATCAAATGAGCCACCCAGATGCACTGAAACTATAAAATCTTGAGCTGCTATAAGTTAATAGTTAATATAAAGTGACATTTTTCCAAGTTCATTTACAGTTTCAAGAGTTTGAGCTGTCTCTTGTAGAAATCTATAAGGAAGGGATGCCTGGGTGGCTCAGTAGGCTGGGTGTCTTCCTTCAGCTCAGGTGATTATCTCAGGGGTCCTGGGATCAAGTCCTGAGTGGGGCTCTTTGCTCCGTGGGGAGGCTGCTTCTCCCTCTTCCTCTGCCTGCCCTCCCCCTCCTTCTGTGCCACACATGTGCTTTCTCTCTGTGTGTTACATAAATAAATAAAATCTTTAAAAGAAAAAAATTCCATAATGACTTTGAGAGGGACTTCATGCAACTCCTTCCCACCCATGTCTTTGAGGATATTTTGTTTGGCTAGGCCAGCACCAGTATGCCACAGACCGACTTCTTGCTTCTAACGAGGGTCTAGAGTCACCAGGTTACGCTACCTGTCTGGCCTTGAAATAATCTGAGTGTGCAAATGAGACTTGCTTCAATCTCCTTCTGTGACAGAGGAGGAATTTAAAGCCTGACTATGTCAGAGATTTGCCAAAGGTGAGGGGACCACTTTGCAACTTTCATGGGTGTCATAGTTTCTTATGGAAGCTGTTGACAAGTCCATAAACTCAGCACCTTCAAGCAGCTGAAACTGGTGGTTCTATGGTTTTGGAGGTCAGATCTCTGACATGAAATCAGGTGTCAGTGGGGCCACGTCCCTTCAAGAGACTCCAGAGCAGAAGTGACCATCTTCCTTTTCCAGCTTCTGGAGGATGCCCACCTTACTTGGCTTGTGGCCACATTCTCCACATTTAAAGCACATCACTCCAACCCCTCTTCTCTGGTTAGATCTCCCTCTCTCACACACACATTCTCTGTCCTCAGAGGACCCTGAAGATTACACTGGGTACTGCAGGATCATCCCAAAACCCTTAATGTGCAAAGTCATTTTTGTCCACTTGGAGTCACATGGACACAGGGTCTGGGGAGGAGAGTGGGGGCAATGCTCGGGCCGTTATTCTCACTGACTGAGTGAGTATATTTACTCCATGGACTATTTCCTCCATTAGAAAGTATTAAAAGTTCCATCATATGACTGTATTAGTATAAAAATCTAGTTGTTTAATATAGTCATTGTTATTTATATTCACTTTTTTTCCTCATAATTTTAAAAGAAATTCAAATGCAGCCTTTTTGTCAGCTGTACCTCATGGATAAGGAGGTCCCAGATGAAAAGGCTAAAAATTCAACTTGAGCATTAGACTTCCATTTCCTTCCTCTTCACATTCAATTTCCTAGGTCTGGCTTGGAATTTCGGATAGAACCATGCGGTTCTTCACAAGCTGCTTTGGAATGCACTACCACCAATGGCTTTCTTCGATGTGATGAAGAGTTTAGTTGGCGACCTGGCATTTTGGTTGATGCCTACTGTCATTGAGAGTGTCCTTAGACAACATACAGCATCCTCCACCCAGGGAAGACAGTCTTCACACCCACACAGTTCTTTCCTCACCAGAAAACACTCTTCCAGAGAGGTGCGCTAATCCGTTTCCCACCTCCCACACTCTTCTGCACGTTCTGGCTTATGCCAAGACCCAGGAGGAAATTAAATTTTCCTCTGAATTGAAACTTTACCTTCTCCAAACTGCTGGATCCCTCACTGGCCCGTGGCATGAGCCAGGAGTGCTGGTTTATCATATGACATTGTGGCGGTTGATGGGGGTGCACTCCCCCAGCTTAGGAACCATGATAATATGGCCCCAGGCTTCCAGCTACACTGGGTTTCCTGAGTTCCCTGATGTAAGAACCAGCCTCCAAGGGCATGAGCTGCACTCCCTACAGCAGGAGAGTATGTACTTCCTCACCCTCACGCTGGGTACAGCTTTCTGTAGCTTGTCTTGGCCTAGTTTTGAGGCTCCAACTGGAGGCCCATAAGTAACTCTACTTGAGCAGCTGGTTAGTTCCACACCCAGCCATTCCTCCTGTGTGCTGGGATCTCATGCTCTAGCCCCAGGCCAGGGGCAGGTAGCTTGGGACAGCCCCTCTGCCCGACAGCCTACTGACATGGTTCAAACTAACCAATCCCAAGCCTGCCCACCCTGCTTCACCTGTTCCATCCCATGGAAACCCCAAGATAGGTCCTTGTCCACATTTTCTCTTCATCTCCTCTGCCTCTCCACCTTAGTCAGGAGACTGACTAAGGTGGCCCTCAGTGGTGCAGACCCCCTCCTGTGGGGACCTTGGAGAATAATAAAAATCTCTTTGCAATGTAAGTCATCTTCTGATCTGTTGACCTCAATGTGAAGACACATACATGTCTCCACACCAAACACCCATTGAAATAATGAGAGTTTTCACAATCCCAAAGATTACGTACATACACGAGTCTGTGACACTGACAATGGGGTGCATGAGTTGAAAGAGAGAAACGTTAATGTGTAGAGTAAACCCCTTCGAGCGCAGAGATGATGAAGGTGTGTTTGAAGAAAGAATTGATAAACAAGATCTGATTCATAGTTCACCTGCTGGGAAGGCAGACAAATCCTCCCTTTATGGAATATGAGTCACAGAAAGCCTTTGGAAGGCCGGTCTTATTAACCCTCACCATGAACACACAAATCGAGGGCTATATCTCCTTATTAGAGACTTAGAAATGGAGGCTTAAGAAATGTAAGTAGTTTCTTTTTTTTTTTTTCAAATTCTTTTTTTTTTTTAATTTTTTATTTTTTATAAACATATATTTTTATCCCCAGGGGTACAGGTCTGTGAATCACCAGGTTTACACACTTCACAGCACTCACCAAAGCACATACCCTCCCCAATGTCCATAATCCCACCCTCTTCTCCCAAACCCCCTCCCCCCAGCAACCCTCAGTTTGTTTTGTGAGATTAAGAGTCACTTATGTTTAGTCTCCCTCCCAATCCCATCTTGTTTCAGTGATTCTTCTCCTACCCACTTAAGCCTCCATGTTGCATCACCACTTCCTCATATCAGGGAGATCATATGATAGTTGTCTTTCTCTGCTTGACTTATTTCGCTAAGCATGATTCTCTCTAGTTCCATCCATGTTGTCGCAAATGGCAAGATTTCATTTCTTTTGATGGCTGCATAGTATTCCATTGTGTATATATACCACATCTTCTTGATCCATTCATCCGTTGATGGACATCTAGGTTCTTTCCATAGTTTGGCTATTGTGGACATTGCTGCTATAAACATTCGGGTGCATGTGCCCCTTTGGATCACTACATTTGTATCTTTAGGGTAAATACCCAATAGTGCAATTGCTGGGTCATAGGGCAGTTCTATTTTCAACATTCTGAGGAACCTCCATGCTGTTTTCCAGAGTGGCTGCACCAGCTTGCATTCCCACCAACAATGTAGGAGTGTTCCCCTTTCTCCACATCCTCGCCAGCATCTGTCATTTCCTGACTTGTTGATTTTAGCCATTCTGACTGGTGTGAGGTGATATCTCATTGTGGTTTTGATTTGTATTTCCCTGATGCCGAGTGATATGGAGCACTTTTTCATGTGTCTGTTGGCCATCTGGATGTCTTCTTTGCAGAAATGTCTGTTCATGTCCTCTGCCCATTTCTTGATTGGATTATTTGTTCTTTGGGTGTTGAGTTTGCTAAGTTCTTTATAGATTCTGGACACTAGTCCTTTATCTGATATGTCGTTTGCAAATATCTTCTCCCATTCTGTCAGTTGTCTTTTGATTTTGTTAACTGTTTCCTTTGCTGTGCAAAAACTTTTGATCTTGAAGAAATCCCAATAGTTCATTTTTTCTCTTGCTTCCCTTGACTTTTGCGTTGTTCCTAGGAAGATGTTGCTGCGGCAGAGGTGGAAGAGGTTGCTGCCTGTGTTCTCCTCAAGGATTTTGATGGATTTCTTTCACACATTGAGGTCCTTCATCCATTTTGAGTCTATTTTCGTGTGTGGTGTAAGGAAATGGTCCAATTTCATTTTTCTGCATGTGGCTGTCCAATTTTCCCAGCACCATTTATTGAAGAGGCTGTCTTTTTTCCATTGGACATTCTTTCCTGCTTTGTCGAAGATGAGTTGACCATAGAGTTGAGGGTCTATTTCTGGGCTCTCTATTCTGTTCCATTGATCTATGTGTCTGTTTTTGTGCCAGTACCATGCTGTCTTGATGACAGCTTTGTAATAGAGCTTGAAGTCCGGAATTGTGATGCCACCAACGTTGGCTTTCTTTTTCAATATCTCTTTGGCTATTCGAGGTCTTTTCTGGTTCCATATAAATTTTAGCATTATTTGTTCCATTTCTTTGAAAAAGATGGATGGTACTTTGATAGGAATTGCATTAAATGTGTAGATTGCTTTAGGTAGCATAGACATTTTCACGATATTTATACTTCCAATCCAGGAGCATGGAACATTTTTCCATTTCTTTGTGTCTTCCTCAATTTCTTTCATGAGTACTTTATAGTTTTCTGAGTATAGATTCTGTGTCTCTTTGGTTAGGTTTATTCCTAGGTATCTTATGGTTTTGGATGCAATTGTAAATGGGATTGACTCCTTAATATCTCTTTCTTCTGTCTTGCTGTTGGTGTAGAGAAATGCAACTGATTTCTGTGCATTGATTTTATATCCTGACACTTTACTGAATTCCTGTACAAGTTCTAGCAGTTTTGGAGTGGAGTCTTTTGGGTTTTCCACATATAGTATCATATCATCTGCAAAGAGTGATAATTTGACTTCTTCTTTGCCGATTTGGATGCCTTTAATTTCCTTTTGTTGTCTGATTGCTGAGGCTAGGACCTCTAGTACTATGTTGAATAGCAGTGGTGATAATGGACATCCCTGCCGTGTTCCTGACCTTAGTGGAAAAGCTTTCAGTTTTTCTCTATTGAGAATGATATTTGCGGTGGGTTTTTCATAGATGGCTTTGATGATATTGAGGTATGTGCCCTCTATCCCTACACTTTGAAGAGTTTTGATCAGGAAGGGATGCTGTACTTTGTCAAATGCTTTTTCAGCATCTATTGAGAGTATCATATGGTTCTTGTTCTTACTTTTATTGATGTGTTGTATCACATTGACTGATTTGCGGATGTTGAACCAACCTTGCAGCCCTGGAATAAATCCCACTTGGTCGTGGTGAATAATCTTTTTAATGTACTGTTGAATCCTATTGGCTAGTATTTTGTTGAGTATTTTCGCATCTGTGTTCATCAAGGATATTGGTCTATAGCTCTCGTTTTTGGTGGGATCCTTGCCTGGTTTGGGGATCAAGGTGATGCTGGCCTCATAAAATGAGTTTGGAAGTTTTTCTTCCATTTCTATTTTTTGGAACAGTTTCAGGAGAATAGGAATTAGTTCTTCTTTAAATGTTTGGTAGAATTCCCCCGGGAAGCCGTCTGGCCCTGGGCTTTTGTTTGTTTGGAGATTTTTTAATGACTGTTTCAATCTCCTTACTGCTTATGGATCTGTTCGGGCTTTCTATTTCTTCCTGGTTCAGTTGTGGTAGTTTATATGTTTCTAGGAATGCATCCATTTCTTCCAGATTGTCAAATTTATTGCCGTAGAGTTGCTCATAGTATGTTCTGATAATTGTTTGTATTTCTTTGGTGTTAGTTGTGATCTCTCCTCTTTCATTCATGATTTTATTTATTTGGGTCCTTTCTCTTTTCTTTTTGATAAGTTGGGCCAGGGGTTTATCAATTTTATTAATTCTTTCAAAGAACCAGCTCCTACTTTCGTTGATTTGTCCTATTGTTTTTTGGTTTCTATTTCATTGATTTCTGCTCTGATCTTCATGATTTCTCTTCTCCTGCTAGGATTAGGGTTTCTTCCTTGTTCTTTTTCCAGCTCCTTTAGGTGTAGGGTTAGATTGTGTACCTGAGACCTTTCTTGTTTCTTGAGAAAGGCTTGTACCGCTATATATTTTCCTCTCAGGACTGCCTTTGTTGTGTCCCACAGATTTTGAACCGTTGTATTTTCATTATCATTTGTTTCCATGATTTTTTTCAATTCTTCTTTAATTTCCCGGTTGACCCATTCATTCTTTAGAAGGATGCTGTTTAGTCTCCATGTATTTTGGTTCTTTTCAAACTTCCTTTTGTGGTTGAGTTCTAGCTTTAGAGCATTGTGGTCTGAAAATATGCAGGGAATGATCCCAATCTTTTGATACCGGTTGAGTCCTGATTTAGGACCGAGGATGTGATCTATTCTGGAGAATGTTCCATGTGCACTAGAGAAGAATGTGTATTCTGTTGCTTTGGGATGAAATGTTCTGAATATATCTGTGATGTCCATCTGGTCCAGTGTGTCGTTTAAGGCCTTTATTTCCTTGCTGATCTTTTGCTTGGATGATCTGTCCATTTCAGTGAGGGGAGTGTTAATGTCCCCTACTATTATTGTATTATTGTTGATGTGTTTCTTTGATTTTGTTATTAATTGGTTTATATAGTTGGCTGCTCCCACGTTGGGGGCATAGATATTTAAAATTGTTAAATCTTCTTGTTGGACAGACCCTTTGAGTATGATATAGTGTCCTTCCTCATCTCTTATTATAGTTTTTGGCTTAAAATCTAATTGATCTGATATAAGGATTGCCACTCCTGCTTTCTTCTGATGTCCATTAGCATGGTAAATTCTTTTCCACCCCCTCACTTTAAATCTGGAGGTGTCTTCGGGCTTAAAATGTGTTTCTTGGAGGCAACATATAGATGGTTTTTTTTTTTTTTATCCATTCTGATACCCTGTGTCTTTTGACAGGGGCATTTAGCCCATTCACATTCAGGGTAACTATTGAGAGATATGAATTTAGGGCCATTGTATTGCCTGTAAGGTGGCTGTTACTATATATGGTCTCTGTTCCTTTCTGATCTACCACTTGTAGGATCTCTCTTTGTTTAGAGGACCCCTTTCAAGATTTCCTGTAGAGCTGGTTTGGTGTTTGCAAATTCTTTCAGTTGTTGTTTGTCCTGGAAGCTTTTAATCTCTCCTTCTATTTTCAATGATAGCCTAGCTGGATATAGTATTCTGGGCTGCATGTTTTTCTCATTTAGTGCTCTGAAAATATCATGCCAGCTCTTTCTGGCCTGCCAGGTCTCTGTGGATAAGTCAGCTGCCAATCTAATATTTTTACCATTGTATGTTACAGACTTCTTTTCCCGGGCTGCTTTCAGAATTTTCTCTTTGTCACTGAGACTTGTAAATTTTACTATTAGGTGATGGGGTGTGGGCCTATTCTTATTGATTTTGAGGGGCGTTCTCTGAACCTCCTGAATTTTGATGCTCGTTCCCTTTGCCATATTGGGGAAATTCTCCCCAATAATTCTCTCCAGTATACCTTCTGCTCCCCTCTCTCTTTCTTCTTCTTCTGGAATCCCAATTATTCTAATGTTGTTTCATCTTATGGTGTCACTTATCTCTCGAATTCTCCCCTCGTGGTCCAGCAGCTGTTTGTCCCTCTTTTGCTCAGCTTCTTTATTCTCTGTCATTTGGTCTTCTATATCACTAATTCTTTCTTCTGCCTCATTTATCCTATCAGTGAGAGCCTCCATTTTTTATTGCACCTCATTATTAGCTTTTTTGTTTTCAACTTGGTTAGATTTTAGTTCTTTTATTTCTCCAGAAAGGGCTTTTATATCTCTCGAGAGGGTTTCTCTAATATCTTCCATGCCTTTTTCGAGCCCAGCTAGAACCTTGAGAATTGTCATTCTGAACTCTAGATCTGAAATATTACCAATGTCTGTATTGATTAGGTCCCTAGCCTTCAGTACTGCCTCTTGTTCTTTTTTTTGTGTTGAATTTTTACGTCTTGTCATTTTGGCCAGATAAGAGTAAATGAAGGGGCAAGTAAAATACTAAAAGGGTGGCAACAACCCCAGGAAAATACGCTTTAACCAAATTAGAAGAGATCCAAAATCGTGAGTGGGGAGAAAGGGGATAAAAAGAGGTTCAAAAAGAAAGAAAGAAGAAAGAAAAGAAAAAAGAAAAGAAAAGAAAAAAAATTTTTAAAAAAAGAAAACACCTGAGAAAAATGTAAAAACGAAAAAATATATATATTAGATAAACTAGTAAAAAATCGTTAAAAAAGAAAAAGGTAACAGTTAAAAAAAAAATTTTTTACCCGAAGGCGAGAAGAAAAAAAAAAAAATGAAAAAGAAAAAATTAAATTAACTGAAAGACTAAAAAAAATCACAGGAAAAAGCCATGAGTTCCGTGCTTGGCTTTCTCCTCCTCTGGAATTCTGCTGCTCTCCTTGGTATTGAAACCGCACTCCTTGGTAGGTGAACTTGGTCTCGGCTGGATTTCTTGTTGATCTTCTGGGGGAGGGGCCTGTTGTAGTGATTCTCAAGTGTCTTTGCCCCAGGCGGAATTACACCTCCCTTACTCGGGGCCGGGGTGAGTAATCCGCTCGGGTTTGCTTTCAGGAGCTTTTGTTCCCTGAGCGCTTTCCGTAGAGTTCCGGAGGACGGGAATACAAATGGCGGCCTCCTGGTCTCCGGCCCGGAGGAGCCGAGAGCCCAGGGCCCCACTCCTCAGTGCGCCCTCAGAGAACAGCGCCCAGTTACTCCCGTCTGCCTGACCTCCGGCCGCGCTCTGAGCTCACCGAGCCTGCGAGCAGTTCAAGGTAACACCGAGCTGTGAGCTTACTGTCGACTCTGTCTCTGCAGCCGGCTTTCCCGTTCCAATACCCGCAAGCTCTGCGACACTCAGACACCCCCGATCCTTCTGTGACCCTACGGGTCCTGAGGCCACGCTGACCCCGCGTGGGCTTCGCCCCAGTTTAGCCTCTGGAGCGATGTCCCTCAGCGGAACAGACTTTTAAAAGTCCTGATTTTGTGCGCGGTTGCTCCGCAGCTTGCCGGGAGCCGGCCCCTCCCCCCGGGGTCTATCTTCCCGTCGCTTTGGATTCACTTCTCCGTGGGTCCTACCTTTCAGAAAGTGGTTGTTTTTCTGTTTCCAGAATTGCTGTTCTTCTTCTCTTCGATCTGCTGATGGATTTTCAGGTGTTTGCAATCTTTAGATAAGCTATCTAGCTGATCTCCGGCTAGCTGAAGCAGTCTCAGCTTGCTACTTCTCCGCCATCTTGACTCCTCCCCCCAACATCTAGAATTTCTGAAATCTATGTTGACATATTTGTTTCAGATATATTTCTCTTTGATCAAACAGGTATTAGAAACAATTCAGTCTTTAAATTTCTTTTCTAAAATGTAATCTTAGAAGGCAGCTCTTATAGATATCCTACTAAAGCTGGGTATGGAGTCAAAGTTTTATGCCCAGCCCAGCCATTTACTAGTTTCCTATTCTTGATCAAGTCTGTTTCCTTATCTGGAGCGAGGACCAGAAGATGGTGCCAGTCTCCGTCCCCACTGCTCTCCCCGCGTGGACCTGTGCAAGACACACACGTATTCTTGCTGCCTCTGCTCTTGGAGGGGCAGCCCCTTGGGGCGCTGAGCCCCCCTCTCAGTTGAGCACCACCCTGGGGGGCTGGCCCGGGGTGCAGCCTCAAGTTGCCGCTGCTAAGTGCTGCTGCCGCCGCCACCGCCGCCACTGCAGAAGGAGGAGGTGGAAAGACACCGAGGGCAGTACTCGGTCTAGAGCATCCCCACACTGCAGCTTCTCCAGGAATCTATAGAAGATTTCTTCCTGACTCTTCTGACTTCCACTAGGATAATTTTCTTTAGAAAGTTCCAGCCTCTCTTGCATGCCTCAGTCTTCCACAGTCGTGAACTGAGGCCAGAGGGGCCGTGGGGAGGAGCTAGGTATAGAGAGCTCAGCTGCTTCCTCCCTCCTGCAGGAAAACTCCAGTCTGGTCTTGCCTCTCACTGGCATAAATCTCACAGGGGCAGGCCCTGCCCTCCAATGGTCCACGATTCTCCAGGGCCACCGGCTTGGCTGGATACGTCTGTTCAGTATTAAAAGCCCACTTTTGCCACACACACACTACCACATTTTCCGATGTCTTGTAAGTAGCAAATGGTGATAGTCTGATTTGCATTTGTCTGACTTCTTTGTCTTTGACAATTTGGTTCCAAATTCGAGTGAAGGAAAGGTCTGTTAGGCACTGCTCCCCCAAACAGCAACACTGTTACAGTTTTGTACATGCACAATGGTGGGTAGCACTGTATTCTACAGAATGAGCCATATGTAAAAAGAACAATTTAAAATTCAGGATTCAATGACTAATTTCCTAGAGTATAGAAGAGAGAAAAGTCTCCTTCCTAGGACTGTTTCTTTGCTTTAAGAGAAAATATGTTAATTGTGAAATATTCCAAACATACCAAGAGAATAGAAAATATTACAAAAACACTTGTGAATCACCACCCAGCCATAACAAAGTGTAACATTTTTGCCATGTTTGCTTCATACCATATATTATTTTTTTAAGATTTATTTATTTATTAGACACAGAAAGAGAGAGGAAGGGAGAACATGGGGAGGGGTGGCAGGGTCAGGGAGAATGACATGGGAATCAATCCCAGGACCCTGAAATCATGACCTGAGGTAAAATCAAGAGTTGGATGCTTAACCAACTGAGCTACACAGGCACCCCACAAACCATATATTAAAAACAAATACAGGGGCACCTGGTTGGCTCAGTGGGTTAAAGCTATATTTTATCTAGTTATTTTTTTCTGGAATCACAAATTTAATCACCCATTGAACATATGCACATATAATCTCCTTGGTGCTGTCTAGCATCTTGGTTTAATGTTTAAAAAAATGCGAAAAAATAATTATTTGTTTGCAGGTGATAGTTAGTTACAGGTACAAATCCATTGATGAAACTCTGTGCTCACTATTGCTTCCTGTATGTCTTTTTTTTTTTTTTTTTTGCATTTCTTAATTTATTTTTTTTATTTTCAGCATAACAGTATTCATTATTTTTCACCACACCCAGTGCTCCATGCAATTCGTGCCCTTTATAATACCCACCACCTAGTACCCCCAACTCCCACCCCCCACCCCTTCAAAATCCTCAGATTGTTTTTCAGAGTCCATAGTCTCTCATGGTTCACCTCCCCTTCCAATTTCCCCCAACTCCCTTCTCCTCTCTAACTCCCCATGTCCTCCATGCTATTTGTTATGCTCCACAAATAAGTGAAACCATATGATAATTGACTCTCTCTGCTTGACTTATTTCACTCAGCATAATAATCTCTTCCAGTCCTGTCCATGCTGCTACAAAAGTTGAGTATTTGTCCTTTCTTTTTTTTTTTTTTTTTTTTTATAAACATATATTTTTATCCCCAGGGGTACAGGTCTGTGAATCACCAGGTTTACACACTTCACAGCACTCACCAAAGCACATACCCTCCCCAATGTCCATAATCCCACCCCCTTCTCCCAAACCCCCTCCCCCCAGCAGCCCTCAGTTTGTTTTGTGAGATTAAGAGTCACTTATGGTTTGTCTCCCTCCCAATCCCATCTTGTTTTATTGATTCTTCTCCTACCCACTTAAGCCTCCATGTTGCATCACCACTTCCTCATATCAGGGAGATCATATGATAGTTGTCTTTCT
This sequence comes from Mustela nivalis, assembly GCF_964662115.1. Lineage (NCBI taxonomy): Eukaryota > Metazoa > Chordata > Mammalia > Carnivora > Mustelidae > Mustela > Mustela nivalis. Next base: position 93,773,395 of record NC_139021.1, on the reverse strand, counting down.
CTGCTTGACTTATTTCGCTAAGCATGATACGCTCTAGTTCCATCCATGTTGTCGCAAATGGCAAGATTTCATTTCTTTTGATGGCTGCATAGTATTCCATTGTGTATATATACCACATCTTCTTGATCCATTCATCCGTTGATGGACATCTAGGTTCTTTCCATAGTTTGGCTATTGTGGACATTGCTGCTATAAACATTCGGGTGCATGTGCCCCTTTGGATCACTACATTTGTATCTTTAGGGTAAATACCCAATAGTGCAATTGCTGGGTCATAGGGCAGTTCTATTTTCAACATTCTGAGGAACCTCCATGCTGTTTTCCAGAGTGGCTGCACCAGCTTGCATTCCCACCAACAATGTAGGAGTGTTCCCCTTTCTCCACATCCTCGCCAGCATCTGTCATTTCCTGACTTGTTGATTTTAGCCATTCTGACTGGTGTGAGGTGATATCTCATTGTGGTTTTGATTTGTATTTCCCTGATGCCGAGTGATATGGAGCACTTTTTCATGTGTCTGTTGGCCATCTGGATGTCTTCTTTGCAGAAATGTCTGTTCATGTCCTCTGCCCATTTCTTGATTGGATTATTTGTTCTTTGGGTGTTGAGTTTGCTAAGTTCTTTATAGATTCTGGACACTAGTCCTTTATCTGATATGTCGTTTGCAAATATCTTCTCCCATTCTGTCAGTTGTCTTTTGATTTTGTTAACTGTTTCCTTTGCTGTGCAAAAGCTTTTGATCTTGATGAAATCCCAATAGTTCATTTTTTCCCTTGCTTCCCTTGCCTTTTGCGTTGTTCCTAGGAAGATGTTGCTGCGGCAGAGGTGGAAGAGGTTGCTGCCTGTGTTCTCCTCAAGGATTTTGATGGATTCCTTTCGCACATTGAGGTCCTTCATCCATTTTGAGTCTATTTTTGTGTGTGGTGTAAGGAAATTGTCCAATTTCATTTTTCTGCATGTGGCTGTCCAATTTTCCCAGCACCATTTATTGAAGAGGCTGTCTTTTTTCCATTGGACATTCTTTCCTGCTTTGTCGAAGATGAGTTGACCATAGATTTGAGGGTCTATTTCTGGGCTCTCTATTCTGTTCCATTGATCTATGTGTCTGTTTTTGTGCCAGTACCATGCTGTCTTGATGATGACAGCTTTGTAATAGAGCTTGAAGTCCGGAATTGTGATGCCACCAACGTTGGCTTTCTTTTTCAATATCCCTTTGGCTATTCGAGGTCTTTTCTGGTTCCATATAAATTTTAGCATTATTTGTTCCATTTCTTTGAAAAAGATGGATGGTACTTTGATAGGAATTGCATTAAATGTGTAGATTGCTTTAGGTAGCATAGACATTTTCACAATATTTATTCTTCCAATCCAGGAGCATGGAACATTTTTCCATTTCTTTGTGTCTTCCTCAATTTCTTTCATGAGTACTTTATAGTTTTCTGAGTATAGATTCTGTGTCTCTTTGGTTAGGTTTATTCCTAGGTATCTTATGGTTTTGGATGCAATTGTAAATGGGATTGACTCCTTAATATCTCTTTCTTCTGTCTTGCTGTTGGTGTAGAGAAATGCAACTGATTTCTGTGCATTGATTTTATATCCTGACACTTTACTGAATTCCTGTATAAGTTCTAGCAGTTTTGGAGTGGAGTCTTTTGGGTTTTCCACATATAGTATCATATCATCTGCGAAGAGTGATAATTTGACTTCTTCTTTGCCAATTTGGATGCCTTTAATTTCCTTTTGTTGTCTGATTGCTGAGGCTAGGACCTCTAGTACTATGTTGAATAGCAGTGGTGATAATGGACATCCCTGCCGTGTTCCTGACCTTAGTGGAAAAGCTTTCAGTTTTTCTCCATTGAGAATGATATTTGCGGTGGGTTTTTCATAGATGGCTTTGATGATATTGAGGTATGTGCCCTCTATCCCTACACTTTGAAGAGTTTTGATCAGGAAGGGATGCTGTACTTTGTCAAATGCTTTTTCAGCATCTATTGAAAGTATCATATGGTTCTTGTTCTTTCTTTTATTGATGTGTTGTATCACATTGACTGATTTGCGGATGTTGAACCAACCTTGCAGCCCTGGAATAAATCCCACTTGGTCGTGGTGAATAATCTTTTTAATGTACTGTTGAATCCTATTGGCTAGTATTTTGTTGAGTATTTTCGCATCTGTGTTCATCAAGGATATCGGTCTATAGCTCTCTTTTTTGGTGGGATCCTTGTCTGGTTTTGGGATCAAGGTGATGCTGGCCTCATAAAATGAGTTTGGAAGTTTTTCTTCCATTTCTATTTTTTGGAACAGTTTCAGGAGAATAGGAATTAGTTCTTCTTTAAATGTTTGGTAGAATTCCCCGGGGAAGCCATCTGGCCCTGGGCTTTTGTTTGTTTGGAGATTTTTAATGACTGTTTCAATCTCCTTACTGGTTATGGGTCTGTTCAGGCTTTCTATTTCTTCCTGGTTCAGTTGTGGTAGTTTATATGTTTCTAGGAATGCATCCATTTCTTCCAGATTGCCAAATTTATTGCCGTAGAGTTGCTCATAGTATGTTCTTATAATAGTTTGTATTTCTTTGGTGTTAGTTGTGATCTCTCCTCTTTCATTCATGATTTTATTTATTTGGGTCCTTTCTCTTTTCTTTTTGATAAGTCGGGCCAGGGGTTTATCAATTTTATTAATTCTTTCAAAGAACCAGCTCCTACTTTCGTTGATTTTTTCTATTGTTTTTTTGGTTTCTATTTCATTGATTTCTGCTCTGATCTTTATGATTTCTCTTCCCCTGCTGGGCTTAGGGTTTCTTTCTTGTTCTTTCTCCAGCTCCTTTAGGTGTAGGGTTAGGTTGTGTACCTGAGACCTTTCTTGTTTCTTGAGAAAGGCTTGTACCGCTATATATTTTCCTCTCAGGACTGCCTTTATTGTGTCCCACAGATTTTGAACCGTTGTATTTTCATTATCATTTGTTTCCATGATTTTTTTCAATTCTTCTTTAATTTCCCGGTTGACCCATTCATTCTTTAGAAGGATACTGTTTAGTCTCCATGTATTTGGGTTCTTTCCAAACTTCCTTTTGTGGTTGAGTTCTAGCTTTAGAGCATTGTGGTCTGAAAATATGCAGGGAATGATCCCAATCTTTTGATACCGGTTGAGTCCTGATTTAGGACCGAGGATGTGATCTATTCTAGAGAATGTTCCATGTGCACTAGAGAAGAATGTGTATTCTGTTGCTTTGGTATGAAATGTTCTGTATATATCTGTGATGTCCATCTGGTCCAGTGTGTCGTTTAAGGCCTTTATTTCCTTGCTGATCTTTTGCTTGGATGACCTGTCCATTTCAGTGAGGGGAGTGTTAAAGTCCCCTACTATTATTGTATTGTTGTTGATGTGTTTCTTTGATTTTGTTATTAATTGGTTTATATAGTTGGCTGCTCCCACGTTGGGGGCATAGATATTTAAAATTGTTAAATCTTCTTGTTGGACAGACCCTTTGAGTATGATATAGTGTCCTTCCTCATCTCTTATTATAGTCTTTGGCTTAAAATCTAATTGATCTGATATAAGGATTGCCACTCCTGCTTTCTTCTGATGTCCATTAGCATGGTAAATTCTTTTCCACCCCCTCACTTTAAATCTGGAGGTGTCTTCGGGCTTAAAATGAGTTTCTTGGAGGCAACATATAGATGGGTTTTGTTTTTTTATCCATTCTGATACCCTGTGTCTTTTGACAGGGGCATTTAGCCCATTCACATTTAGGGTAACTATTGAGAGATATGAATTTAGTGCCATTGTATTGCCTGTAAGGTGACTGTTATTGTATATGGTCTCTGTTCCTTTCTGATCTACCACTTGTAGGCTCTCTCTTTGCTTAGAGGACCCCTTTCAATATTTCCTGTAGAGCTGGTTTGGTATTTGCAAATTCTTTCAGTTGTTGTTTGTCCTGGAAGCTTTTAATCTCTCCTTCTATTTTCAATGATAGCCTAGCTGGATATAGTATTCTGGGCTGCATGTTTTTCTCGTTTAGTGCTCTAAAAATATCATGCCAGCTCTTTCTGGCCTGCCAGGTCTCTGTGGATAAGTCAGCTGCCAATCTAATATTTTTACCATTGTATGTTACAGACTTCTTTTCCCGGGCTGCTTTCAGGATTTTCTCTTTGTCACTGAGACTTGTAAATTTTACTATTAGGTGACGGGGTGTGGGCCTATTCTTATTGATTTTGAGGGGCGTTCTCTGAACCTCCTGAATTTTGATGCTCGTTCCCTTTGCCATATTGGGGAAATTCTCCCCAATAATTCTCTCCAGTATACCTTCTGCTCCCCTCTCTCTTTCTTCTTCTTCTGGAATCCCAATTATTCTAATGTTGTTTCGTCTTATGGTGTCACTTAATTCTCGAATTCTCCCCTCGTGGTCCAGTAGCTGTTTGTCCCTCTTTTGCTCAGCTTCTTTATTCTCTGTCATTTGGTCTTCTATATCACTAATTCTTTCTTCTGCCTCATTTATCCTAGCAGTTAGAGCCTCCATTTTTGATTGCACCTCATTAATAGCTTTTTTGATTTCAACTTGGTTAGATTTTAGTTCTTTTATTTCTCCAGAAAGGGCTTTTATATCTCTCGAGAGGGTTTCTCTAATATCTTCCATGGCTTTTTCGAGCCCGGCTAGAACCTTGAGAATTGTCATTCTGAACTCTAGATCTGACATATTACCGATGTCTGTATTGATTAGGTCCCTAGTCTTTGGTACTGCCTCTTGTTCTTTTTTTTGCGTTGAATTTTTACGTCTTGTCATTTTGGCCAGATAAGAGTAAATGAAGGGGCAAGTAAAATACTAAAAGGGTGGCAACAACCCCAGGAAAATATGCTTTAACTAAATTAGAAGAGATCCAAAATCGTGAGTGGGGAGAAAGGGGATAAAAAGACGTTCAAAAAGGAAGAAAGAAAAAAAAAGAAAAGAAAAAAAATTTTTTTAAAAAAAGAAAACACCTGAGAAAAATGTAAAAAAGAAAAAATATATATATTAGATAAACTAGTAAAAAATCGTTAAAAAAGAAAAAGGTAACAGTTAAAAAAAAAAAAAAATTTTACCCGAAGGCGAGAAGAAAAAGAAAAAAAGAAAAAAAAAAGAAAAAGAAAAAATTAAATTAACTGCAAGACTAAAAAAAAATCACAGGAAAAAAGCCATGAGTTCCGTGCTTTGCTTTCTCCTCCTCTGGAATTCTGCTGCTCTCCTTGGTATTGAAACCGCACTCCTTGGTAGGTGAACTTGGTCTCAGCTGGATTTCTTGTTGATCTTCTGGGGGAGGGGCCTGGTGTAGTGATTCTCAAGTGTCTTTGCCCCAGGCGGTATTACACCGCCCTTACCCGGGGCCGGGGTGAGTAATCCGCTCGGGTTTGCTTTCAGGAGCTTTTGTTCCCTGAGCGCTTTCCGTAGAGTTCCGGAGGACGGGAACACAAATGGCGGCTCCTGGTCTCCGGCCCGGAGGAGCCGAGAGCCCAGGGCCCCACTCCTCAGTGCGCCCTCAGAGAACAGCGCCCAGTTATTCCCGTCTGCCTGACCTCCGGCCGCGCTCCGAGCTCACCGAGCCTGCGATCGGTTCAAGGTAACACCGAGCTGTGAGCTTACTGTCGGCTCTGTTTCTGTAGCCGGCTTTCCCGTTCCAATACCCGCAAGCTCTGCGACACTCAGACACCCCCGATCCTTCTGTGACCCTGCGGGACCTGAGGCCACACTGACCCCGCGTGGGCTTCGCCCCGGTTTAGCCTCTGGACTGATGTCCCTCAGCGGAACAGACTTTTAAAAGTCCTGATTTTGTGCGCAGTTGCTCCGCCGCTTGCCGGGAGCCGGCCCCTCCCCCCGGGGTCTATCTTCCCGTCGCTTTGGATTCACTTCTCCGCCGGTCCTACCTTTCAGAAAGTGGTTGTTTTTCTGTTTCCAGAATTGCTGTTCTTCTTCTCTTCGATCTGCCGATGGATTTTCAGGTGTTTGCAATCTTTAGATAAGCTATCTAGCTGATCTCCGGCTAGCTGAAGCAGTCTCAGCTTGCTACTTCTCCGCCATCTTGACTCCTCCGCTTCCTGTATGTCTTATTTTTTCCTTTGGTCGTGCTTTTCTTCCTGCTTAAGTACATCCTTTAATAATTCTCATAGTGATGGTATGTAAATAATAATTATCCTTTAGCCTTTGGAGGACTGAAAATTTATTCTTTTTCTCACAAAGGATGGCATTCATTCTGGATGAATATAAGGCATGTGTAGTGAAAGTTTTCTTATAATAAGAATGTGCTGATGACAAAATAAATGAATGGGTGAGTCCATGGTGGGGCACCAAGGCAGGGTCATCCAAGAAGCCTGATACGATAACATATGGTTTCCAGAAATGCATGTTGCTTCACTCTCTAATAAACTGTTTCAAATGAGAATTTGCAGGGCAAGAAATGTTGGAAAAAAGTTTCATGGTAAGACCAAAGAAGTCTGAATGAAGTATTATTTAATACGGGTTGAACTGGGCAACTGTTTCTTGATAAATGGTCCTGAAGTCATTGGTCCTAATACTTGACCCAGCTAAAGGTTAGGAAATAGCACATTACGACTGGAGAGGAACAGAGAACAGCATTTGATTTCAGCTGTCAGAATTATATGGGGGCATTGAGAAATACATCACAAGGCAGCCTTCTTTATTAAGGAGCCTGCAAGTTAATAAGCTTTGCTAGGGCAACAAAGAGAAACTCCAAGCCAGAAGGATAGATTTGGACACTGAAAAGAAAGGGAAGTATAAAAAATGGTATAAAAACTCATTTTTGCATACATTATCTATTTTAGTTTGACCCCAGAGTATATTTATCAGAACATTTGGAAAAAAACTCACATTAGGCCAGGTACACTACACTGCTACTTAGGAATAAAAGCTTTGTATGAGAGAGCAAGGTTGTTCAAGTTATGGAGGCATTTTTTTTTCCTAGTTAGATGTTAGCAATGTTGGTGGTCACCATCTCAACCCACTTCATAGATCACAATGCTTCTCAATCACAGCCACATATTTCCTACTACTCTTATATTTTTGCCACCTTTATTCATTCATTGATTTTGATATAACAGTAAATGCTAAGTCTGGGCATTGTCTTCTGCCAGAAATTCCTTTTAAAATGCCCATTCCAGTGACCTGGTAATAGTTTGAATGGTTTTCCAATAGTATGTGAAGTATTCTCATGACTAAATATTAAGGAGAATGACATGACTACTTTTTGCTGTTGTGTAGAATTTATTTGTTCTCTGACTGAACGACTTTAAGTTGAGTAAGAAAAGGGTGACTGGGGAAAATGTTAGCTCAGCTCTTAGTTGTAGAAACAAAATTATTATCTTGTCCCCAAAGAGGTACTGCATGACCCCTAAAATAAGATGAGGCTAATCTAAGGTTGACAGAATTGTCAGCTTCTCCCAAACTCAATCTCTACTTACTTAGGAGTAAAGTAATTTGCTTAAGGCATACTGCAGTGAGATTTTTTAAAAAATTAATTAATTAATTAATTAATTAATTTTTAAATATTTTATTTATTTGAGAGAGTGAGAGAGAGAGAACACAAGCAGGGGCTAGGGGAAGAGGGAGAGGCAGACTCCCTGCAGACCTGGGTGCTCAACATGAGACTTGATCCCAGGACCCTGAGATCATGTCCTGAGCCAAAGGTACACACTTAATCAACTGAGCCACCCAGGTGCTCCTTGAGTGAAAATTTTTTAAAAGAATAGTGTTATTTTTAAATAAAAATATATTTTATTATTAAAAATTATTATATGATCTCCCTGATATGAGGAAGTGGTGATGCAATATGGGGGCTTAAGTGGGTAGAAGAAGAATCAATGAAACAAGATGTAATTGGGAGGGAGACAAACCATAAGTGACTCTTAATCACACAAAACAAACTGAGGGTTGCTGGGGGGAAGGGGTTTGGGAGAAGGGGGTGGGATTATGGACATTGGGGAGGGTATGTGCTTTGGTGAGTGCTGTGAAGTGTGTAAACCTGGTGATTCACAGACCTGTACCCCTGGAGATAAAAATATATGTTTATAAAAAATTAAAAATTAAAAAATATTATTGTATTAAAATATTTTTAAATCTTTTAAGAAAAGGATTTTATTTATTTATTTGACAAAAAGAGAGAGAGAGAGCGCACAAGGAGGGGAGAGTGGAAGAGGGAGAAGCAGGCTCCCTGCTGAACAGGGACATCCCCCCACTCCGATGCAGGGCTCAATTCCAGGACTTTGGGATCATGACCTGAGCTGAAGGCAGACCCTTAACCAACTGATCCACCCAGGGGTCCCAAAATGAATTGGGTTATTAAAATTATCTTCCAAAGCCCTTTCTAAGTCTAGGACAGAGAAGAGAATGTTGTCAATTAGAATCTTAACTGATTTTGTGATAACTTTTACACTTACGTTAAATAGCCTAATTTATATCTTTTCATTTTATGTATATATTTTAGCACAAATAACCATTACACATCATGTACCAATAAATATTTTACAAGACTTGGAATACACATCTTACTTGCTATCATAAAATATTTTAGTTATTTTCTCTTTTATGAAACACTATTGGCTATGTCACTATTGGTTATATCTGAAGTTGACACTTTGATTTGGAATGGAACTCCTCATTAGTACAGTACATTTATAGAAAATATCCAATGACCCATTTTTCCATAAACTAGATGGCATTGTGTCCAATGATGAGATCTAGCAAAAGGCAAAGCTTGGTTCTACTGGGGAACCAATAGAAAACAGAATTCAACAAATACTTATTAAATTTTTACTATGAACAAGACATTTCCATGGATCTGACAAAGGTACAGAAAAGAACAAAGCACTATTCTTGCCCTGCAAGAAACTGAAAACCTGGTAGAACAGATATGTACTCAAACACTCAGACTATGGTAAACACCATAGAAGACCTAAGGGAAAAGTGTCAGGTCATCACAGGAAGTCTTACAAATTGTTTAATGATTACAACATCAACAGTAACCTAGTGCTAAGTGTAGATACTGGAAACTCTGCAGAGTTGCATACAGTTCGATGAAAGGAGAGATAGGGAAGAACCACTCAAATTCCATGCAAAGACACTCATAAATGAGGATCTATTACAGAGAACCCAAGTTATTAAAGGACTGATGTGGTGCTTGTAAAATCAAATTAATTTAAAAGGTGCTCTAAATAAAACTAAGTTTCTGAAATTTTAAAAAAATCATTTATATTTGTGTTGCAAAAGTCAAAATCAATATGATTGAGTCATTTTATTTAACAATTGCCAGAAAATCATGCCCAAAACTTGATCAATAATTGCTCTTTGTACTTTCCAAGAATTAGGATATAATTCCATTTATATCCTAAATTTTATTAATTATAATGAAAATAAACTTATGTTTATAACATAATTTTCAGTTACATTTTTTAAGTTAAAGTCCCTAATCAAACCTCTTTTTCTTGTCTAGAATAAAATGTGGGTCCCATTCCCCATTTGAAGTGGATTTCCTTTGATGGGACTTATCCTCTACTGTCCATCATCCCTGGTTTAAAAGAAAGAAAAAGCATTAGGAAAAGATTCAGAAATGGGACAGTGTAGACATGTCAAGAGAAAAAAATATATATTAATTTGATTTGAAAGATTAGTTGAAATTAGATAAAAAGGGGAAACAAACGGGTCAATTTTAGTTGGTGGGCACCGGGGAGCCCTCAAAGCTTATTTGGATGGGACACTGAAATGACCCATGGTGCCCTTAAGAAGAGGACTTTGGTTTTGGTTACCAGGCTGGGTTTAAGTAGAAACGAGGAACAGGAAGAGCCCTTATAAAAGCACAGGCAAGAGGTCAATGAGTCATGGGGTCATGACAGAGAGAATAGCAAACCAGTGGGATGAAAGGGAGGAACAGGTTTGGGGAGGAAAGCAAATGCCAAAATTTGCTTGGCACGAGTTGAACTCCACAGGCAGCTCCAGCCCTGGATCTAAATCTAACATAACATAATACAAAATAAAAAAATAATAATTAAAAATAAAAAGGAAATAAAGAAATCACAAAGGAGAAATCAGGGCTAAAAATAAAAGGATCTGGAGTCTTCTGCACAGGAAATCCTGGGGTAAATGAGATTGTTGACAGAGAGAGAACAGAAAAAGAAGAGAGTTCAAGGCAAAGCCTTGAGTACTGGCTGTATTTTAGGAGGAAGGGGGAAGAGTCACTTAGGAAGGAGAGAGAGCATGATTGCAGTTAGAAAGAAAGCAAGGAGAGTTGAGGTACCGCATAGCCAGGGGAAGAGGTGCCTCAGAAGGAGACTCTGAAGGAAGGAGGGTGAAGACTGAGAACAGGTTCACATGGGATAAAGAGGTCACTGGATGTGGACTTGAAGAAAAAGTTTTTATCAGAGAATTAACCAGAGGTTTTATTTTGTTGAATGGACCTGTTCACATACTTGTCCCCTCCTGCCTGGAGACCTGCAGCGTTATGTTACAGAGAAGCAGCCCTGCACTGGGTGTGGTGAAGACGGGATCCAACCCTGGCTTCCCAAAGTAGCCCTCGACCCGGTGCCCGTCACACACCCTTCTGGACGTGGACATTGTACTTGTGTAATGGGAGATGGCACACACTGGGGAGAGGGACTCACACCCAGCTGGCATTGCATACTGACTACCATTACCAAAAAAATAAAAAGTAACATTCCTTCCCCAAGGAATGTTTTAGAGGTTATTAAAAGCATTGGTTTTAGGATGCCTGGGTGCCTTAGTGGGGTCAAGCCTCTGCCTTCAGCTCAGGTCATGATCCCAGGGTCCTGTGATGGAGCCCTGCATCTGGCTTTCTGCTCAGCAGGGAGTCTGCTTCCCTCTCTCTCTCTCTGCCTGCCTCTCTGACTACTTGTGATCTGTCTCTGTGTCAAATAAATAAAATCTTTAAAAAAAAAAAGCATTGGTTTTAGAAGCAGATGCACTTGAGATGGGTGCTGGCTTGGGGGACTCCTAGATCTAGAGCACTAGAAAGGGATTTAGGCTCTAAATTGTGGTTTCCCCTTGGTTCAGCTGAGCTCCCCCACAGGCTGTAGTAAGAATTACAAATGACATGGAAAGATTCTAACTAGCATAGTTCCTGGTACCTAAAAAAGTTTGTTGGCTAAATGAATATTTGTTGGCTAAATGAATAAACACCGGCTGGTATTCTTGGAAAAAGAAAAGCTAAAACAGGAGAGAGTCATTCAAGGAAGAGCCATCTGAAGGAGGTATGACCTTGAAATAATACCAAGTATGAGCGGGAGGATAGAGTTTACAGGGACACTAATAAAGAGTCTTTTATCTTCTGGGCTCTAATATCAGCTCTTTCCCTTAGTGGTAGCATGACTTGAGAAAGTTGTCTCATTCTAAATCTTCAGGACAGGAAAAAATTGAAGCAAAATTGTCAGACTTTCTACATAAATTTAATCTGAGGGTTGAGTCCATGAAGGTTAACTACATCATTCTCGGTCCTGGTTTTGTAGATTTGTATCATAATAATCATAATTTTAAAGTTACAGATCAATTGGGACAATAATATTTGCATAACATGAGAATAATGTGAGGGTCAAATAAAATAAAGTAAAAAGTATCACAACTTTTTTCACATGGTTAGTGCTCAATACACAGTTGCTGTTGTTATTTATGACTAGAAGTATGATGACTAAGAAGTACAAGCAAAGAGGTAGGAGTAAGCGTGAGTACAGTAAGCACGAGTAGGTCTACTGGGCAAGAGGCAGATGGTGCACTGGGTGGAAATGAAATGATCTTGACTGAAACCAAGAGGGAAGCCTGGCTAACTAAAATGCTGAGTTTCTATGATTTAGAAAAAAAAATATATCAACTCAACAGAGTCACTCTGGTTGATTTATGTGGATCAAACATTCTAAGTGATATATTTTTCATCAATAAAATTGAAAACATAAAATACGTTGATGATCTCCTATGTATGTAAATACAAGAGAGATGAATATAAATTGCTCACCAAGGGAAATCCAGAAAAATGCTCACAGGAGCGAGCACTATCTGTAGAAGCATCAACAAGAAAACTGCCCAGATATCCATCAACGGAAATGGATAAAATGTGCTAGATCCCTACGATGTAATAATACACAGCAGTAAGAAGAAATAGTTTTGGGTGCCTGGATGGCTCAGTAGATTAGGCATCTGCTTTCAGTTCAGGTCATGATTCTGGAGTCCTGGGATCAAGCCCCACATCAGGCTCCCTGCTCCTTAGGGAGCCTGCTTCTCCCTCTTTCTCCCTGTCTCTTATGAATAAATAAATAAAATCTTTAAAGAAAAAAAGAAACATTTTTAACTACATGTATCAATAAGATAACTCTTACCAAAAATGGCAAGAGAAAGAAGCTAAACACTTAAGCAAATGTACTGTTTGATTTCATGTAAATGAAGCACAGAAACAGACAAGGAAAAGTCTATGCTGCTAGAAGTTAGGCGGATAGCTAGTGGGAGATGGGAGAGCCAGTGATGGGACGGGAGTGTGAGCGAGGGCTTCTCAGGACACTGGTGTGTCTTGTTTCTTGGGAGGCACGCTGGTTATATGGGTGTAGGTTCAGTTTGCCAGAATTGATCAAGATGTGTACTTAATACACATGGATTTTTCTATATGTATATTTCAGTAAAAATAAAAATAAAAGGTAGGGGAAAAGATGGTGTGAATGATGACAGTTTTAATAAGTGAACTCCTTCCAAATCTAGGGTCCCCAGAGGACCCTGGAGGAGAAAATAATGAAATACTCATTGAGTCACTTGAGAATTTCAGCAGTGGAAAAATGTAATTTATGTTCAGAGATGGTTAACATAGCACAATTGTGTGGAAATATATAATTTATATATGAATTCAAAACAAGCCTCAGATGCAGAGATCCAGATGGAGATTCTTATTTACTTACATGTGATTCCAAAAAAATCTGTCTTTGGAGATTAACCTGAAGATTAACTCCCACAAATAATGAAAGTGTCTGGCGTTCACACAGGGGAAGGTTCACTGGGGGCCCAGAAGTTGGCTGATTCTGAAATGGATGAACTAGAAAAAAACTTCATTTAAAAGTTGACTAAAAACAGCTGCTTTTGGTCATCAGAATAAAAATCCACAAGTATTCTAAGACTTCAAAAATATGAAAAACAATGTGACCTCATTAACCCTCAGAAAAGGCATTTCTGCTATGCTTGTGTTTGATGACCATTTATCTCTCCTCAAAACCTCTTGCAATGCCTGCCTTGAGAGATGCATCCAGAAAAGTGTAAAGGGGGCAGAACTTGAAAGAAATAATAGAACACTTCATTCCCCATGTGAAATCTACTTTTTTTTTTTCTTTTCTGAGGTTTTGCACGTTCTCAGTTGCACTGAATTCAATTGCACAGTTAAGAGGACTTAACTATGGGTTGAGGCCTTTAAAATAGAAGCAAAATGAGGGAAACTTGAGAGATTTAGGGGTTAGTTTTAGACGTTATCCTGTTATGTCCTTTGTTCCAGTTCTCCCCAAGAAGGAACCTACTTAAGAAAACACCTGTGGATGCCAACTTAGTTACTGAGGGAAATTATAACTCCTTCCTGGACAGCGGTTAAGAAAAAAGTCAACTAGCCCTTTTTTTAATTATTTGGAATTACTTCTCCCCAAAAGGCAGTGGCCAAATAGGGTGTCTTCCAGATTTATAACTTCATTTTGTTCCATGTTTCCATAAACAATATTGAGAGTCTCTCTTTAATGAAGTGACACATTCTGTACTCGCCAGAGAACATAAGCTCTAAACCAGAATGAATGTAAACTACAGATTCAGGGGGTTTAGAAATTGTTTCTATGAAGACTAAGTGAGGTGGACAGTGGATAAATTAACCAGCTAATTCAGACAAAAGTATCTCCAATTTTTTGAGGGACTAAAAACAGACCTTCAGATCAGCTAGTTGTATTATCTGCATAACTGTGATAGTCGAGTCCACACTGTCCTTTGTGTACATAAAGCTCAGATGTTTTCTGGTTGTGTAATAACACAACCTGGGAGTGAAAAGATTTTACTAGTTCATGGGATGCTCCCCTAGAGTACTCGCATGTTACAGTACATATGGAGAATACGAAGAACTTCGGGATGGATAGGACGCTATCACTTAAGAACAGAAGAGAATTCAGAAAATCATAGTGTACATTCTAATCGGAGAGGACTTTGGAGACCATGAGTCCAAATTCACCACACTTCAAAGGAGAGACGAGAACCTGGGGATCTGGAATGAGAACACATGGATGGGACACAGGGTTGCTGCAAAGACTCCTAGTTCAGTTCATACCCTCTGGAGCCCACAGTCCATGGAGTAAGTATGATTCCTGTTTTTCCAGCATCTCATGCATCATCAGGAACCACAGAAGTTACTCAGCACAGATGCATTGTTTAGGTTAATTTCTATAAGTATCTAACTTGCAATGACTTCTTGAATCCAATTTCAGATTCCTCATTTCAGAGTCCGTGTAAAATGTTCAAAAGTTAAATCATTCAAAACAGACATCTTACGAAAGTAAACCTGTATTTACTTTCAAATGCTCCATCAAGCTATTCCTCAATGCATCAAATGTGCATGATCTAATTTGTCAACACTCACATGCATTTATTATACCAGTAGATTTTTAGCCACCATTCATGAACAAAATATGGTGTCATCACTTTCATAACATAACTCACAAACTCACAAAGATGAGTTAGACTGGACACCACCTCCACCAGAATGTTAATATATATTCAACTATAAAATTTGTATTGTGTTTTCCATATAAAGAAACCCAAAAGACTCCACCCCCAAACTACTAGAACTCATACAGCAATTCAGCAATGTGGCAGGATACAAAGTCAATGTGCAGAAATCAGTAGTTTTCTTATACACTAACAATGAAAATACAGAAAGGAAAATTAGAGAATCGATTCCATTTAATATAGCACCAAGAACCATAAGATACCTGGGAATAAACTTAACCAAAAAGGTAAAGGATCTGTACTTGAGGGACTAGAGAACACTCATGAAGGAAATTGAAGAAGACACAAAAAGATGGAAGACCATTCCATGCTCTTGGATCGGAAGAATAAACATTGTTAAAATGTCTATACTGCCTAGAGCAATCTATACTTTTAATGCCATTCTGATCAAAATTCAACCAGTATTCTTCAAAGAGCTGGAGCAAATAATCCAGAAATTTGTATGGAATCAGAAGAGACCCCTAATCGCTAAGGAAATGTTGAAAAACAAAAATAAAACTGGGGGCATCACGTTACCTGATTTCAAGCTTTACTACAAAGCTGTGATCATCAAGACAGCATGGTACTGGTATAAAAACAGACACATAAACTAGTGGAGCAGAGTAGAGAGTCCAGATATGGACCCTCAACTCTATGGCCAATTAATCTTCAACAAAACAGGAAAAAATATACAGTGGAAAAAAGACAGTCTCTTCAATAAATGGTGCTGGGAAAACTGGACAGCTATATGTAGAAGAATGAAACTCGACCATTCTCTTATACCATACACAAAGATAAACTCAAAATGGATAAAAGACCACAACGTGAGACAGGAATCCATCAGAATCCTAGAGGAGAACATAGGCAGGAATCTCTTTGATATCAGGCACAGCAACTTCTTTCAAGATATGTCTCCAAAGGCCAAGGAAACAAAAGAGAAAACAAACTTTTGGGACTTTATCAAAATCAAAAGCTTCTGCACAGCAAAGGAAACAGTCAAAAAAACAAAGAGGCAACCCACGGAATGGGAGAAGATATTTGCAAATGACAGTACAGACAAAAGATTGATATCCAGGATCTTTAATGAACTCCTCAAACTCAACACACACAAAACAGGCAATCATATTAAAAAATGGGCAGAAGATATGAACAGACACTTCTCCAATGAAGACATACAAATGGCTATCAGACACATGAAAAAATGTTCATCATCACTAGCTCTCAGGGAGATTCAAATTAAAACCACATTGAGATATCACCTTACACCAGTTAGAATAGCCAAAATTAGCAAGACAGGAAACAACATGTGTTGGAGGGGATGTGGAGAAAGGGGAACACTTTTCCACTGTTGGTGGGAATACATGTTGGTGCAGCCTCTTTGGAGAACAGTGTGGAGATTCCTCAAGAACTTAAAAATAGAACTTCCCTTGACCCTGCAATTGCACTCCTGGATATTTACCCCAAAGGCACAGATGTCGTGAAAAGAAGGGCCATCTTTACCCCAATGTTTATAGGAGCAATGGCCACGGTTGCCAAACTATGGAATGAACCAAGATGCCCTTCAACGGATGAATGGATAAGGAAAATGTGGTCCATATACACTATGGAGTATTATGCCTCCCTCAGAAAGGATGAATACCCAACTTTTGTAGCAACATGGACCAGACTGGAAGAGATTATGCTGAGTGAAAGAAGTCAAGCAGAGAGAGTCAATTATCATATGGTTTCACTTATTTGTGGAGCATAACAAATAGCATGGAGGACATGGGGAGTTAGAGAGGAGAAAGGAGTTGGGGTAAATTGGAAGGGGAGGTGAATCATGAGAGACTAATGTACTCTGAAAAACAATCTGAGGGGTTTAAAGTGGCAGGGTGGTGGGAGGTTGGGGTACCAGGTGGTGGGTATTATAGAGGGCACGGATTGCATGGAGCACTGGGTGTGGTGAAAAAATAATGAATACTGTTATGCTGAAAATAAATAAATTTAATTAAAAAATTTGTATTGTGGTAAAAAAATACTTCAAGTAATCACCTAGTTTTCAAAATGTAATATTTTTTCTTATTTTGCGAAGTCTTGCTTTACTAATGTGTTTTCACTACTAAAAGATGTAGTTGTGGCACTAATGTGCTAGGTTATGCTATCATGATTCCTGAAAATGTCAAGATCACATATTCCTCAGGAAATCAAAGTCAAGCACTTCATAAGCTACTGTGGCCATGTAAATGTATTTGGGTTTAAGGAAGTGAAAATTTCTAAAGCAAGGTATCCACTAGCTCGCTATGACACATGTAATTATAAACTATTATATTTTTCCTCTTTAATTATATTTATCTGAAAGAGAGAGAGAGAGAGAGGGAGAGATAACACACAAGCAGGCAGAGAGGCAAGCATAGGCAAAGAAAGAAGCAGGCTCCCTGCCAAGCAAGGAGCCTGATGTGGGACTCGATCCCAGGACCCTGGGATCACGACCTGAACCAAAGGCAGTGGCTTAATCAAATGAGACACCCAGGCATCCCAAACTATTATATTTTTTCAACAAATACCTAAGCACTAACATATGCAGACAACTGCACTCTTTCAAAGGTGATGCCTGTTGTACCAGAGTTGTTACTATTATTCTAACCATTTTGAAAAAGTCCCCTTCTGGAACTGCTTTTAGAGAACACAGCTCATTCTTTTGACTATCTACAAGGATGGCAAATCTTCCTTTGAAAATGGAAAATAGTCTGAGAAGAGTCAAAAATTGTTTTAGACCATAGCTAGAGAAGTAGGTGTGTATCTAAAAGAATGTGTGACTACAACAGCAATTTGAAGAATTTTTCCAGGGTGGCTCCAAATTCCCAAATCTGTGTTTATGTAGTTTCTAAAAAAAACCCAAAAAACAAAAACAAACAAAAAAAACACAAACAAAACCCCCAAAACTTTGTTCTAGTTTTATTTAAGATAGTTGAAAATAACTTTTCTTAAAAAAATCTTCCCCAAAATTTCAAGAAAATATTTTGAGAATTATAGAGTAAGTACAAATTTCCAGAGCTAATCTCTCAAGGACACACACTGTCTTTTCTCTACATATCTATTCAATATTTTGATTGTGATTCAAAATTGCTCTGCTTGTTTCACATCAACTGTATTTTTTTTTCTTTTTATCTTTTGATCCCCTTCACCCATATTTCTCACATCCCCACCCCCTTCCTGATTCTGGCAGCCACCAATCTGTCCTCTATGAGCTTGTCTTTTTTTTTTCTCTCTCTTAATATTCCACGTGTAAGAGAGATCATACAGTACTTGTCTTTCTCTGTCTGACTTAGCTCACTTTGTATAATACCTCACGTTTCAGCCATGTTGTCACAAATGGCAAGATCTCATTCTTTTTAGTGGCTGAGTAATAATCCATTGTATACATACACCACATCTTCTATATCCATTCATCACTACATGCACACTTGGGCTATTTTCATAGTTTGGCTACTATAGATAACAATGCAATAAATATAGAAATGTAATTTTTTTTTGAATTAGTGTTTTCATTTTCTTTGGGAAGATACTCAGGAGTGGAATTGTTGGATCATATGGTAGTAGTTCTATTTTTGATTTTTTGAGGACCCTCCATAACTGTTCTCCATGGCACTAATTTACATTGCCACCAACAGTGCATAAAGGTTCCCTTTCCTCCACTCTTGAACTTGTTATTTCCTGTTTTCTTGATAATAGTCATTCTTACAGGTGTAAGGTGATATCTCGTTGTTGTTTTGATTTGTATTTCCCTGGCGATTAATGATGTTGAGCAGTTTTTCATGTATGTATTCTCTGCAAAATCATCTATTGGGATCTTCCACCCATTTTTCAATCGAATTGTTTTATGTTGCTATTGAGTTGTATGCATTAATTCTTTATATATATGTTGGATATTAATTCCTTATCAGATACATGAGTTGCAAATATTTTCTACCATTTGGTATATATATATTTTTCAATTTCTGGATGGTTTCCTTTGCTGTGAAGAAGCTTTTTAATATGATGTAGTCCCACCTACTGATGTCTGCTTTTTTTTTTTTATTTTATGTTTTTATAAACATGTATTTTTATCCCCAGGAGTACAGATCTGTGAATCAGCACTCACCAAAGCACATATCCTCCCCAATGTCTGATGTCTGCTTTTGTTGTTTAGCTTTAGGTTTCAGATTTTTAAAAAATCATCACCAAGACCTATGTCAAGAAGCTTATCACTTATGTTTTCTCCTAGGAGGTTTATGGTTTCAGGTCTCACATTCAAGTCTTTAATCTACTTTGAATTAATTTTCTTTGTGCATGGGGAAAGACAGTGGTCTCGTTTCATTCTTTTCCATGTGGCTGTCCAGTTTTCCCAACACCTTTTATTTCCAAAACTATCCTTTTCCCACTTATAGTCTTAGCTCCTTTGTCATAAATTAATGGACCATATAATGTTAGTTTACTTCTGGCCTTTCTATTCCATTCCATTGATCTGTATGTCTGTTTTTATGCCAATACCATATTGCTTTAATTACTGAAGCTTTGTAGTATAGTTCAGAATCAGGGAGGTCTCCCCACAATAAGTCTGCTGACTGTGAAAACTGCATGAGCATTTCTATTATAGAAATGTAAGCAGTTTCAGAATGCAATACATAAACTGAATTCTTTAACTAAAAGTTCTCTAAACTGCAAAGAAAAGTGTAAACCCAGGAGTGGGAAAACAGGGCTACTCTGATAACAACTGAATTGAACAATGTGTCTGTGTACATGTCTTAACTCTTTTTCACCATGATGTAATTCATTTGCTTCATGTTGATTTTTGGCAGATTCTTGCTTTTCTCAATGAAAACAGATATTTGGCCATGATCTGAAATTAAATGCTGGAACAAGATGAAACACATCCTTAAATTTCTACATCGTCTTTTCTATTAATATGTAGTGGGTTATGGAAATGACTCGATACATCTGACACCTTCAACCCCTTTGGCCTTCCACAAGTAGCAACAAAATAAGAAGCACATAAACTTTCCAGACTGTTCAAAGAATTAGTCTTGAGAACACACTGTACTACAGTGCATAGGAAATCAAGGCAGGAATATTATGCTTGTCAAAGAAAAGAACTCTAACCTTCTTAAGCTTAAGAAGACAACTGACTCTAACAACAGCTCCTTCATTAACCTTGCAATTTATAGCTCTATATTCCGGTCAAATCTGGGTTGGGGTCACAGTGACCCCTGAGGCAGGGAGAAATATCCTTGTTCCACTCTGAGTCAATGCAGGGAACTAACAAGGACGTCCTTCTGATGATGTTTATTGGATGATTCTTTTTTAAAGCTTATTTACTTATTTATTTATTTATTCATTTATTTATTTAGGAGACAGAGTGAAAGAAGAGAGACTGTTGGGGGATGGCGGAAGGAGAGGGAGAGAATCCCAAGCAGACTCCCCACTAAGCGTGGAGCCCAACTCAAGGCTCAATCTCACAACCCTGAGATCATGACCTAAGTGGAAACCAATAGTTGGGTGCTTCACTGACTGAGCCACCCAGCCTCCCTTATTTGAAGGTTTTTTACAATTGAGGAAACCTCAGGGGTTGAAGTGTCTATCTGGTGAGGATAGAGATAAGGGGACAGGGGGACCGGGGGACTGAGGGCGTTAAATGAAACCCTCTACAGCCCACTCCAAAGGGGTGCAGGAGCAAAGAGGAGAGAGACACCTTTGCATCTGGCTTTGGGACCAGTCATGTGACTGTCAGTTTCTATCCACTAAGTTTCTGCTTAATTACAAGGAATGATTAAAGACACATCCACATGATATAAAAATTCAAGGTTACAGTGAATGGAGAGCTAGCATATCAGACTAATGCCGACCCCCCCCCCCACATACCCCCCTCGCCCACCCCACTCCTTGAACATAGCATCTTGGAATCAGGTCTGAGAACTTAAGTGTGAGGCTGGATTTCAGCATGATTATTCTGTGCTGCAGGAGCCAGAGCTCTGGTGAGAAGAGAAGAAAGCCCAAGGATGTGCCTGGGAACGAGGAGTATGGGAGAAGTACGAGAACTCCCTTTCCAGTTCTGTTGCGGACTCGGTGCACTTGGAAAAATATGTTCTTATTTGCTTATTTGTTTTCATTCCTTCATCTGAAATGACAACATGCCTATCTTCCAGAGGGGGTGATGTTCCCTACTCCAATGAAAACATTTTTTCTGTCAATGGGGAAGTCTTCCTTGGTGTGACACCAATGACCTCCCAGGGAGGCCTGAACACGGGGTGGAAAAGATCAAGCGATTGCTTTGCCAAATTCAAGTGCTAGGAAGAGATGGGAAAATCCCAGGCAGTATAAATCAGCTACACGCTTAAAACCTACTGTCAGGAACACTAGACAGCACTGCAGGACAGTCCACAAACCACAAGTGATGTAGAAGCCACAAGGCAATCCGATGGCTGGTGGCTCAGGCGAGATAATAGATGCTACCATTACTGCTGGGGAAGCAGATTTGATTACAAAGAGCCCCAAGAGCAGGAAAGCCCTTGGAAGGCTTCCCTCTGTGTTTTACAAGAAATAAGATAAGCAGCATCTGCAACTGTAATCACAAAATATAATACAAATGCCCTCGGCCCTCATAAGACTCTTGAGTGACAGAAAACCATTCCTTTCCTAGAACACAACAATGAAGACAGTTACCACCAGAGCAAGGCAAGGTCTAGTTGGTGGCGCAAGTGACGTCACACAGAATATTCTTGAACAGTGTTTTTAAAACTGCTGGACTTCTTTCAGCTGACCCCGCCATATGTGTTCCCACATCTCTGCCCTTTTCCCCTTTGTTTCCAGGCCTCAGATACAATCCTTTGCTCAGTATTTCCAGCCTAACCCCTCATGCTATCTGATGACCCACGTGGCTGCCAGTGGGACCTCAACCCTGACACCCCCCACCCCATCTACTGCTCTTCCCTCCCTCCCCCACAGTCCCTAAGTCATTTCTGCCCTGGGTCCTGCCTAAGGTCTCTCTCTTCTCGCTTGCCAAGTGAACACTTCAGACAAGAAAAATTAAAACCTACATGTGAAAGGGGAGCCTGGCTTGCTCAATCAGAAGAGCACGTGACTTCTGCTCTAGGGGTTGTGAGTTCGAGCCCCATGTTGGGTGTACAGATTACTTAAAAATAATAAAATCCTAAATAATAATAATAATATCTACATTAAAGAAATTTACTTCAATATTACATGAATGGCCAAGAAGCACATGTCTAAGACACCAGAAGGCTTTTGCTTCAGAATGGATAAAGTCATAGATATTAATAGTCATGATTCTTCAGACAACACTGTCCTTGAAATACTTGTTTCCAGTGAAGTCTGACTAGTTCAAGGCACAGCCGTACAGTGAGGGGTGTAGCTAGGCAGGGTGGGTGGGATTCCTTGCTCAGGCTCGGTCTTTTACAAGCTCTGTGTCTCGGGCAAGCTATTTGACTTCTCTGTATTTCAGTTTCCTCATGAAAATGAGGACAATAATGTGAGGGTTGTTGCTAGAATTAAATTCGTTAATATACTTAAAACATTTAGACAGGACCTGGCAAGTACTATTTAAGTGTTAGCTCTTCCTTCTTTTTTCTCTTTTTCACTCAGAGACACAGGGTTTCTCTACATCCTTCTGTGCATTTGTCTCATTTGGAAGTACCCAGTGGGATAAAGAAAGGCCAACAGCTGCATATTCCTGTACTTCTGGACTGGTCTGTGGTGAGATGAATGCACTCTGGTGCCCTTGCTCTGATTTCTACCAGCTGGAAGGACTGCTGTCTATCTTCTCCTTGGCTCGACACATCTCCTCAGCGCTCTCCTCCTGTACCCCTGTTATTCTCACAGTAAAAAGGAGAAGAGTTTGGGGAACTTTGAGGTGGAAAATACCAGGCTATCTGGCCATCAAACTAAAGGCTTTGACTTTCAAGAATCATTTCTAGGGTCTCTTACTTCAATTTAAAATGCTGCATATGGCGGGGATGTGTGCTCTGAGAAGCAGGGATGCCCAGAAACACTCAATTCTGAGAAAACAAACAGCACACGCGCCTGAGTGACCTACAACCCCTCGAGGACACCATTAACTTGGATGTGGATGACCGGTGACTTCCGGTCTTCTTTCACGATGGAGGTGGGAACTATCCCTCTGGAAAGGATGCTCTCAGAGAGAAGATGAGTGCTGCTTGGTCTGGAGTCCAACTGCTTTAAATTCAAGTGGAAAGATGGTAGGCTATTTGTGCTGTACAGTATGGAAATGCAGAATTAACACGGCAGTCCTGTCTCCCAGGCGCCCCTGGGATCACCCCATTTGTCCTTGTTTGAGGATGATGGTAAGGTAATGCTTAAGCGAGTTTCCAGCAGCAGCTCATCCGAGAAGATCCCTGGGCCCACAGTACTTCCTGGAGATGCCTGCTGCTTTGCTGAAGCCTCTCTTCCCTGATTCTCCAGGGATTCCACAACATAATCTGTATTTTCCGACCAGCAAACTAGGGAGAAGTTCCCTGTGTCTTATCCAACCAAAACTTTTTCTCTTCATTTTTCTAGAGTACTGACCCAAAACTTAAATTGAGAAAGACTTTAGTGGAAAGGGAAAAAAGTAACAATATTGAGAAAGACTTTAGTAAGAAAAAAAAGTGACACCATAGAGTCCATATAAATCAAACAGCACAATTCGGCATTATGTGGCTCTTATTATGAACAAGCTGACAGTTCCCAGAAGTTAATTCTGTCAAAAGGTATTGTTTTCTTGACAATTTCTTCCATGCTGTTTCTCTCTACATCTATCTCGAAATAAAAACAGTGTGAGAATTGCCATTTCAGGGAAAATATCCAAATTATGCACTTGGATTAACTGGAAATTTTAAATAAAAACATTTTATCAGTAGCACTAATGAACAATAAAAGTTAACTAAGAGAATCATTTGGAGGTATTCTAAGAATTTGCATTCCATAAATAATCACTAAATTAAAAATTACATGTATGTTCATGGGAAATATAGTGTTCTAAATTTGGGGGATTATTGAGGGAAAAAAATACATGTCTGGCATGTCAGGGCTACTGAAAAGTAATTATAAAGAATGCAGAATATATTCAATATTTACATATTGTAATAATAGGAGAATTCTGCAATTACTTTCACATCAAGAATGAAAATAAACATTCAAACCTACATAATTCTCTAACTGTCCTAAGTATATCTGACTGCTGATGCCCTACTCATGGTAACAGATAAAACTCTATATTCACTTTCTATATTCAGCTTATTGTAAAGTCATTGGTAAATGCAAAAGAGTCTTCTGGAACTGTCACCTATTCAGAACATTGTAAATTATTGTAAAAAGAAAAAAAAATGCTTTGCTGATCTTTTCACCTACTGGAACCAAAAATGAAAATTCTAAAATTCTAAAATAAATAATGATGACTTTAAAAACTCTGAACAGTTCAAATAAAGACAGAATTCACTGATTTATGTTGAGCACAGTTAGTAGAAGAATGAGGCTGTGCCCTTTGTGCTTATGGCAGACACACGGGTGTGTTTGTTTGTTTTCTGACTTTCACATAAGAAACGATGAACACGTCAATGAACACTCCCACTGAAAAAACTTCTCATAATGATAGTGGTTAAAAATAGACTATGGACTCTGAAAAACAATCTGAGGATTTTGAAGGGGCGGGGGGTGGGAGGTCGGGGTACCAGGTGGTGGGTATTATAGAGGGAACGGATTGCATGGAGCACTGGGTGTGGTACAAAAATAATGAATACTGTTATGCTGAAAATAAAAAAAAATAAATTAAATAAATAAATAAATAAATAGAAAACTAAAAAAAAAATAGTAGATTATTGCCTTCATGCTGGAGATGAATAGAAATATTATCATCTAATCCACAATTCAGAAAACCGATGTCATTTGTCAATAATCAAACAAAAAATTAACATGGCAAGAAATGTTAAAAATCTTTCTTAGCTAGCCATAAACTAATCATTGTGCAGGCTAAGTAAAATTTCTGCATAACAGGTGTTATAAAATCCAACAATGTTACTTCAAAGACAACAAGAACTTTCAAACCCTAAATTGATTTCTTACCAAGACACCAAGACGATGGTTAGCTGGCAGGTTGTAGTATGTAAAAGACAAGGAAGGAATTGTTGGAGACTGTGATGTCCCAACAACAAATGTCCAGTACACACTAACTGGAACAAATCCGTGGTGTGGGTCTGTGCGTACTGGTGCACAGAAGACAAAAGGCTGAGGACAAGTGAGTGTCAGCTTTTTCATTTCACTGTTCAGAAGCAATGGTCCTAAATGGGGTATCAACCTCTTGACACAACCTTCAGAGATATGTCTTAGTTCAAGACTTCCTTCTTTTTTTTAAAGATTTTTCTGTATTTATTTGACAGATGGAGATCACGAGTAGGCAGAGAGGAAGACAGAGAGAGAGGAGGAAGCAGTCTCCCCACTGTGCAGAGAGCCAGATGCGGGGCTTGATCCCAGGACCCTGAGATCATGACCTGAGCTGAAGGCAGAGGCTTAACCTACTGAGCCACCCAGGCACCCCAAGACTTCCTTCTATTTACTTTTTTTTTTTAAGATTTTATTTATTTATTTGACAGAGAGAAATTGCAAGTACACTGAGAGGCAGGCAGAGAGAGAGAGAGAAGGAAGCAGGCTCCCTGCTGAGCAGAGAGCCCGATGTGGGACTAGATCCCAGGACCCTGAGATCATGACCTGAGCCGAAGGCAGCGGCTTAACCCACTGAGCCACCCAGGCGCCCCCCTTCTATTTACTTTTTAATTGTTTTCTCTTTTCACGTTGGTTTGTGATGGCACTAACCTAAAGAGGACACTCCAAGTCCAAGGTCACTGAGCTCCAGGTGGAAGGAGATGGGAAAGTGCCTCCAACTGCCCATCCTGGCATCTGCTTCTGGTAGTTCTGGTGTGCTTCCTGGAACTTTATGAATTTGGCAGCCACATTTCTTGTCAAATAATTAGTGGGGTCTTACAAAACTTACAGACACATCGTTACAACATTCGAAGTGAAACCAATTGCAGATAAAATAGATTTTATCGCGGGTGAAGTAAATACATTTCCAAAAACATCAGCATCTTGAAACTTCAAAGCAATTTTGGCTTTCCCAATAACGGGCAAGATACAAGTAATCCTCTATGAAGGGGCAACCCTTTCCACCGTAAAACAAAACAAAACAAAACAAAGCAAAAATTTTAAAAATGGTCTCATTAAAAGGCATAATAAGTTCATAGGTCATTTCCAAGTAAATTGCTCTCAAGTTCCTTGAAACTAGTTAGACAATCAGTACTCAACTTCACAAAACTGTACGGATGTAAAGATTCTTTCAAACTGTCAGAGAAAGCAGTCAATTGGGATCATTTGTAAAAGAGAAGAGAGGCAAATTCCTCACAGTTCCATCATATTCAGTCAGTAATGATTGTAATGTTCAATTTGATGATCATTCTCAGGTAAGAATGAGCTAATTTTATGAAAAAATATTATTACTAATGAAAACAATTCCTGGGAATTGTAGTTTCTCATGCTGCTATAACAAATTATGACACACAGAGTGGCTTCGAATGCCACACACACACTGCCTCACAGGAGTCCGAAATAGGTCTACCAGAGCTAACAACATGGTGCCCACAAGGCTGTGTGCACATCTCTGGAGGCTCGCTGGGAGAATGTGTTTCATGCTGAAGGCCACCCATGGTCCTGGGTCTGTAGCCCCTTTCATCTTCAAAGCCACCAAGAACATCTTTCTGAGCTTTGTTCTCACAGCACAGCTCATCTGCCTCTGATTCTCCCTGCCAGCTCTCACTTACAAGGACCTCTGAGATTACACCAGGTCCCTGGATAACGGAGATCATCTCCCCATTTTCAGACCCTTAGCTGCATCTCCAAAGTCCCTTTCACCATGTAACACAACATACTCCCCAGTTCCAGGGATCAGGACAGGACATCTTTGAGGGGCCGTTCTTCTGCCTTCCACACTGAACATGAAAACACGGGAAGTGAACAACTATGCATCTTGCCCTTCCACTGTGGTTCTTCTACCTGCAAACCCATGGCTCATGTGTTGGGTATGAGAAGCACATAAATAGTGGGAAATGTGATGGAATGGGGAAGGCCCAGCCCCTGGACTCAGCCTAACTGGGTCGTTCATTAACTGTATCTCCATTGCACAATTTTCTCATCTTTGAAGTGGGAATAACAAACACACTTAGACCTGGGGAGCCTGGGTGGCTCAGCCGATTAAGTATCTGCCTTCAGCCCAGGTCATGATCTTAGGGTCCTGGGATTGAGTCTCACATTGGGCTCTCTGCTCAGTGGGGAGTCTGCTTCTCCCTCTGCCTCTGCTGGTTCTCTTCCTGCTTGTGCTCTCTCTCTCAAATAAATAAATAAAATCTGAAAAAAATATATATACACTTAAATCTTTTTCTCAGGGATGCAGATCAGAGAACAGTTATGATGGTTTAGAATTATGCTCGTGTTGAAACTATGAAATCTTCTGAGAGTTACCTACATAGGACACCAGTTTCGCCAGCAGTGACTTGAGATTTTAGTCCAATTTTCAAGTGATCATCACCCTCTATGGCAGTGGCCTGAGAGCTAGACATTGCAATACTGAATATGATCGTGAAAATTTAACAGAAAAGCTGAATCAGATGATGAGGTCCCTTTTCTTAAACACCTTTATCTCAATGTGTCCCCAGATCTCTTCAAACAGATCCCTTTGGCTCACTACCTCATTCTGATGACCACAGAAGAGGGACTGGTGAGGGAGAGATGCTCCTGAGTCTGGATAAATGAACATGGGTGTAGACATCTGTTTCACGCTGCCTGGCCTGGCCGTACCGGGACTCCTTTCCACTGAGCTGCTTTTAAGGGCAGAGACCATATTTCATCCTATGACACATAATATGGGCTACTCAAGATAGAAACATTTGATGGGTATTAAGTATCACCTCAGTTTTCTTCTCCCCCAAAAATTTATGCAGTGCATTTCATTAGGAGTTTTAAAAACTCTCTCTGAGCAAGCTACTAGGGACCACGTGGTGGAAACGGGAACCGCAGTGTCCTGAGAAGACTGGATTCCAGATAGCCACCCAACAGCTCTGTGATCTCTGGGACCTCAGACAGGTTAATGTAACCTCTTGGAGTCTCACTTTTCTCTACTGTAAAATGGGAGTAAAACACTCATGAGGCAATTGTGAAGAATGAGGGAAGAACAGTGAGGGTGAAGTGGTTGATACAATAAGTATGAACTGCTTGTGATACCAGTTCTCTTCATCTTCCAGATCCTTCCAGATGCCCTCTTACTCTTCTCTCCAACTCCAGCAGTCAGTCCCCAGAGCGGCAGGTATGGAAGGAGAGATTCTTGCTCTGTCCCACCAGGACCTGAGTAGGCAATCAGCACAAGGAGTGGTAACAAATTGCTCTAGACCCCACAATGGGTACAGGACTCTGACATTTCCGCTGACTACTGGGTTTCTGCAGGAAGGCAAAGATCAGCTTGGGCTGCCTCTTGGCTACTAAAAGAAGGAGACATCAACCAGAACCAATGCTCACTCTTCAATACTATGCAAATAATAATAAAGAAAGACAAGTAGATGAGGGAGATATAAAAGGTGAAGATCAAGACATGACAAATAAAGGGGATTTAATAGTAATAATTGTTTTTTCTAAAAATGGAGATCTCAGTTCAAAAGCTTGCAGGCAGCCCAACAGAGCAGTTAATATCTGAGACGTTTCGAAACTGAATTATCTCCCCTGCTATGGAGATGGTCTGCTGGAAAAAGCAATGAAGCATGTTACCTGATGAAGAGAGGATCTTTGTTTCCTTCGCTTTTAAGCAAAATCTCTTCACCAATATGTCCAAAAAAAAATGAGGAATTTAAACTTCTTTTAGCAGAAAAGAATTGGTTCTCATTTTTCCATCAAAGATAATGGGAGATTCTAGCAGTCGTGGGAAGGAGATTGAAGGTGTTTGTAGTGATCAATATTCATCCTTTTATTCTATAGTACACGATAGGTTCTGAGATTACATATTTTTCCAGTTCAGTTTACTGAAGTGCTAAGTGTCTCTTTAAGGACAGACAGTCTGTTCAGATGAAAAGCCTTTTGGACAATGTTCCCCAAAGTCCCACAAGGATTTCCTTCCTCTCAGTCCAGTTAGGTAAATTTATTTACCAACTTAATGTGCCCAGCCAGGTTTTAAAGGTAGAATCTGTATTTCTGATGAACTAGGACTTCTGTTCAATGGATGTCCACATCCGAAGCTCACCAATTCTGCCCCAAAACCACATTTCCAGCTTTATCTCCCTAACTCTCCCACCCTAAAGCCTTCTCTCCCACCAAGCCAGTCCATTTTCAGTCCCCCAAATATAAGATAAGCACCTCTACTTCCAGCTTTTTGCTAAGACCTTTTTTCTTCTCCAAAGCATTCCCTGCCTGTCCCCTGCCTGTTCTGCAAGATTTACTACAGATCGTGCCCTGTGATTCATTCAGTAAACAGAGACTGAGGGCCAGCCACAGGCGACGGCATCCTGAGAAAGCAGGACAAAGTGAGTTGGAACCAGTTCTTGTCTTTGTGTCCTTTCCATTCTTCCAGGGAAGACCCGCGTCACACAGTGGATTGAGTGCAGCTGTAGGGAGTGCTAAGCATATGAGGCACAGAAAACTGGGATTATATATGGTAGGAGAAATGCCCTGGATGTCAGGAAGATGCTCCTGAGGAAGCAGTTTTGCTGCAAATTGGGAGGATGAATGAACAGGGGGCTAACGTAGGGCAGAGGGGGGCCAACAAGTCAACTTTCCCAACAGGTGCATGGTTATGATGAAATTGGGATATAGTTATAAAAGTGTGGGAAGGAAATTCCTGCCTTCTAAGTGTGAAAACTGCAACAGCAGTTCTTCCTGGCTCTCTGTGAAGCTGGGACAAAAAGCACTCATAATCCTACATTTGAAGTTCCAGAGGTCACCAAGAAAAGCACCGAGCCAACTGCTCTCAGCGAATTCTGAGAACTCGCCAGTAAGACTTGGCCTTGCTCCTCTGAGCCCCACTGTCTGGTCAATATAAAGAGAAAATTCCAACAGGATGTGAAATGCCAAAGCTCAGCTTTATGGAAATGCCAGTATTCCCAGAGAGAAGCTCCACTTCCAAATCCTGGAAGCCCCCCAGAGAATGATCCAGAAACACTCCTGGAGAGGGAGTTCCAAGAAGGAGAGGCCTTGTTTTCTAACCAGGTACGTGCTGAAGGGCAGACTCCACATGGACTGAGGTGAAGCTTGGCAGCTGGGGCTACCTGGGGAAGACATCACTGCCTCTAGATGCAGGGAAACAGCCCTGGAAACATTCGGTATGAAGCAGATACTGCCCTCTGGGCCAAGAAAAGACACCCCACATTGTCTACATGTAGACCCATTCCCTAAGGGTCAAACTACAGGATGAACTCCAGGGAAGCCAAGGCTGACTCCCTCCCAGCACCAAGCAGCCAGTCACGGGATAGTCTGAAGAGAGGAGTGGGTGGATATTCAAAATCAGACCCCAAATCCACTCTGCCAGCATCCCTTGGTACCAGACAGGCCTGCTTGGCATTAGAGATGGAGCAAATGAGCTCAAAGTCAAGACTAAAATAACCACAACCAAGCCTTAAAAGCCAACATTAGACTCTTTCAAAGCCAAAGATGGCTAGAAAGTTGGTGCCAGTGACCAAGACTCCATTCAGGCCCTAATTCTGTGGAAAGACCTGGAGTTCATCAGAGAGTCTGAAGGCCATTCCAGAGAACAATCAAGTTTTCTCATGCTTACACCCCACACATTTGGCTCAGACTCCCTAAAAACAACTTTTAACTACAAAGTGACTAGAAGTCAAATAGCGATGGCATTGGCACAGGAATAAATAAACGGAACAAAACAGATATCCAAAAACAAATGTTAGGTATATGTGGAACTTACCATATGGCAAATAAGGAATTTCAATTTAGTGGAAAAAATAAATCTTATAATGTTGATAAAATCGGTATTCCTATGCAGGGGGAGGGAACCCCACAAAGCCAGATCACTATCTCATACTCTATAAAACACATATTACAGATAAAGATTTAAATGTAAAGCATGAGAAATAAAAGAAAATGGGATTGGGAGGGAGACAAACCATAAGTGACTCTTAATCTCACAAAACAAACTTAGGGTTGCTGGGGGGAGGGGGTTTGGGAGAAGGGGGTGGGATTATGGACATTGGGGAGGGTATGTGCTTTGGTGAGTGCTGTGAAGTGTGTAAACCTGGTGATTCACAGACCTGTACCCCTGGAGATAAAAATATATGTTTATAAAAAATAAAAAATTATATTAAAAAAAAGGGTACACACACAAAAAAAAAATACTATTTATGATATTTACAAGACTTCAGAGTAAGGGAAATGAGAAGTGAGTTGGGAAATCCAGCAGCCATGCAAGATAATAAACATGCTTAACTGAATAAAAATCTTAAGAAATTACTATGGCAAATGACATTTTTTAAAAAATCAAGTAACAAATAAATGATAGTCTGGAAAATATTTGTGATATTATATGTAAAACATTAATATCTTTTATATATGAAATGCTGCTAAAAGACAAAGAGCCCACTACAAAAGTAAGCAAAAGAGAGGACCTGGATATTCACATGAGCGGAATCTAATGAGTAACACACATGAAAAAGGCTCAATTTCATTTTCAGTCAAGGGAAATGCAAATTTAAACAAGAAAAATGTACCTGTTTTCACTTAACACTATGCCAGAAATCTTAAAAGATAAATTAAAAAATATCCACTGCTAAGAGTATATGGAAGTGTGTAAACCTGGTGATTCACAGACCTGTACCCCTGAGGATAAAAATATATGTTTATAAAAAATAAAAAATTTAAAAAAAAAAGAGTATATGGAAAAGCAGATATACTCAAACATTAAGAATGCACATCATTATAAAATTTTTAGAAAGTATATAACTTTTAGAAAGTGATATGGCAATATCTGTTAAAACATACAGATTGGAACACCTGGGTGGCTCAGTGGGTTGAAGCCTCTGTCTTCAGCTCAGGACATGACCCCAGTGTCCTGGGATCGAGCCCCACATTGGGCTCTTTGCTCAGCAGGAAGCCTGCTTCCTCCTCTCTCTCTCCGCCTGTATCTCGGCCTACTTGTGATCTCTGGCTGTCAAATAAATAAAATCATAAAATAAATAAATAAATAATAAAACATACAGATTTTTTGAGCCCAAAATTCCAATGTTGGCACTTTATCACTCAATATAGCAGTAAACAGGAATAAATAGAAAAAAAAACTAGAAAGCACATGAATGTCCGTCAATATACAACAAGGGATGAAAACTAAATTCTAGGACTTCCAAAGTATAGAAGATTATGCAGCCATTAAATAGAAATAGATACAATGTATTTTTCTGAAGAAATGTCAAATTTTTAAAAAGATTTTATTTATTTATTTTGAGAGAGAGCATGAGAGTATGCACACAAGTAGGTTGGGAGCAGTAGAGGAAGAGGGAAAGAGACACTCTCAAGCAGACTTCCTGCTGAGTGCAGAGCCCAGCGTGGGGCTCAGTCTTAGAACCCTGAGATCACGGCCTGAGCTGAAGTCAAGAGTCAGATGACCCTGAAGAAAAGTCAATTTAAAGAGCCAATTTCAAAACAATAGATTTAGAAGGCACTCTATGCTGGAGCAAGGTGTGGAAGGGCACTCACCACAGCACTAACATCAATTATCTCTGGGATGTGGGAAGAGAGGACAGTGCAGGGAATTATTGTTCAACCTCTGATGGTTTCTTTTGTTTTCAGATTACTCATCAGCTTTTTCATATAAAGTGATAAAAAATATTCTGGGAGAAGGAAAGGATTACTTAATTTTTTACTTTACCCAACAACATCGAATACAGTAGGCATTCAAAATTTTTTGTGGAATAAAGTGAAAAGGAATAGGAAGGAGATGAAATAGGTTTAAACATGTTTGTAAAGGATAAAAGGATAAGCATTCATAGAATGACAAAGCACTGTAGATCCTATAAATAAATGACATGAGAAAAGGAAAAAGAGAGACTTGATAAAGTTGGTGAAAATAAGAAAAAGAGGGGAAAGACTACAATAAAATAAATAACAGACATCAATGGAAAAGATAAAAGTAACAGGCTATTTGCCCCAATAAACGTAAAAGGGTTTAACTCCACTATCAAAAGAAACAGACCTTTCATGGTGGATTTAAAAACAACTAGGTGGTTTTCTCCGAAAATGCCTAAGTAAACATAAAACAAAAGTGACATTCTTAAGTGACTCTTAATCTCACAAAACAAACTGAGGGTTGCTGGGAGGAGGGGGTGTGGGAGAAGGGGGGTGGGGTTATGGATATTGGGGAGGGTATGTGCTTTGGTGAGTGCTATGAAGTGTGTAAATCTGGCGATTCACAGACCTGTAGCCCTGGGGATAAAAATATATGTTAATAAAAAATTAAAAAATTATAAATAAAATAAAATAAAATATTTCTAAGCAAAAAAAGTGACATTCTTCACAATCTCCAAGACATCATAAGAGATTTCATAATAATCCTAACAAGAAATTTATAAGATCTTAAAATAAAAGCTACCAAATTATACCAAAGGGCATAAAAATTCCTAGAGAACTGTTTTGTTTTTGGTGTTGCTGTGTGTGTGTGTGTGTGTGTGTGTTCTTTTGGGTAAAAAGATGCACTATTGTAAGAGTGTCCTTTCTCCCTAAATTAATGCTTACGTTCAATGTAATTCGAGTCAGTATTCTAACTGGAGTTTTTAATGAAACTTGATTCTAAAGCTCAGAGAAATAAAACATAGATTAGCCAAGAAAATTTAGAACAAAAACCATCAAGAGGCCCTAACTCTACTCTATGTTAAAATTAACTGTTTCCATGAAGAAAGGAATTTAGTGGAGAAAACCTTTGTTTCATATTTGCAGTTAACAACACGGTTAGCATTCTGTGAGCAACACTTTATGAAACTGGAAACCTCCATGTCGATCAAACTGGTTTAACACATCAAGGTGAATCCAAAGAACAGAAATGTTAGCAATATTAATAGATATATCAAAAATAGATCCTGAGCAATTCCATAAGCCTGAAGTGCACCAGTCAGGGTATGTGATGTGGAGAAAAGGGACACACACAGATAACTACTGAAAAAGCAGATATTTTCTGGGACATTTTTACAAATCTAGAAATGGACCCCCAAGATCTTAATTTTTTTTACAATAATTCGACAATTTTTAAAATTTTTAAATTTTGTATATTCAAATTCTTTTTTTTAATTGTGTGATGTTAGTCACCACACAATATATCACTAGTTTTTGATGCAGTGCTCCAAGACCCTTAACAATTCATCAAAAACCTCACATCTGTGAGTCTACTGAAAATCTTAAACTATTATATTTTGGGCAAACAACTTATACTTTTTAAAATAGAAGGAAAGTAAGCATTTCCTTTAGATTCAGTCAAACAGATAATATTTTGTCGGAGGGCAAACTTCTCTACAATGAATTAGAGTGCATGTCCTTCATCTGAAATTATCGACTTTAAGGCTTCCAGGTTGCTGCTGCTCTTTTGGTGGTTGTATTCTAGAATTTTAAGAGCAATTCCATGTTCTTCCCATTTCGTTCTGTTAGCCTCTAGTCAGGTACACGCGTGACCCTTCCATTATTACAGTGTGCCTTCTTGAGAGCTCCTACAGCTTCGTTCCAGCTTTTCTAT
Organism: Mustela nivalis; assembly: GCF_964662115.1. Lineage (NCBI taxonomy): Eukaryota > Metazoa > Chordata > Mammalia > Carnivora > Mustelidae > Mustela > Mustela nivalis. The sequence goes on along the minus strand of NC_139021.1, from coordinate 93,738,865 downwards.
CACATATCAACCAGAGATTCAAGAATTTACCAAGATGAGTAATTCAGGGAATACCAACTCTCTCGTCCCCACCCTCCAGTCTAGGAAAGAGATGCTCAGTGGTGTGTTTCTAAAAGTGGGGATGACCCCACCCTCACCCCGCCAGGCAGTCAGAAGGAAGTAAAGTGTCTTTCTGTTGCAGGATTATCAGGTGGGTCAAGGGGGTGGATCCCTGAAAATGGAAAGTTAGGGGCTGGATGTGAAATGTCTAAAAGGGAGGAGTTTCGGGGGGTTCCTGTCAGGGTAGAGGCCTGGCTCCCACTCACGTGCTCTGCCTGGGAGGCAACTTGCAGCAGAATTCACAAGGAGCATGTGTCTAGGCCTGCAGGGCAGTGGAAAGGCTTCTGGGTAAGTGCATGGCTGTCCCCTGAGATGTCCGTGAGTCCTGCCAGGCTGAGCGATGTCCGAGGACTGGGCTGGGCCCAAGCCGACAGACCAGAGGAGCACCAATAAAGCTGGCAACTTTGTGCACTTGGGAGCCATGGCCTCCACCCCCAGTTCCCTGGCACTATGAAAACCTGGAATTCCCATGTGACCCCAAAGGGAAAGGAAGATACCCTAATGAGGACAAGGGAGGGTTTTCTACCAGGTAGGTGGAGAGAGTAATTTGTAAACGTAGAGCGACGAAGAAACAGACGTTCCTTGTATCTCAGTGTTGTAGACTCTAAGGTGAAGGGACCACACAGTGTTCTGGATCCAAATATGCCACTGTTTTGCACAAGAGCAAAGTAATGTTCCCTGCTGTATCCTTACTGATACAGGGGATTTTTCTGGTTGTCTTAATCCCCAACACCAAGCATTCCACCCCTTAAAAAGATGCCTAGACCTTTTCCCTAGTGGTAAAGAAGTCACAAACATTAAAAAGTCACCAAGAGTATTAATAAAAGCAATGTGCTTACTATGTGTCCAACGCCCTGACAAGGTCTGTACTCAGAGTATCTCACGGAGTCTTCACTATGATCCCATGTGTCGATTATGTGATTTGTCCTCATTTTGTACACAAACTCAGAGAGGTTGAGTAACTTTCCCCAGATCACCCAGACTGTGAGGGGCATGGTTGGGTTACAAGCTCTGGCTCCCTCTGTCAGTGCCCTGAACTGACAGAGGAGCCAATGGAGGAGCTGTGGAGGAGCCAATGCCAGGAGCTACATGAGTAGCTACGTGGTGCTGGAGAAATCTCCAAGGTGTTTCCCCTGAAGAGCAGAGCTTCAGAGAAGCCCAGGGAACTCTTTGATGGGGGGGCTGGGTCCTGAAGGAGGGAGACAGAGCCCATGTCCGAGTATGGCAGGCAAAGGGAGCTTTAGGAAGAAATGCACGAAGAATGTATGGTTCATTCCAGGAGCCCGGAGCAGACTGAAATTCCTGAAGGGATGAGACCCACTCTACGGCTGTCCCTGCCTCCCCCTCAGCTTCCTCTTAGTGACCCTTCCAATGGGCTGCATTGCTTTCATTCATTTGCCTCTTGAAGTAATGTTTGGCAGCTTGAGGCCTTTGGTCTAAAACTAGCAGTGTTTCGTGGGGTCAGTGCAGGGATGGACTCACATGTTCCCCCCCCCCCGGCTCTATCTGACCATGTTTCTGCTCAGATAAACACAGTGCAGTCATGTGGTGGGAGCAGTGGGGAGTGGAGTGCTCCCTGACATGCCGGTACCTGACCTGGTTTATGTGTTCATTCATTCCTGTCTCAAGAAAACAAATTACCCTCCTGGTGTTAAGGATGTGAGAGAGTGTACCAAACCAATAAGGACACAAATCCATCAGAAGACTTTAATGCACGCGTTCCTTCCATCTAGGCGTGTGGGAGGCAGCATGGCACAGGGAGCGGAACCTTCCAGGCTTTTCATGTCTGACAGTCACCACGTCCCACCTGCTTTATTTTAAACTGTTCACCCCACAATCTCTCCACTTCCTCTGCCACGCTCATAACAGGAAGAGGCGAGAACTCTAGCAGGAAGTCCGGTATGTGGATTCAGACCCAGATGCCCTATGACAGCCCAATGAAGAGTTGTATTTAAATGTATCAGAAACATGGGGGCGCCTGGGTGGATTAATCTGTTAACTGTCTGACTCCTGCTTTTGGCCCATGTCACGATCTCGGGGTCCTGGAACAGAGTGCCATGTTGGGCTCCCTACTTAGCAGGGAGTCTGTTGAGAATTCTCTCTCTCCTTCTCCCTCCCCCTCTCTAAAATAAATAAATCTTCTAAAATAAATAAGTAAATAAATGTCTAGGAAACACAAAATCAAGACCATAATGATATGGGAAAGGTGCCTCCTTTTCCTCAGCCACACTTTCCCCTGCATGGTCCCCACTAAATCATGTAATCTTGTAGAAGGCGGATCACATCTGAAATTCCTCATCTCTAAAGTCAGGGTGGCAGAAGCAATGAGCCCCAAGGTCCCTTCCAGTCCTGAATCTCTCAAGGCTCACCCTTTTATCCCAGCACCCAAACGGGGAACCAAGCCAGAACCAGTAGACTCCAAGGTCATCTGACCACAAGGAGCTTATAATCAAGTTGAGGAATAAAACAGATGTTTATTCCTTCAGCGCCAAGAATGGAAATAATCATAATAATAATGTCTTAGGATCATGGGAGATAATCCTGTGATATTAATAAATAGAGGGCAGCACAGTTATAGAACCAAAAGGCAAATCACGAATTATAAGAGAATGTCTACGTGGGCCATAAGGATTCCCTGTTCTCCCTGAAATAATGTAATAAATGTAACAAGTAAATGACACACACACACACACGCAAATAGTAGCTCCATGTCTTCTGTAAAAAGCAAAGTAAGGAGAGAGCAGTGCATAGGGGAAAACCCAGACCACGTGTAATCAACAGGGAAGTCTCTCATGGGAGCGATGGTATTTGCATTGATCCAAAAGGGCAGACATGATTTAAAAGGGGGACATGGTGAGAAGGAAATGCAAAGAAAACAAAGGCTCGGGGCTGCTCACAGTTGGTAGGAAAGCGAGGAGTGTCACTGACTAGCACTTCTGAGCACCTTACTCAGTTATTGTGGGTCTAAGGTGATTTCCCTGTGACACTGTGGGGTTTCATGAATTACAGTCGTGGTTTTACGTATATTCTGTTTTTTTGTTTTTGTTTTTGTTTGTTTGTTTGTTTATTCATTCATTCCGTATATTCTGTTTTGCTCTCTTCTTCAGAGTCCACTCTGGTTTAAAAATTCTGAGGGGACCGGCACTACATAAAGCGTCCACGATGTGGCAGCACGTGGCTTCATAGATGGACATCTTCAGCAGGGGAACTATGACACAACCGGGTAATAATCACACAAGCACTATTTAAGGCTCTCAGGAAAACACAGAGAGAAGACGTGAATAGTCCATACTGAGCTTTAGAACTTGAGATTTAGAACTTAAAGGGAAACCAGATGTTTTTGATTCCTGAGTTTTAGGGGCACCTGGGTGGCTTAGTCTTTTGAGCACTGGACTCGATCTCAGCTCAGGTCAGGATCTTAGGGTCGGGAGAGGGAGCCCTGCTCTGGCTCCCCATATAGTGGGCTTATTTGCATGGGGTCCAATTCTGATTTGAGCTGATAAAACCCAAAGAAACTTACCCTCCGTCAAGTGTACCAAGTCAATCATTCATAAACATTTTCTTTTTTTTTTTTTAAGATTTCATGTATTTATTTGAGAGAGAAAGGGAGAGAGAGAGCACAAGCAGAGGGAGCAGCAGGCAGAGGGAGAAGCAGACTTCCCGCTGGGCAGGCAGCCCAATGAGGGGCTCAATCCCAGGACCCTGGGATCATGACCAGAGCCAGAGGCAGATGCTTAACCAGCTGAGCCACCCAGGTGCCCAATGTGATCAATTCTTGTATCATAAAAACCTTCTTATCTCCAGGATGGACACAAAGAGACTGGTCTTCCTTTGGCCAAACAACTGCATTTCATAAAACATATTTACGTCTTAAAAGCAAGGGCGGTAAGAACAATGTTCAACCTTTAACCAGTTAAAAAAAAATCCGTGGATTTAAGTTTAACCTTGACTAACATCACAGACAAGGCCATAGCATCAGTTTCTAAAACACGGAAATCAATAGAATCCACAATGTGCCGTTTGCTGAGAGAGTTATGCTAAGCTCACACCCCGTGAGAGGAACCCCACTCCGTGAGGTGGACAGTCAGGCCGGGACTCACAGTTTGCAATGTCGCATTGGAGCTGCAGAATCTGCAGAACCGGCATCGTGAGGACAATGATATCAAACTGCTCGGGGGGACCTGTTTCCTTGGAGACTTCCCACTTGTCATTCCGCAGGTTGACCTGAGTCACACAGTGTATGAAGCAGACATCAGCACCTGTTCCAAAAGCAAGGTCATGTTCACATCCTCAGGGTTTCCAGTATGAACAGGAAGAGAGAGAGGAGTTACAGACTGGATCCATTCAGGGGAACTGAACAGTGAAGGCACCATTCTCGGGGCTCACTTCCCCATTAGGTCGGAATTCCTCTCCTTCCCTCTTAAGCCTGAAAAAGGTGTCTGTGAACAAGATCCAAGCTCTCGTTAGTGGATCAATTTACCTTTATTAAGAATTGGAATGAGGGGGCACCTGGGTGGCTCAGTGGGTTAAAGCCTCTTCCTTAGGCTCAGGTCATGATCCCAGGGTCCTGGGATCGAGCCCCACATCAGGCTCTCCACATGGCGGGGGTCTTCCTCCCCGCGTCTCTCTGCCTGCCTCTCTGCCTACTTGTGATTTCTGTCAAATAAATAAAATCTTTAAAAAAAAAAAGAATTGGAATGAAGAGAAATACGATTGAGAATGTCCTCTCATTGCATTTTTCTTCTTCATCCCCAAGGTATTTTGATAATTACCTGAGTACTTATTTGACTAATATTTTTTTCCCTATTAACCTGTGAGCCCCCAGGGAAGGAACCATATCTGCTCTGTGTCTGTGAAGACCGTATCCCATACACAGTAGAGTACTCGCCACATAGTGGGATTTCATAAGTACCTGCTGAAGAGAATGAATCAGGAACCATAAACCAAAAGACAAGAAAACATCCCTGGATCGTTAAGTGTCCTTGAGGCCAAGCACTTACCTCACATCGCAATTGCCAGAAAACTTGGATTTGTTTTTACAAATCTACTTGTATGCTATCTCAGGAATGGAAAAGCAAGAAATGAAGAAAGAACAAGACACAAAAGCACGTTGGAAGATCTTGTTCATCATTTCCAGGGGACACCACAGCATCCCAGCCACCCAACATCCAGCTTATGTCCGCCTGGCCCTGAAGCTTCCTTCCTGCAGCGACTCCTTCCTCCTCCCCTAAAAGTTCCCTCTGCCATTGTTCTGACATTGATTTGGAATATCTGCCTGTGTCTGGTATGTCTTATCCATCCAAAACCACTCATTTCCTCCATTTCACGTCTCTAGACCTCAGATACTTTCACTGTCCCTGGAATCCCGCGGCAACACTGTGAACATTCAGAGTTTTTAAATCAAAAGCAAATATATTAGAAGGAACAAGGTGCTAACTAGGCCCAGGGGTTTGTCTCTTCGAGGCAATTAGCTTCATTCTGTTCATACACTGGAGCAAGGGCTAGTAAACACCCTCCAACCGGCCTGCTTTCCCGGAGGCCCCTTCAACTCCCACCCGCCAGCTCCAGGCCGGCCTGAACCTTTCCCTTTCACTCGTTTCTATTTATTTAGGGTGCCGTGGGAAAGAGTGGCGCACGGTTATGGGCGGTGGTGAGCAGGCGTGCGTGTTTCAGGGAACTTAAGTCCACGGACCTAGAAATTCTCCATACCCAGCCAGATGTCCTGGACATGCGTCCCAAGGGTCCCAAAGTATTCTGCAAGGTGTATGTCCGTGGTTCTCTTAAGTGTGGACCCCAGGCCGGCAGCACCAGTGGCACCTTGGATCCTGGTACAAAGGTACGTTCTGAGACCTAAGCCAGACCTACTGGACCAGCATCTCTGCTGCTCAGGCTGCTGTTCTCGAAAGTTGTTCTGCACAACATTGGTTTTAGAGATTTGAACGCATTCAAAAGCATATGTGATTAGTTGTATCCCACACAGATAATCTCCTGGAAGTCTGGTCCAATCAAAACCGTGCTGGTTCATCCAATAGACTGTGGGCTTATAAATTTTATTGATTCCAAACTGTAGAATAGTTTTGGAATGACTTAACAATTTGATCTTATGCAAGGTCAACTTCATTAAGGAGACTATTTTTTTAAACCAAAATGTAGCAAAAGGTTGCTATGTACCTGGCCTACTACTTGCTTGGGTTGACAATGAATGTGTTCTATCCCATAGTCCTCATGGTAACACTTTGCAGGGGGGACTGTAATTACTCTCATTTTTTTCCAATGAAAGAACCAGGGTATAGATTTTTAAACTTTCCTATTATTACATAGCTAGGAAAGGGTTAGTTAGTTCCAGGTCAATACGATTCCAGAAACTCTCTCACTTATGTTGTGGAAATATGAAAACACTCTTGTGGATCATGTAGTGGAGAGAAAACTTCCCAGAAGTTCAAAGGATGTTTAAAAAGATACAATTACAGAATTTAAAATAGTATAATAAGGTTTATAAATTCTGTAACAACAGATCTGGGTAAACGGGAAAAAGACTCTTGAGGTATTACGAAGATAATATTAAAATAAATCATTTATATGCACTCAAATTATATAGATCTTGAACTTGATTATGTAAAAATTCGTTTTTTATTAAAGGAGAAAGTAGGTCACAAAACGAACTTATGGTTGATGTCTACAGTGACATTTTCCTGTGATTTTTCTGTATCTTCTAAACTTTCAACCAATAGTATATAATCTTTTTAAAAAATTGCCTTTTGAAGTAAATAGTATTTTACATAGGGATAAAAAGCTCTATAAAACCATTGTCTCAAGAGGTTGTACAAATGGAAAATATAAACAGGTTTTTACTAAGAATTGGTTAAATTAAAACTGATAACCACCTAATATATATATTAAATGTATTTCATAACTATATTCAATATATTTAATATATACTCCAATGTACATGCATACATATATATAGAAATAGATATAGAAATCTATATATCATGATACCTACCTGCCATGTACAGGGTAGGTTAAACTCTATGTGAGCCACAAATAATTAAATATGACCTCTTTTCCCAAGAGCTTCCAAAGCAAAACTGGAAGATAAAATATATATTCTCCCAAACACCTACCAAGAGAAGGATGTAGGTACTGTGTATTCAAGGACTGTTCCTCTGCTGGAAGAACGTCAGATGTAAGAGGGCAAGGACTTTGGTTCTTGTAACCTTAGCACCTAACACAGCATCTGACATACAGGAAGTACACTGAAGGGATAAGCGTTCACTGAAGGGATGTGTGCGTGCATGGATGGATGGATAGGACATATAATACAGCTGGTAAGTACTTGAGGATTTCAGTAAATAGGCACATCCAAATTGGGTCAAATCATAATGGAAATGAGATTTTTAAAAGTTAAATGGTGGCAAGAGATGAAGCTGATGGTGACATTCTACAAAATATCCAATGCTATCACATTCTGTAAGGGTTAATTTTATGCACTAGCTTGACTGGGTCATGGATTCCCCCCAAGATATTTGGTCAAATATATTCTGGCTCTGTCTTTGACAATGATTTTGGATGAGATTAACATTTAAATTGGTAGAATGAGTAAGGTAGATTACCCTCCCTACTTAATGCCCATGGCTCTTATCCAGTCATTGGCATGTATGAAACAAAAAACCTGACCCTCCCCAAAAGGAAAGAATTCTTTCTGACCGACAGCCTTCAAACTGGGACAAGGGGTTGTTGGGGGTTTTTCTACCCCTTGTATTGGGATTTGCCAATTCATCCTGCAGATCTTGACATCTACCAACCTCCCTAATCACGAACCAATTCTTTATAATAAACTGTATATATACAGATATATCCTATTATATATTTGTATATATAATACATATAAATACATATTATATTATATATTATATAATCAAATAATATATAAAATATATTATATTAATTATATATTATATATTTTATATATTATATGATCATATTATATACACTATAATATATTAAATATTATATATAATTATATTTATATGTGTTTATATATTTATATATATTTATATAAATACACACACACACACACACACATACACACACTCCCTATTATATCTAGCTCCTGTTGGCTCTGTTTCTCTGGAAAATCCCAAGTAATACACCATCATTGCCTGAATTCTCGATGGAGAAGCTATCTAACCAGAATGACATCTACTATGTCCCCATGCTGTATGTATATCGAATCTAACTGACTCCTCTATTGCCTGCTATCAGGGATTCTTGGGGTTCTCAAAAAGTAAAACTTGATGAAGAAAATCAAAATAGTAATTATTCTTGAAATAGTTTATGGAACAAAACGTCTTAGCACCTTTCATCAGTGATCTTGAATTGGGCACCTTACTTAATTATGATTCATCAAGAAACTTACTTCTGTTTAAAGAAAATAGTTAGGGGTGCCTGGGTGGCTTAGTGGGTTAAGCCTCTGCCTTCGGTTCAGGTCATGGTCTCAGAGTCCTGGAATTGAGTCCCGCATCGGGCTCTTTGCTCAGCTGGGATCCTGCTTCCCATCCCCCCCCCCCGCCTGCCTCTCTGCCTACTTACAATGTCTCTCTGTCAAATAAATAAATAAATAAATAAATGAAATCTTTAAAAACAACAAGAACAACAAAATGTTGGACTCCTGGGGGGCTCAGTCAGTGAAGCATCTGCTCTCTGCTCAGGTCATGTTCCCAGGGCCTAAGATTGAGTTCTGGGTTGGGCACCCTGCTCAGCTAGGAATCTGTTTCTCCTGCCTGCTGCCTCATGCACATGCGTGTTCTCTCTTTCTCTCTCTCTCTCTCTCACAAAAATAAATAAAATTTTAAAAAATTAAAAGATTAAAAAAAAAAACAAATAGTTTATCATCCAAGATCATTTATCAACTTTTCTAAGAAAGGTCATTTTCAAAACATTCATAAAATACGTAAAGAATAAATGAAAATCCTACTTGAAAAGGGACAAAGTCATAAATAAGAAATTCAAGAAAAAAGGTGGAAAGAGCTCACTAAAAACACAAAGATGCATGAACTCAGTCATAATTATGTAAGTACAAATCAGAACACAAAAAGACACCAGCTTTAACCTGCCCCACTAGCAAAAATTTAAAATTTTTAGTTATAAAATACCTAGATGCGCAGAGAGAGAAATTTTCATTCATTGCTTTTTCAAATTTTTAAAAAAGATTTATTTACTTATTTTAGAGAGAGAAAGAACACGAGTGGGAGGAGTAGAGGGAGAGGGAGAGAATCTCAAGCAGACTCCCCACTGAGCTCAGAGTGGGGCTCCATCTCACCAGTCTGAGATCATGACCTGAGCCAAAACCAAGAATCAGATGCTTAACTGACTGAGCCACCCAGGTGCCTCCTCATTACCACTGATGAGATATTCTTTCAGAGGAGCAGATGGAACCACCTACTTTAATGAAAAATTCACAATACCATTTGACACAGCAACTGTGCTGTTAGAAACTGGTTCTACAGATATACCTAAAGAAGTGTGACACAGTTAAACAATGCAGCAATAGCGGTATTAGCGAAAACCAAAACAACCCCTCATCCCACCAACAACCTAAATATTTTCCAGAAAGCTAATCCTGACATAAGCAATGAATTTATTTATTCATAAAGAAATCATATAATACTGAACAGGCATTGAGAAAAATGAAGCATACTGAATTTGTTGTTATGAAAATAGACCTAAGATATGATTCAGTTGATGATGATGTATTAGGATTTTCCAGAGAAACAGAACCAACAGGAGGCAGACAGATAGATAATTGGGGGGGACTGATTTATTACAAGTAGACCAAACAAGGGGTTGGTTTATGAAAAATAATCCCATTGGTATACTTAAAAAGAATAAATATAAACACACATGAATAAATAAATAGAGGCAGCCATGTAAATCAATACACAGATCCATAAAGTTTTTTCTAGAAGCATACATTGAAAACTATTATTAGGGATAAAAGAAAATCAGCTATTGGTAAAGAGAAGAACATCTATTTTATAACTTTCTTTATAGTATTAATATTTAATTATGTTTACAATGTTTATCTTTAAATGCCAATAGTAAAATGAAGCAGAGAAACTCCTATCCCCACCTGATTCTTTCAAGTAGTGCTTAATGATTGAATAAACTCCTTAAGGTGCCTCAAAGTTACAGTCTCCTTCTTTCATCACAACCCCTTCAATAGGAGATGTCAGAGGCTTCAAAATGCCAAGAGCTAACAGGTCATCATAAAAACTGAAATAAATCAATATATATGATATAATTAAATACCACTATCATTTAGCTTAAAAATACTGTATTCTCTTCCAAGAATTCTTAGAGAGTATCACTCTACATAAGTGCATGTTTTACATTAAGAAAACAATTCAAGGGGCACCTGGCTGGCTCAGTCAATAGAGCAGGGGACTCTTGGTCTTGGGGTGGTGAGTTCAAGTCCCATGTGGGGTACAGAGTTTCCTTAAAAAATCAGTAAACCATCATCCAGGTGAAGAACAGAAACGTTCTGCAAACCTATAAATCTTGCTGACATTAGCTGAAGGCCTATTTTCTTGTATATCTCAAAATTACAGACAGTGAACATATACAGGTATGCAGTTCCCCCAGGACTAATTGTCCTCTTTGCCAGCACAGTAATTCATATTTAAATCGAGCCCTAGATGTAGCTTCTCTTCCAGTCTCCAGGACCACCCTTGGGAGGCATGGACTCTGGCTTTCCCACTTAACTCAGGCTAATGCCATCAACGATGTTATTGTAGTATCTTCACTATATCACAAGGGGCAAGGTGTCGCTCTGTTAATAATGGATGATTTCTATATTTTTACATCCTATGGGCATGAATATTGATTCCTGCCAACTAACTCACCTTTGGTGTTGCTTGGCATAGTGAGGCGTGCAGGTGATGTACTGGGCACCCAAGTCAACCGTGCTCTGTGGATTATAAGGGCTCCTGGCTGTCGTCATTCTTCCCCCTTGGATTCATTCACAAGAAACATCTTAGTGCATCAGAATGACTCTTTTGCAATGAACACCTCAATTATGCACCCCAGAGTGGGCCAAAGAGATTAGGGCTGTATTAAAAGAGGACTTTGTTGTGCTTTTCTGTTTTAGTTTTGGGCTTTGTCCTCTACCATCGTTAGGACAACTTGGTCACTGCGAGGTATTTTTAAAGAGGACACAGCGGTGTTCAGCGCTGTGCCCGGCCCCTGGAGTCACACATTTAAACAACAGGGATGGGTGCGTGGAGAACATCCAACGAAAAAACGCACGACATGTCAGAATAATCACTGGGAGCATGTTTTCACTCCCCCAAACGGGTTTCATGAGAAAAAAAAGAGTCTGTCAACTAGATCTTGGTAGTCTTAGTCCAAGGGCACTTTGGGATCCTCGACATGTGCAGATGGCCTGGAAGGCATGGCCAGGCCTAGATGAAAACCAAAACAACAACAACAAAAACCGCGCACTGGCCAAGGAGGTAGGCTCAAGCTGTGCAAACTGCCAGAGCTCCTGGGCTGCCCTCAGTGTGGCATACCTCCTGCTCCTCCTCCCTGACCCCGCGCGAGACTCCTCCCCCTCTTGATCCCCCGACCTGTGCTCCTCCAGCCAGGGCTCCTCCTGCTCTTCCCAGACCCTGACCAAGGTTCCCTCTCCCTGCTCCCCTCCCCCCCCCGCCACGCCCACTTCTCTGTCCCGGGTTCCTCCTGCTCATCCCGGACTCTGGACCCTGACCTAGGCTCCCTCTCTCCCTATTCCCCCTTTCCTCCTACCCTAGGCTCCTTCCTCCTCCCTCACCCGCGCGGGGATCCTCCCGTCTCCCGCCCTAAACCCCCACTCCTCATCCCGAGTGTCCTCCCTCCTCACGCTCCTGACCCCGCTTGGGGATCTTCCTACTTCCCACAGTGGCCCCCCTCCTCCTACCCAGGGCTCCTCCCGGTCCTCCCTCCCCACCCCGCGGGGCTCCTCCCACTCCCTCGCACGGGGGTCACCGCCTACTCCGCCCCTCTCGGGCGTCCCTGGGGAGCTGGAGGCTCCGGTCACGTGACCGGGCGTGCACCGCGCACATTGCCGCAGGGAGGTGGCGGCCGCGGTGACCGGATCGTCCCACTGCCCTCCCGAGGTGGGCCGCCAGCAGGCGCCGCCTTCCTCTCCCGGGTTTCGACCACCCCACGACCCATCTGTGTCCCCAGCTTCATCCCACACCATGAGGTGCACTGGACGAGGCGCCTCCTTCCCGAGCAGCGCTGCGCACAGGCTTCCAGTCAGCCCGGCGCCCAGGATCAGCACCTGCGCCAGGGCCGGGAGTCTCGGGGCGAGGCCTCACCGGGCTCTCGGGTTCCGCGCTCCAGGCCCGCCCAGCCTCGCCCGCTCGCAGTGCTGCCGGGGCAGACGGGAGGCGATCCGGCCGCTGGGAGGGGCGGGCCACGCCCAGGTGCTCCCGAGCCTCACGGAGGGGGCAGGGATGCAGGATGTAGCGTGACAGCACCGATCCAGGCCGGAGCCGCTGCGGGAGTGACCGCGCAGTCCCACAGTGCGGAGGGAGGGACCCGGAAGGCGGCTGCTCACCTCCTCCGGAAGCACGTGTGAGTGCAGGAGCTGTCCTTTTCAGGGTGGCCCAGGGCTCTGTGGCTGCCCTGTAACCCTGAGCCTCAGTTTCTCCATCTGTCAAAGGGGGACCCTAACGTCTGCGTGTCAGATTGGTGACCGTTCACCAGAAAACTTGAGCTCACTCGGCTCTTCGGTCCATATTTTAGAACACATTCCATGTGCTCTGAGGTATATAAAGATGAGCAAGCCAAGGACACATGACCTGTTGGTTTCCCTTCAACATTGTCCTGGAAATTCTCAGTGAAACAACAAAAAGCAATGAGAACTATGAACCGTTAAAAAAAATAAAGAATTCAGTTACCCTAGATTGTAGATAAATTATTAACTGGAAAACTAGAGAAACTGGATAGCTATGAGAAGTGTTAAGAAAGTTGACAGTGGTAGCCAGATAATGAAAACATTTAAAAATTAAAGGTTTTACTTTATGCCCCCTTATGAAGAAATTACCATACATCAAATTGGTGGTGGACCAACAGTACATATATCTGATAAAAGAAAATATAGATGAAATATAGAAGAATTACAGCCTGTAAAAAGACATAAGAATAAAAGATAGAACTGAACAGAAAAACATTAAAAACATAGTTATTTACAACTTGTGTGTTGCAAAATGCACAGGACAAAATATAAATAGCAAACCGGAGTAGAGTTTGATAATATATCAAAAATCCTAAAACTCTGTCCTTTGAATGAAACATACCAGGTCTAGACATTTATCTGGGGGAAATAATATATAGCTATACATTAAGATTTACATAAAAATGTGTTTACCTCAATGTTATTAGAAACACTGATGTCTGGGGCACCTGGGTGGCTCAGTTGGTTAAGCGACTGCCTTCGGCTCAGGTCATGATCCCGGAGTCCGGGAATCGAGTCCTGCATCGCGCTCTTCTCCCGCTGACCTCTCTCCTGGCATGCTCTCTCTCTCAAATAAATAAATAAAATATTGAAGAAAAAAAAAAAGAATCATTGACGTCTATAACCAACGAACCTACTAAGAAAATATCGCTTTAAATATTTAAGGACATACAGAAAATTACTCATTCTATAATGTTGAAAAACTGGCTACAAAACTAGTAAAATCCCAGAGTTTTAGAAACACACAGAGACAAGTATAACTGCAGTATTAGAGAAATTCGAGAGGAAACAGATGTATCCACATTTTTCTATTAATTTCAAGGTTTTATAAAAGCCATAGGAATCTATTAATTTATTTGTTATAAATAAAATAAAGCTTCTATTCTAGGCAGAAGAAGTTAATCAATCCCTGCTTTAAAGAGATTTCACAACCACATGCTAAAGACCTCAGAACTGTCTGGAAAGGAGGTTTGAGGTAATCTAGTTCAACCGTGCTCTGCCACCAACATTTTACATAATGTAAATATAGACACTAAGTTAAAGTGAATTTGCCCAAATCTATGTAGTATTTCAAGGATGAGACCAGGGCAGGTCCTCCTGGATTGTTTTGAGTCTGTTCTCAAACAGCTCCTGCTTCCTCGTTTCTTGTACAATCAGGCCTAAAACCTCATGGTCATCTTCCATAGTTTCTCTTTTGTCACTGTTATTTATTGGTCCTCTGTCCTTTTGACCTTTTCTCCTCTGTTTCTTATATTCAATCCCATGCAATTCTACACCAGAAAACTCAAGCTTTACTTTCTTCCTTTTTCTTTCTTTGTCTCTTTCTGTCTTTTTTCTTCTTTTTTTTTTTTTGTTTTTTTGTTTTGTTTTTTTGTTTGTTTGTTTTTTGTTTTACTCCGGGCTCAGTTTTATGACCCTGAGATTGTGTCCTGAGCTGAAATCAAGAGTGGGACACTTAACAGACCTAGCTGCAGAGCTGCCCCAAGCAGTCATTACTTCTTAACTGGATTACTATAATGACTTTTTATTATTATAATGACTATTATTTCATTATTATTATAATGACTTTCTCCCCTTTCCTAATCTATGTTCTCCCCTGAGCTTCTGGGTCAGTCACTACCATTCTCAGAAAACTTGCAGTAGCACTCAGTTTCATACAGAAACAAGTTCAACTGCTTGGCATAAAAACTGTTCAGTGATAATTCCCCACCCTATCTTTATATATTAACCTTGGTAATCTTTGTATGTCCTGTGCTATAGCTAAATGGAATTATTTTATGTTCCTCCCAAATTGTCCACATATCTGTGAAAGCGGTAAGCCTTGTTTATGTAGTTCTTGTAGTTATGTAGTTTATGTAGTTCTTGAGTACAGAGCATATTTTCTTTGACTTGTATTTCTAGTATTGTTCATTTGCATGAATTCTTCACCCTTTTCCTTTTCTGATGTGATCAATAATATGTTCTTTAAAAAGTATGTAGAATTGGAGATGAGCACTGAATGGAGGTGGCTATCATGGCTGTGATTTCTCATTAGTCTTTAAGGACTAGTATAACCACCCACCTAACCCCCATGCCAATCTCCAGAATGGGTTCCATCAGCCCAGAGCTATAACTATAGGGTTGTAGGTCCATGGTTGGCTACTGGTACTAGTGCATCTTTCTGGGACATTTGAGAATGACTAGACAACTAAAGAAAGTAGGATTGCAAAATAGCTAGGAGGGGCTTCTGTATTTACTCTTCCTAGCCACCTTGACCTTTTCTCTTCTTTCCTGTTCCTGATCTTTGCAAGGCTGGCTCTTTCTGTTCATTTAAGTCCCGCTTAGAAGTCACCTAAAGGAAGCCTTCTCTAACTATTTGACTTAAAAGAACCACCCTGTGACTTTATACCCCCAACCTGTTTCATTTTCTTCATGTTACCTAATCACTTTTAGAAGTTATCTTGCTTTCTTGCCTACTTATTTGTTGTTTACTTAATAGTGTTTAAGAGGATAGAAACATTGTCATAGTCAATGTGGTATCCCTGGCAACTAGAATAAGTCACAATTCTCAGACACCGAGCTCAGTAACTCTGCCTAGAAGGTATGCAAGCCGTTCAAGAATTATGCTTAAACTAAGATAGGCTGAATGGTAATTCAGTAGGTCAGTTTCAGTATTGAGAATACTTTCTCAGAGAGTGCTTTTTTATGGTATAAAAGGACTGTAATAATATAAAAATATCATGCCAGTCAGCAAAGGTTGTCTGCTTGTGTGAGGCACAGCTCTGTCTGTTCTTACTAACCGTGTTATTGATAACTTCAATAACCATTAGTGGCAAATCAGTTTTTGATGGCATAAAATCAAGGTGAATAGCCTCATAGGGTTACTTTAAGATCAGGAATTTAAGAGATTTCAATAGAAGTCACTGAAACAAATTTAACAACAACAAAAAAATGGAGGAGGTTATTTGAAGTCTTACCTTTGTATCTAGAAAACAATTTTACAGAATCAAGGAAAGAGAGCTTAGAATTTTACTGGGCTTAGGTGTCTGGGTGCCTCAGTTGGTTAAATGAGGGCTTTGAGTTCAAGCCCCATGTGTAGCCTACTTAAGGAAAAAAAATTGTACTTGGCCTTAAGTTTATTTTGAGTTAACAGTATAATAGAGCTGTTAAGACAAAAAACTAAATATAAACCTAAGCTATGATAAATGGATTAGTGTGCAGAACAAGGAAGGTGATAGTCCCACACTATTTACACTGCTCAGAACACATTTAGAATACCAGGTTCATTCCTGGACCCAAGATTTCAAAAGGATCATTGAGAAATGGGGCCATTCCAAGGAAAAGTGTCCAGGATGATAAGCAGACTTGAAATTATCTTGCTTGAATAGGTAAGAGGGATAAAGTTTGCTAGATTGCTAGCCTGAAGAAAACGTCACGAAAACATGAAAACCATCTTCAAACATGTAATAGATCTTCAGAAAGAAAAATAATTGGATACATCAGTATACTAAAATCAGTTGATGAAAATTATAAGAAACTAGATTCTGGCTTAAAGATATTTAAGGAATAATATAGATATTTATTATCTGTATTATATATTAAATATCTATGTTATTTATTGAGAATATAGATATTCTCAAAGAAGAAACTTAAGGAATAATTTTAAGTAGGTGCATCTAAAAATGGAATACATTTCCTCATGAAGTAGCTCTCCAATGGGGACACCTTCGGAATGTGGATGGGCACAATGGGGGATATTGTCAAAGAAACTGAAGTACTGGATAGGACAGTAGTTCTGGGACAGCAGTCCTCAAACAGGATACGTATAAGTAAATGAAGATTTTCTAAATGGTAGACAGAATTTTAAGGAAGCCAGTTTCCACTGTCTGAACTGCTGAAAGTACTTTCCACTAATACGTCTAGAAAAGCCTTTGTGGTCAAGCAGATTAGCCTTTCCTACCTTACCCTTTCACAGTTGCTCTTTACCAGCTTTGTAAGAATTCTCCAGAATTACCACCAACATGAAACACTAGAGTTTTCTGAATTCAACTATATATTTACCTGAACAGTTTTATAGTTTCACATGATTTCCCATTACTTATTATCATCCTTTTCATTTCAGCTTGAGGAAGTCCCTTTAATGTGTACTGTAAGGCTCAACTCTTACCGGTGATAAAGTCCTTCAGCTTTTACTTGTCTGAAAAACTATCTTCCCTTCCAATCTGAAAGGCAGCTTTGAGAGACTATGGACTCTGAAAAACAATCTGAGGGTTTTGAAGGGACGGGGGGTGGGGGGGTGGGAGGTCGGGGTACCAGGTGGTGGGTATTATAGAGGGCATGGATTGCATGGAGCACTGGGTGTGGTGCAAAAATTAATGAATACTGTTATGCTGAAAATAAAAAATAGAGAAAATAAATAAAATATTAAAAAAAAAAGAAAGGCAGCTTTGTTGGGTTGTTGAATGTTCATGGTTTTCAGGGTTTTTTTTTTTTTTCCCCTTCTCTTCTTTCTTCCCTTCCTTCTGCACTTTGAATATATATTCAATATATATTGAATAGGGGGGCCTGGGTGGCTCAGTGGGTTAAAGCATCTGCCTTTGGCTCAGGTCATGATCCCAGGGTCCTGGGATCGAGCCCCACATCAGACGCTCTGCTCAGTGGGGAGCCTTCTTCCCCCTCTCTCTCTTTGCCTGCCTCTCTGCCTACTTCTGATGTCTCTATGTCAAATAAATAAAATAAAATCATATATATAATATATTTTTGCATATATGTATATTCTGCAATATATATTTTGCAAAGTCTCTGCTAAAAAAATTTTCTGATAGTCTTATGGGGGTTCCATTATAGATAAAAAGTTCTTTTTCTTACTATTTTAAGATTCTCTCCATCCTCCTTCCCTCCCCAAAACTCAACTACTGTTAAACATACTTTAAACGAGTGTTAGTCTAGGGACACCTAGGTGGCTCCATCAGTTAAGTGTCTGCCTTTGGTTCTGGTCATGATCCCAGAGTCCTGCATCTGGCTCCCCATTCAGTGGGGTGTCTGCCTCTCCCTCTGAACCTCCCCCTTCTTGTGCTCTCTCTCTGACTCTGTTTCTCACACACACACACTCTCAAATAAATCAATAAAATCTTTAAAGGAAATAAACTAGTTTTAGTCTCGTAAGAATATCATTACATCATTAATTCAGGTATCAATTAACTTGCAGTATATGATAAAGTTTTTGGAATTGGGCTAAACAATTCTATAATGGAGACCTCACAGAGGGTTTTGTGCTGCAAAAGAGGACAGCTGGCAAAGCACTGATGTGGGAATGAAGTCAGAACGGATCGAACTCTTGACTGCCAACTATACATTGTGTATCCTTAGACAAGTTACTTAATTTGGGGGGCTTTGGTTTTCTGACCTGAAAACAGTAATAGTCCCTATCTCAGAGAATTATTTAAACAGTCAAATGGTATCACTTGCTGCAATTTTAGTAGTATTAACATCTCCTTTTATATGCAGATCCCAAATGTCCTACCTTTTCAGAGTGAAGTCTCTCATTTTAATTCTTGGGACTGTGCAAGGCGCCTTTCTATATCGAAGAGCTCAGAACACTGAAATGAACATGAACATTGTAAGTTGCAAGGAAATAAATGCTAAGCTGCTGAAATAACACAGGGGATGCTACTCATTAATTGAGGAGGGCGGGCTTTTATTTTAATAGAGCTGCAGTCAAATAAATATCCCTGTATTCATATATTTTGATATGGGTCAATGAATAGTCCCCATTTACTGTTCTGTGGCTCCAGTTTCCCCTTCACCCTTACTTTGTCCCCGGGTGAAAATATATATACCGGCATTTAAATACCTTTGTGGAAGACTTATAAATTCTTTTTTGTATACATGCAAATTCCAGATATAAGCTTAGCTATAATCATAGGCATGCAACATTTATGGATAAACATATATTTTAAAATTGTATATGGCTGAGCAGGTAAACGTTTGAGTGATTAGTAGTTAGGCAAAAAGTAATATATAAGAATGATGTTTATAGATGTTCTAAAATATCTATTACTGAATGAATCAGTGAACTAGTGAAAAAAAAATAGTCCTGAGATTGAGAGACTGACTATACAAGGTCCATTATTACATTAACAGCTTAGGTTATTATCAGGTTCCATTAACTGACCAGAAATTGTATCCTAAAAGCCTTCCTTTTTCTTTATCTAGAGACAAATTATTTCTTATTGGCACTACCAGATGAAGTGTATGATATTGTAACTGAAGATGGTTACATCCTTGGCCTTTATAGAATTCCTTATGGGAAGACAAGCAGTGACAGTTCAGGTAATATTCAATTCAGAGCAGCTTGGTGACTGTCTCGGCCCTAAGTAATTGTCAGACAAGGAAAAGACTTAAAGATGAAGTGCATAGTAAACTTCTCACCCATGTCTCTACATGCCCCCAGAAGAGAACCTGATGCTTCCCTGGCTTCTTGTTCACAAGATGGTTTTAGAGTGTGATGGAAACTAAGCTGTTCCAAATGTTCTTTGTGGGTCCCTTTACTCATTTCTGTTGATTCTTTCCAATCTCTTTGTTTCATGAAGGGTTAGAAATGGTAACATGGTAACATGGGTTTGGAAAATGGCTTGTACAAATGTCCTTCCTGTCTCCTCTAATAATAGCAAAGAGATGAGTTTGGTCCTGGTTCTTTACCCCAACAATAGGCACATCACTATCTGCAAGTGTGGTGAAAAAGATAAAGCACTCGAATTTGTTGCTAGGGTCATAATCTTATATCTGTCACTTACTAGAAAAATATGCAATAGATTACTTTTGCTTATTCATCTAATTGTTCAAACAAAAGCCAACTTTTTTTTTTTAGTTTTCTCTTTAGATATTTCTCCTTGAAAAAGATGTTTCTCATATTATAAAATGCCCTCTCAAGTTTTAAGCAGTAAAGTATATTTCAGGAAAGATACTAACTTGAAACAACTTCAATCAATGTAATTTTGGATTCTTATAAAGGTCAGAACTACCATACAGAAAATGTTAACATAGACTTAACATAATTATAGTAATCATTTTTCAGGGTCTGACCTAATTTTGTGAATACTGTAATAAAATATTGAAGGGTAATTTAAAAATACAGTAAGTGCTTTTGAGTTGTCTAGAAGCAGTGCCTGAGACAGGGAGTCAGGAGCACGTGATTTATTGCTGGTCTACCATCAGGAGAAGGTCATGTGGAAATCCAGGAGGGCAAGGAAAGGAGCTAGGGAAGGGTGTGGCTCAGCTAAGTCCCACTGGAGTCTGATCTCAGGGGAGCTTATGGATCCAGGAACTGCATCGTGGAAGCTGTCCAGCCTTGAAGTTAAGGAGTTAGCCTCTTGCATTGCCACAGCAGTTAGTTATTGCTTAAGGCTACTTTTATTGGTATAGTCTCCTAGGTAAGGCAACTGCCATTTGCCCTGGGGGATAGAGGGGCAAAAATGAGCACTTAGAAAGCAACACCTACAACATCTGGGAGGTCCACCTACTTTGGAAAGGAAGTCTGGGTGAACACCAAAATAACAGAGAGTGCACCTCTTACATTACACAGATCCTTTTGTTTTTCACATTAAGCTTATTTCATCCAGGTACAGGTTTTCCAGGGTATGGGCAGGTCAGAATTTCTGTGGAAACTTATAAGAAGAAGGTGAGTGGAACAAAGTATGACATCTGCCATTGCCACTGATCCTAATGCCATGGCTGTCACTTGTGAATTCCCACCTGTACTACCCACTGTAGATTCCCCTCCCTCTCAGCTGTGTCTCCTGATGTGGCAAGCCAAGCCCTTATCCTGAAGGGTTACTGTGCCTGTAACAGGTCATAGTTGCAGTACTTGTACTTTTTTAGGGAAAGCAAGGCAACAGAGTAACAAAAGATGTCCCACTGAATCTCTTGAACATCAAGTATGTTTTTCCATCCTCATTCTGTATCAGAATCCCTACCTCGTCATGAAGATCAAGGGCAATGACTCCTGCCAATATAGTAATTCCTTTCTTTGCCACTGCTGCCCTCTAGTCTTCTATCATGAGGAGCCCAAAGTCATAGCCTTCCAGCAGTCATGGCTTTATTATTAGGATGTTTACTGTGTGAACTAGTGGACATGTCTTCTGTCTGGGGACCAGGGCCTCTGGATCTATAAGAGCCGTAAATTGTGAGGTCAGAAAGGACAAACTCCCAAGTGAGTTACTGGATGACAGTGAGTAAGACCATTCTTAATCCTACCCCTTTTTTCTCAGACTCCGTGTTCTACTGATTAGAGGAATCAGCAATATATTCAGTCATTTGTTTAAGGTATCGAATGAGTCCTTAAGGACAGGACCCATAGATACAGGATGTCATCTCACAGCTGGCATCTCTACTGGCTGGTGATTTCATTGCTTGGTTGGGCTAGCAGCCTCTTGATGGTGGTTATGGTCCCAGACCAGTGGCCTTCCAAGGCCATAATACTGAAGAATGCACCTTCTTTGACCTGCAGTGATTCCCTTTATTTGAGGTATGTCATGAGGGGTTCCATATTTGTAGATCAGACGCTCCATGAACTCTTGAATAATAGTGCAGGCTTCTGTGGTCCTATGTGGAAAGAAAGGCAAATTATAGCCAAAATATATATCAATACCAGTCATAGTGGGTTGTTGACCTTTCCAGAAGAGAATAGGTCTGATGTCCCCCAACTAGTCTCCAAGTGGCCGGTTTGATCTCCTTGAGGGGATGGTACCCTGTGAGACCTCTGTTGCAGGCAGGTCAGACATACTTCCCTAGCACTAGCCTTGGTGAGGCACCCATGCTGCGGGGCCCAAGTTAACCTACATCTCTCTCACCCTGGCTACTTCTTTCATGAGCCCACTGCACAGCACTGGAGTGGCTAAGACCAGTGTCTGGCTGACGTCTACTGTAATATGCTATTTAAAATGTATATGATGGAAGTGTGAGTGGCTCAGTTAAATGTCCAACTCTTGTTTTTGGCTCAGGGCATGATCTCAGGGTGGTGAGCTCAAGGTCTATGTCGGGCTCTGTGCTCAATGTGGAGTCTACTTGAGATTCTCTTTCTCTTTTCCCCTCTGCCCCTCCCCCTGCTCCCTCTCTCTCCCTCTCTCTCTCTCTCTCTAAAATAAAAATAAAATAAAATGTATATGAGTACTCACATGACTATTAGCTATGTGAATGTTCTAATCTTTAAAGTTTATATATTTAAGTGAGACATGACCTAATGATATACTTGGTCATTTGAAAAAAAAATTCTTTGTTAGCTTTGCTAAGTTTGCAACTTTGTAAACTTTGCTAAACAACTCTGACATACAATGGGATTAAACATGAAAAATTTACCATATTTATACAATATAAAATTTAAAAATATATTTTTAAAACTTCAAACTGTCATGTGTTAAAAGATTTAATTTCAGATAAGATATTTATACAGATACTACAACATTTAAGAAGAAATATTCTGCATTTTTTTTCTAGCTCAGAGGTTTGTTGTCTACTTGCAACATGGTTTGTTTACACCTGCCAACAGCTGGATCTCCAATCTGCCCAACAACTGCCTCGGCTTCATTCCGGCAGATGCTGGTTAAGACGTGTGGATGGGGAACAGCAGGGGACCACCTGGTCCAGGAAACACAAGTACCTGGAGACAAATTCCAAAGAATTCTGGGCCTTCAGGTACAAATAACATCAAGTGTTGTTTCATTTTATTTTATGAGTGTGTCAAATATTTTGTCTTGTGTTTGAATGAAATAAAGTAGAACAGAAGTGTCTTTTCTCAATCAGGCCTTGTAACAGACCATCACAATTTATGTCAGTTTTTGCTTGAAAATGAAAGAATGCTTGCTTGACCTTAAGTGTGTTTCTCGTTTGTCAGTAGTAACCTTTATTGGCTAACCCCACCCTTTCCATTGTTTTGCTCCTTAACCTATGTATTTACTTTATCTCCCTGTATGTAAAATAAACAGCCTCTTTATAAGACTATCTTGGGGCTACTTTATTCCCTGACTTTGTGTTCTCACGGAAGTCTTTATTAAGTAGATATATTACATCACATAACTTCTTTTTTAAGAAATATTTATTTTATTTGAGAGAGAGCTGGAGAGAAAGTACATGCACATGCACAAGTGGGGAGGAGCCTAGGAGAAGTAAGAGAGAAGCTCAAACAGACTCCACACTGAGTGCAGAGCCAGACACAGGGCTCGACCTCACCACCCTGAGACCACGACCTGAGCTGAAATCAAGAGTCAGATGCTCAACCAGTTGAGCCACCCAAGGGCCCTAAAATTCTTCCTTTTTTTT
Source organism: Mustela nivalis (assembly GCF_964662115.1). Taxonomy (NCBI): domain Eukaryota; kingdom Metazoa; phylum Chordata; class Mammalia; order Carnivora; family Mustelidae; genus Mustela; species Mustela nivalis. The sequence continues at coordinate 93,715,470 of NC_139021.1, read as the reverse complement.
AAAACATCTTTTTTTAAGGTTTGATATATTTATTTGACAGACAAAGATCACAAGTAGGCAGAGAAGCAGGCAGAGAGAGAGGGGGAAGCAGGCTCCCTGCTGAGCAGAAAGCTTGATGTGGGACTCCAACCCAGGACTCTGGGAACATGACCTGAGCTGAAAGCAGACGCTTTAACCCACTGAGCCACCCAGGTGCCCCACCCCATAACTTATTGATAATACCCAAAGAGAGTGGAAAATTGTTTGCCTTCACTTACCTGTTCATTATCTTCAAGGGTTAGCATCACATTCTGGAAGCAAGGGGATGTCAACTTCCCTTTTTCTTTTGTGGTTTTGACGAGATGGCAAAATACAACCTTCCAGCCTCCATCATCTTCATTGTGAAACACACGGGACAAGAGGAAATATTTTATATAGGCCATTCCCAGGGCACCACTATTGGTACGGCCAGAAGGATTGTGGCTCATAGTATGCAATGTCTTTTGTAGGGTTTGCCGACATGCCTCCTAAGGATGTGGGCAAGCTCCCAGAGCTACAAGTGACACAAAACAGAGCACTGGGAAGAAGACCCACAGCCTGGCCCTGGACACTTACCCCCTTCCTCCTCCTACCTTGTCTTCTCCAGTCAAAAAGAATTCATGTAATAACAGGTTGTCTTTGTTCCCAAGCGTTCAGAAGTTGAATATCCATCTTCGGATCACAGTGAGATCATAACTACTCCTTGTTCCACAAATAGAAATTTCATACTTATAATTGTCATTTAAGTGTGGCAAAGGACCTCATGAGGAGGGGATGCAAGAAGGCCATTAATGCTTATGCATTTAGGACAGATTAAACTTTAGACATGCACAAAGATGAGCCTAAGCCTTCATATGTTTAAAGAGACTAAAAAAGAACTTCTTTTAGCTCACAGCAACAATGCTTCCATCCAATGTGTAATAGTTTCACTTTCAGAGGATAATTCTCTAAAACCCAACACAATTCTCTTACATGATGTGGTAAACTTTCTTACTCCCACTCTTTCTACTGGGGAAGTAACAAAGCCTACTTGATAATAGCAACCAATATTCACTGAGTCTTTTCTAGGCTGAAAAATGATCATTTTCTTATAGGAATAAGACACACCCTGCTTTAAAAGATTATGTTGAAGAACAGTCTAATCCGATTTTCCACAGATCTTTTCTCTGACATTTATTAATCATGTGTGTGAGTTGTACTCTGGATTTTCCAGCTGTAACAGTTATCTGGAACCAGGAATATTGGAAAATTATTAAGAAAGAAGTGAATATGTGCTAGAATTTACTGACTTCTAATATGTTATATGATTCTCTGATTGTGTGCCTTCTTAGAACTCAGAAAACAGAAAAGCTATAAAAATAAAAAAGATGTGCAAGAATATAGCTTGATAAGATGTCATAACAGGGAAAACTATTTGTCATATTAATGGCTCTAAATTAACAATAAAATATAAACTAGTATCCTCTGCACAATAAGGCAAGGATGTTTTAAAATATATTAAAAATAAATATGAAAACAATTTGACATGTATTGGATCTGTCACCTAAAGTGTAAGATTCAAATATCCGAAATTCTCACTAACCTATTTTCAGCATTGCCAGTTATAGAAATCTTTAATATTGTTTCTGATTTCTCAACTATGGTGTTACAAGACTCTTTTATTGTTGATTTATCATTGTTTATGGTCTACACATTGTTTTTAATACTAATCATCAGCATGATGTTTGATTGATATGTAGGTCTCATACTGGGTGACCAAGAAATGTTTGATAAGGGAATTGAGAAATGAATGAGTCAATTAGTGGTCGTAATATATTGAATTTACTCTCACTTGCCATGATATTATTTCTTACATGCCAGTAATGGTGTAAGAATAGTTAATTTCTGTCTTGTTTTCTTTCAGCATTCATAACATTTTCCACAATACCACAGATAGCTGAAAGAATCAAAATATTTTTTACTTTAGCTCCAGTTTTTTCCATCAAATACTCAAAGAGTCCTTTAATTAAATTGGCATACAAATGGAGGTCAGTGTTAAAGGTATGTTATTCCTTTCCTTTACATAGCTGATAATACAAAATGACAATGATTCTGTCATTCCAAAATAAAAGGTCTTGACTATGTTTGCATGAATTTAATTTTTTGGTTTCAATGACACTGGATTCTTTCTTTTGTTTTTACAAATGAATAAGATTTTATTTATAATAGCTTTGGACTTCTCATTTTGAAGGAAAATCCAGTAGTCAGCTTATCTCTATCTCCTGCTTCCAAGTTTTGCCTTAATTTGAATGCATTTCTTTTAGGGTGCCTGGGTGGCTCAGTGGGTTAAAGCCTCTGCTTTCAGCTCAGGTCATGATCCCAGGGTCCTGGGATCAAGCCTTACATAGGGCTCTCTGATCAGTGGGGACCCTGCTTCCTCCTCTCTCTGCCTTCTTCTCTGCCTACTTGTGATCTCTGTCTGTCAAATGAATAAATAAAATCTTTAAAAAAATAAATAAATGTATTTCTTTTAAAGGCTTTATTTAATTTCTTATTTGAAAGAGAGAGAGAGAGAGAACACAAGGACAAGGGAGGCAGGGTAGGGAAGAGAGAGGGACAAGCAGACTGCTCTGAGCATGTACCCAACATGGGACTCCATCTCATATCCTGAGCCAAAATCAAGAGTCATCCACTTAACCAACTGAGCCACCCAGGCACCTCTCTCATTTAAATATTTTGAACTAATAATGTGAGACAGTGCATTTCATTATAAATATAATGATCACATTGGACCATTCCTTGAATAATTATTTTGGTCTTCCAAATATGAATAAAGTAAACTTGTCTTACAGGCTTTTTTTGGCAACAAAGACTTCCTACCTAATACCTCATTCAAAAGATTTGTTGGTTCAAAGCTGTGTCCACTGAAGATTATTGGTAAGATTTGCCATGATATCTTGCTTGTGATAAATGTTTATGACCAGGAGAACTTATATATGGTGAAAACAAATTGAATTTGAAATGTACTTTGTCCATTTTCAGAAAGCAGCTCTTAATAGTACTTTATGCCTTACATGTCATTGTATGATTTATCCACATGTACTGATAGAGTCTTCGCCTTCCTGGTTTGGGGACTACACCAACATTCTGAAACTAATCAGCGTGAGCATGCTGGTATTATTTTTCATTAAGATTTGTCTTGCTCTCCATAGGGAACAGAGAGCAAGTGCTGTGCTGAGTCTTTTAATTGGCCTCTACTATTGGGTGTTAGTTTCCTGAAGTTTCTGGTATTTAAGTTCTCTCTGATCACTTAATTTTTTAAAAAAAGATTTTATTTATTTATTTGACAGAGAGAGATCACAAGTAGGCAGAGAGGCAAGCAGAGAGAGAGAGAGAGAGAGAGAGGAGGAAAAAGAAGGCTCCCTGCCGAGCAGTGAGCCCGATGCAGGACTCGATCCTAGGACCCTGAGATCATGACCAGAGCTGAAACCAAGAGCTGGATTCTTAACCCACTGAACCCCCTAGGAGCCCCTATTGCTGGTCTTTTTAATGTTAACCAGTGTAGTGAGTATGCAGTAGTAGCTCATGAGGGTTTTAATTGGCATTTTTCTGATGACTAACAATATTGAATATCATTTTGGTGTGTTTATTGGCTCTTCATATATCCTTTCGTGAAGTGACTATCCAAGTATTTTGTTAATTTTAAATTTGTTACTTATTATTACTTAGATTTTAAAAAATCCTACACATACATACTTTATAAACTAGGTATCCACTGAAAAGTTTTTATATTGTCTGTGATCTGCCTTTTTTATTTTCTTAATGGTGTTGTTGATGACCAGAAGTTTATTAAAAAAAAAACTTGTTTATAATATTTTAAGAAAGACTCATTTATAATATTTTTTCTTTTATAATTAGTTGTCTATCCCAAATTTGGAAAGATGTTATCTTCTGACTTCTTCTAAAAGCTTTGTAGTTTAGTTTTCACTTTTTTATTTGCAATACATCTTAAGTATATTTTATGTCTGCTTTAAGAAATGTAGCAAGTTTTTTTTTTCAAAATTGATATCCAACTGGATATCAAAGCGCCAATGAAATAATTACTGAAAATGCTCTTCTCTTCTCATTGAACTTCATTAGAACATCTGTCAAAAGCTATTAGATTACATATAATTTGGTCTATTTCTGTGTACTCTGTTCTTTTTCTTTTTTGTACTCTATTCTTTTAACGGATCTTCCTCAATCCTTTTGCCAATACCACATTGTCTTGACTATAGTGATTCCATAGTAAATCTTTAAATTGTATAATGTAAGTCCTCCAACTTTGTTATTCTTTTTTTAAAAAATAGCTTAGGCTACTATAGGGTCTTTATATTTCTATATAAATTATAAAATCAGCTTGTAATTTTTTATTAAAAAGTCTGGCCAAATCATCCCTGAAACTTAATTCATTTATAGTTCAACTTGGGAACTGACAGCTTAGCAATATGGAGTCTTTAATGTATAAAGTAGGTAATCTCTCTCCACTCATTTAGGTTTCTTTAAGTTTTGCAGTTTTCAGTGTGAAGATCTTGCTGGTCTTTTGTTAAAGCTGTTACTTACAATTTTTGTTTTTTATGCTATTTAACTCGTATTTTTAAATTTTTTGTTTGATAAGCATTTTTTGTTAGCATAAGATAAATAATTGCTTATTTTTATGTTGATCTTGTGTTCTGATACTTCTCTGCATTTACTCATGATATCTAGTAATTTTTCTGCTGATTAGGATTTTCTAAATGCACTATCATGTCATTTGCAAATACCTTTTCACTACTACTTTCCCACCTTTTTCTTCTTTTTGGTTTTGTTTTTCCCTTTTTTTCACTCTATTTTATTTAATGACACCTGCTGTGCCATGCTGAATGGACATGATCAGAGCACATACCCGGTCTTTTGTCCCATTCTTAAGGTGAAAATATTCAGTATTTTACTGTTGATTATAATTGCAGTTGGAAGATTTTTCATCAGAGTCTTTCAACTAATTGAGGAATTTCTATTTCTACTTTGCTGACAAGTTTTGGTTAGGAAGAGGAGTTGAGCTTTGTCAAATCTATTTTCCAGTTTTGAAACTGATCTTTTATTTGCCAATTTGATTAATGTCCATATTCTTCTAATAATCTTGGCTACCAAGGATCCACTCAGAAAATTAAGAACAATTTATCAGGAAGGAAAGTACACCAACTGATCTCTCTCTGTTAAATTAGATTTTCTTTTCTTACTTTTTAAATAAATAAGAAATGTACACTTCAGTGATATTTTCAGCTGAGTTAAAACCAGCAATGACAACCACCACTAAAAACAAGAATAATTTACATTTACTTGTTTACCATTCTCACATTTATTCAGCAAATTCATATTGTAGACCTGCCAAGTGTTACCTTTCATGGCCTGAATTCTGGTAACAGTGAACAGAAAAAGTGCTTGCTATAAATATATTACAGCGTCCTCAGAGTAATTTCTGATTATTCCAGACAGTGTGTTTTTATTATTGCAGACTCCACACTGTGAGTCATTTGATCCAAAGTTTGTTTTCCTCTTCTCATTAACCACAGCACCTGTTTGGCCTAATTACAGCCTTTGTGGGTATCTAAATCTGATTTATTCATGCAGTTTCCACTTTTCAGTTCTGTTTATTGGCCTCAGAGAGAATAGTCCTATTTAAAACCCATTATTTCTTTTAAGAGTTTATTTACTTATTTATTGTAGAGAGAGGAGGGGGAGAGAGAAGCCTCAAGCAGACTTCTGCTGAGCCCACCGTGAGGCTCCATCCCACCAATCTGAGGTCATGACCTGAGCCAAAATTAAGAGTCAGAGGCTTAACCAAGGCTTGACCAACTGAGCCACCCAGGTGCCCCTAAAAGTCCTTTAAAACCCAAACGCTGATGTGATTCTTCCTGCTACAGAGAAGGGAAGGAGGGCAGAAGGGAAAAAGAGAATGATGTAGAGAGAAGGAAAAAGAAGGAAAGAAAAGGAGGGAAGATGGAGGGAAAGAGGAAGATACTGAGAGAGGAAAAAACAAAAGCAAACCCTTTGAGATGGTGTGCAGTAATGATGAGTAATTTCTCCTTCTCTTGAATAAAGAAGTTTTTCCTTTTTTTTTTTTTTTTTTTTTTAACCAGAGGGCCAGTAATGAAGAAGCAACAAGGTGACCAACGTCTTTGGAATTAGATTGTTGATTGTAGACTTTTATATTAAATTACCATAAATTCCATGAATGGTGATCTTGCTGCTAGTCACGAAGAGATGACCTGATCCAAGATCCCAGCACACATAGGAGAGGCAGTACGCAGTGGTGATGGGCCGCAGTGTCTTGAATCAAAGACTCTCCATCCTGCAAAGTGTCCCCCTGTATTATTGCTGCGATCGTTTTCTGGACTGTTGCTTTTAAACTTAAGTGGTTTCAAAGCCAAATGGGGAATATAATCATCTTTTCTCCCCCACCCTTCTGAGAATTTTCTATTTGAAAAGTAACTTCTTTTTTATGACAAAGTAATACTGGATATTTTTTTAAAGTACTGTAAAGCATGGAAAGTCTAGAAAAATGAGACAATAATCACCCAAATATTCACCATCCAGATATAACCATAATTAAAATTTGGTGTTTATGCAACTGAGTGGGTTTGCTGCTTGGTGGGTCACAGAGAGAAACTACACCAGGTGTGTTGTCGCACAAAGACAACGAATAAGGAGATCCCGGGAAATAATAACTTCCAAAGCTGGGACCCCTGAGCAAGTGTGGATGGGTTCCTTTTCTCAGGGTGACGATGAGTATTTAAATACAGGAGCCTTGTCGTAGGACCTACTAGAGGCACGGACGAGGTTGAACATGCGCCCAGAGGAACCTTGCCTGCACATACATTGCATGTTATGTAAATAAGCTTGTGCCCCCCCCTTGAGTGGAGATTTTAACGTTATAAGGAGGTAGAGACAACCGGGTCACTCCACGGTCCATCTGCGCAGGCGTGAGTCTGGCTTTAAGCTCACACCGGTCACGGTGCTCTGGGCGACTGGAGCTCTTCCGCTGGACAATTGTTATTGCTTGAGGGGTGTACTTTGGGTTTCTATCATAGAGTGTTGTGCCCATCATGGTTTCCCACCTCCCCCATCGGCTTAAAAGATAGGCTGTAAAAAAGAACTTAAGGAAAATGTCAGGTGAATGTGGATGGGTAGGTGCAGCGGGCAGTCAAAGTCAGGTCTTAGGGTCAGTCATGATGGGTTTGGCAGCAGACAGTCTTTTTTCTCTCTCTGTCATTTGCTTTTTTTTTTCCATTGGGCTCAACATATGTGCACAATTCACATTGCTTTTCCCTTAATATTATTTGATAGAGATTTCACATAACACTTATAAACATTGTACTTGATGGCTGGATAATACCGTTCTTCCTCGCCCATAATTTTTATTTTATCAATCTCTTAGTTGGTAAATTTCTCTATATTAAGATATATAATCAGGAGTGATTTTATAATATGTATTTCTTTATTATTATGCATATTATTTTTCCTTTGGATAGACTGCTGGAAACAATCACTGAGTGAAAAGTATGAATATTTTTAAATTTGTATGTCATGGTAATAAATTTCTCTCTGTAAAGTTTGTGCCAATGCTTACTCCTATGATCAGAAAAAAAGGAATTAATTCATTTGATAACTATTGAGACATTGAATGTGCTTCATGAATATATTGGCCACTATATTTCTTTCTCTGCAAATTCTACATTCCCTTCTTTTGTCCAGCTGTGTAGTGGAGACTTATTTGATGTTTATGCTTTCCTTCCTTACTTCATTCCTTCTTACTTTTCTTACTAAAGATTCATCATTTCATATTTTTCTTGGAATTAGTCTTGAATATTAAGTTTATTGCTTGCTAAAGCACAATCTAGAATCATGTTTCTACTCTCTCCTGCAGTCGTATTACAGAAGAATCACACAAAGTTCACTTGTAGCCTTCTCTCTGATGACAAATATATTAATATTTCCTTTTCTAGGCAGACCCCAAATGCGGCAGCTTTTAACAGCAGCATACTGGATGCTTCTACTTGGACCTGTATATGGTTATCACAAGATAGGAAGTATAACAAATCCTGAAGCTAATATGAATATATTAAGTCTTTCATGAATAACAAACATTAAGATACAAAATTATTAATGTATCATCATTTTAGATCTAATTGGTGTGCTTGTCTACAAACAGTTTTGCATTGACTAAATCTGTGTTCGTGCCCCTGTTCCCTGGCATGGGCTAACCAGGTCTGGAAGTTGCTAATCTAAACTTTGAAAGATACGAGCCAAGTTGAGGCAGTGATATTCCCTGGTGGTTTGAGCTACCATCTGATGGTGGTTTCCTGAAGAACAGTTCCATAGGTTCATATTGACGACCTCCACAGAGTATCTCTGCATTCTCCCTGAAGTTCTTTCTAAAGTCATTTCTTTAATTTGTGAGCTGTTTCAATGTTTTTCTTGGTTTAATAAGCCATAAATGGTTTCTGTTGTTTATAACTGAAAGTATCTTAACATAGAGAAATTTATACCAGAGGTGAAAAGAAATAGAGTGGAATGGAACAGTGTTAGTCAAAAAAGGAGAGGAAAGAAGGAAAGAAAGAAAGGGAGGGAGGGAGATACAGAGTAAGGAAGGAAGAGAGAAAAAGAAAAGAAGAGAAGAGAAGAGAAAAGAAAAGAAAAGGAAAGAAAAGAAAAGAAAAGAAAAGAAAGGGAGGGCACCTGGGTGGCTCAGTGGGTTAAAGCCTCTGCCTTTGGCTCAGGTTATGATCCCAAGGTCCTGGGATTGAGCCCCACACCGGGCTCCCTGCTCAGCAGGGAGCATGCTTCCCGCCCCACCCCCGCCTCTCTGCCTGCCTCTCTGCCTACTTGTGATCTCTCTCTCTCTCAAACAAACAAACAAACAAATAAATAAATAAGGGAAAAAAGAGAAGGAAAGGAAGAAAGAAAAGAAAAAGGAAGAAAGGTGGAAAGGAAAGGAAAAGAAAGGAAAGGAAGAAAGAAAATAAAGGAAGGAAGAAAATGAACAGTTTCCACCATAGTCTTCATTCCAGTGGGTTACTCCATACTCTTGGAAACATTCTGCACCAGTGATGTCCTCACCCATGTCAAGGCTGTGTTAAGACTTTAAGAAGAATGAAACTGCCACAGTGTCTAATTAGTTTCTCCTGTTGTTCCTCTCCCAATGGTAAACAGCAGGCACCCCTAACCTCCTACATGGCTGACCTCACAGTCCATGACTATATGTCATCATGTGGAATTTTCTCTCTTTCTCTCATATTCACACACATTCTCTTCCTTCCTGGTCTGGGTGCTTGGGGTTCTTAATTATTCTATAAAGATAATGAGAATGATAAACATCTCCAGGGCACTTGTAGGTGCCAAGCACTGTTCTAGATACTTTATGTAAAGTCCTCAGAACAAGTTTGTGAAGAGATACTAGTATTGTTTTTATTTTACAGGTGAGGGACAAAAGGGTTAAATAAGTTGTCTGGAGTTGCCCAGCTAAGAAAATAAAGAACTAGCTTTCAATGCCATGTGGTTTGTCTCTAGAGTCTAGGCTCATAACCACTGCTTTAAATGCATATGCACATCTTTTGTGCACTTTGCATGGGTACCTGCGTAATACTGTGGTAAAGCCATGAGCTTTGGGGCTAAGCTTCCTTATGCTTTAATTTTGTCTTTCTCTCTTCCTAGCATACAATCTCAGATAGATTGTGAAGCTTGCTGACACTCCCTTTTCTCCGTTGTAAGTGGGTACAACCCCATCTCAAAGGCTTGTTGTAAGGATTAATAAAGCAGAACATATACACCACACTCTTTCTGCTGAAGATGACCAGCAAACATTTCCCCTCCTGCCTGTGTATCTATCTGCGCAGGAGGTTTCATTTGGGTTCACTCTCTCTTCTTTGCATCTTTCCCTCTGGTCAACAAGCTGACCTAGGTCCACAAGCTCCTTTGACATTGATTTCAGTTCAGTTCAGCCCTTTTAAATCTTAAGCAGAGATCAGAAGGACAAGAGGGAGGTCGGATGATTCATTGCCCTCGTTTCCTCCACGTGGTCTCCTTAGGTGGGCTGTCTCCTTCACCATGTGGCCCTTTCTACCTATCTCATTCTGGGCCTGGTGACTACTTTCTCCTACCTCCCTTTAAGGTTGTCTAGTCATAGATCACTTGTTACCCACCATGGAGTCTTATACAATCCCCATGGCTTCCCTCAGTAGCTGACCATGGCCATACAATTTTTTTCCCAAACATTTTGAGAATGAACCTGGGTGGCATTAATAATATCAGGAGGTATGATCACCCTACCTTGCCTTCCCCTGCCTTTGCATGCAACCTTCTTCTAAAATCTTCCTCAGGTGATCCTGATTTTCCTGCTACATTCTATCCCAGTACTTAGCTGAACAGTAGGTTGTGTAATTCAAAGTGCAATACTGCAGTGTAGGTATACAAACCGAGAGGTGACATCATGGTTGTGTTGTTTTCCTCTTCTCTTTTCAGAGCCAGATTATTTCCTACTGGGGTTACTCTTGCGAAGAGTATGATGTCGTGACCAAAGATGGTTATGTCCTCAGAATTTACCGGATTCCTCATGGAAGAGGATGTCCCAGAACAAGTAGGATTTATTTTGTTATGGAAGGAAGAATGTCTACAGCAGAGATTTCTGGGGATGCTGAGAGAAGCAGAGCAGACAGGCAGCTTTTGTTCTGAAATAAAAAACTCATCACCTCCACCAGTCTCACTCCATTTCACTCGTAGAATCTTCTGGAGTTTTTCAAGCATTTAGATACACAGTTGGAACAAAGAACACAGGAGTTAGGGACACCACTACCCCCACTCCAAGCAGCTGAAAACTCACGTGTAACTTTTGGCTCCCCCAGAACTTAGCTACTAATAGCCTACTGTTGACCACAAGCGTCGTCAATAACATAAATGGTCAATTAACACATACTTTGTCTGTTATGGGCATCATATACAGTATTCTTACAGTGAAGTGGGGTAGAGAAAAGGAAATGTTTAGAAAATCATAAGGAATAAAAAATACACTTAGAGGACTGTACTGGATTTATCAAAAACTGTTAATCAAATAAAGAGTCATATTGATATAAATACACTAATAGTAGGAGATTTTAACATGCCTCTCTCAGAAATAGACAGATCATAGAAGCAGAAAATCAATAAAGAATCAAGAGCATTGAATGACACATTGGACCAGATGGACCTCATAGATATATACAGAACATTCCACCCTAAAACAGCAGAATACTCATTCTTCTCAATTTCACATGGAATATTCTCAAGAATAGACCACATACTGGGTCACAAATCAAGACTCAACTGATACCAAAAGACTGAGATTATTCCCTGCACATTCTCAGATCATAATGCTTTGAAACTGGAGCTCAATCACAAGGAAAAGTTCTGAAGGAATTCAAACACCTGGAAGCTAAAGACCACCTTGCTTTAGAATGCTTGGATCAACCAGGAGATCAAAGAATAACTGAAATAATTCATGGAAATCAATGAGAATGAAGGCACTTCAGTCCAAAACCTATGGGATACAGCAAAGGCAGTCCTAAGGGGGAAATAAATAGCCATCCAAGCCTCCCTCGAAAAAAACTGTAAATACCAGAACACAGCAACTGTCTATACACCTTAAAGAACTGGAGAATCAACAACAAATCAAACCAACTCCACACATAAGGGAAATAATCAAGATTAGAGCTGAGATCAATGAGGTAGAAACCAATATATCAATAAAACTAGAGCTGGTTTTTTGAAAGAATCAATAAGATCGATAAACCATTGGCCACAGTAATCCAAAAGAAAAGAGAGAAAGCCCAAATTCATAAAATCATGAATGAAAAGGGAGAGATCACAACTAACACTAAGGAAGTAGAAACAATCATCAGAAGTTATTATCATCACTTATATGCCAATAATCTTAGGAACCTAGATGAAATGGATACATACCTAGAAAACTATAAACTCCCAAAATTGAATGAGGAAGAAATTGACAACCTGAATAGACCGATATCTAGTAACAAGATTGAAGCGGTGATCAAAAAACTCCCAAAAAACAAGAGCCGAGGACCTGACGGATTCCCTGGGGAATACTATCAAATTTCCAAAGAAGAAATAACACCTATTCTCCTGAAGCTGTTTCAAAAAATTGAAGCAGAAGGAAAACTTCCAGACTCTTTCTATGAAGCCAGCATTACCCTGATCCCCAAACCAGGCAAAGACCCTACCAAAAAGGAGAATTTCAGATCATTATCACTGATGAATATGGATGCTAAAATTCTCAAAAAGATCCTAGCCAACAGGATCCAACAGCACATTAAAAAGATTATCCATCATGACCAGGTGGGATTCATCCCTGTGCAACAAGGATGGTTCAACATTCACAAATCAATCAATGTGATAGAACAAATTAATATGAGAAGAGAGAAGAACCACATGGTCCTCTCAATTGATGCAGAAAAAGCATTTGACAAAATCCAACATTCGTTCCTAATTAAAACGCTTCAAAGTATAGGGATAGAGGGAACATTCCTGAACTTTATAAAGCCTATCTATGATGACCCACAGCAAATATCATCCCCAATGGGAAAGAGCTTGCAGCCTTCCTGTTGAGATCAGTAACAAGACAAAGATGCCCATTTTCACCACTCTTGTTCAACATAGTATTAGAAGTCCTAACAACAGCAATTAGACAACAAAGGGAAATAAAAGGTATCCAAATTGGCAATGAAGAAGTCAAACTCTCTCTCTTGGCAGATGACATGATTCTTTATATGAAAATCCCAATAAACTCCACCCCCAAACTACTAGAACTCATACAGCAATTCAGCAATGTGGCAGGATACAAAGTCAATGTGCAGAAATCAGTGGCTTTCTTATACACTAACAATGAAAATACAGAAAGGGAAATTAGAGAATCGATTCCATTTACTAGAGCACGAAGAACCATAAGATACCTGTGAATAAACCTAACCAAAGAGGTAAAGGATTGGTACTCAAGGAACTGCAGAACACTCATGAAAGAAATTGAAGAAGACACAAAAAGATGGAAGACCATTCCATGCTCTTGGATCGGAAGAATAAACATTGTTAAAATGTCTATACTGCCTAGAGCAATCTATACTTTTAATGCCATTCCGATTAAAATTCCATCGGTATTCTTCAAAGAGCTGGAGCAAATCATCCTAAAATTTGTATGGAATCAGAAGAGACCCCTAATCGCTAAGGAAATTTTGAAAACCAAAAATAAAACGGGGGGTATCACATTACCAAATTTCAAGCTTTACTACAAATCTGTGATCACCAAGACAGCATGGTACTGGCATAAAAACAGACACATAGACCAGTGGAACAGAGTAGAGAGCCCAGATATGGACCCTCAACTCTATTGTCATTTAATCTTCGATGAAACAGGAAAAAATATAGAGTGGAAAAAAGACAGTCTCTTCAATAAATGGTGTTGGGAAAACTGGACAGCTATATGTAGAAGAATGAAACTCGACCATTCTCTTACACCATACACAAAGATAAACTTAAAATGGATAAAAGACCTCAATGTGAGACAGGAATCCATCAGAATCCTAGAGGAGAACATAGGCAGTAATCTTCTTTCAAGATATGTCTCCAAAGGAAAAGGAAACAAAAGCGACAATAAACTTTTGGGACTTCATCAAAATCAAAAGCTTCTGCACAGCCAAGGAAACAGTCAAGAAAACAAAGAGGCAACCCACGGAATTGGAGAAGATATGTGCAAACGACAGTACAGACAAAAGGTTAGATATCCAGGATCTATAAAGAACTCTCCTCAAACTCAACACACACAAAACAGACAATCATATCAAAAAATGGGCAGAAGATATGAACAGATATTTCTCCCATGAAGACATACAAATGGCTATCAAACACATGAAGAAATGTTCATCATCACTAGCCCTCAGGGAGATTCAAATTAAAACCACATTGAGATATCACCTTAATCCAGTTAGAATGGCCAAAATTAGCACGACAGGAAACAACATGTGTTGGAGGGGATGTGGAGAAAGGGGAACCCTTTTCCACTGTTGGTGGGAATGCAGGTTGATGCAGCCTCTTTGGAGAACAGTGTGGAGATTCCTCAAGAAATTAAAAATAGAACTTCCCTTGACCCTGCAATTGCACTCCTGGGTATTTACCCCAAAGATACAGATGGAGTGAAAAGAAGGGCCATCTGTACCCCAATGTTTATAGCAGCAATGGCCACGGTTTCCAAACTATGGAATGAACCAAGATGCCCTTCAACGGACGAATGGATAAGGAAAATGTGTTCCATATACACTATGGAGTATTATGCCTCCATCAGAAAGGACGAATACCCAACTTTTGTAGTAACATGGACCAGACTGGAAGAGATTATGCTGAGTGAAAGAAGTCAAGCAGAGGGAGTCAATTATCATATGGTTTCACTTATTTGTGGAGCATAACAAATAGCATGGAGGACATGGGGAATTAGAGAGGTGAAGGGAGTTGGGGGAAATTGGAAGGGGAGGTGAATCATGAGAGACTATGGACTCTGAAAAACAATCTGAGGGGTTTGAAGTGGCAGGGGGGTGGGAGGTTGGGGTACCAGGTGGTGGGTATTATAGAGGGCACGGATTGCATGGAGCACTGGGTGTGGTGAGAAAATAATGAATACTGTTATGCTGAAAATAAAAAAAGAAAAAGCCACGCATAAGTGGACCCATGTTGTTCAAAGGTTAACTGTACACTGTTTATTTAATCTTTTTATACTCCATCACATTTTCCTTCCAAAAAAGCATGAAAGAAATCTTGGTCTTGTTCTGGAGATACCCTTGTCAGGCTGACAAACCAGAACCCTAGGAGTCAACTTGACACTTTCTTCTTCATCACTTCCTATATGAAGTGAGTTGCCAAGATCTACCAATTTTACCTCCAATCTTTCTCTTATCTGAAAACTTCTTTCTGCTTCAGTATTCCTCAAGTCTAGGCTTGGACATGATCACTGTCTTTTTCTTCAGCTATCCCAACAGCTTTGCAACTTACTTCATTTGTAATTAGTTCTCTTCTTAAGTCATTGGGACTTCATGTTTTAAGTAAATCTGACCCGATTTTTTAGAAGATTATATTTTATTTATGTATTTGAAAGACAGGGAGAAAGAGAAAGAGGGAGAGAACTCATTAGCAGGGGGAAGGGTAGAGAGAGAAGCAGACTCCTCGCTGAGCTGGGAAATGTGTGAGCTGGACAGTTGACTCTACAGTGAGAAGATCCAGGGTGGGCTATGGCTTATGGCTGCTCTTTAGCAATAACAGAGCAGAATTAATAACACTCCTTCTTTCCGTTTCCTCCAAAGGTAGACTAAATGAACGTAAAGTTTAGTTTCTTGTGTCTGGGTGACAGAAGGCTCTCTGGGACCCCGGTGTAGCTGTCTGATCCCCAGAAACTGGTCGAGCCCAGGGGAGCTGAGGGGGTCCTGGGTACCAGCACAGTTACAAACCCTTTGTAAAAGACAAGAACACCATTGTCACTTTCTCTCTTGTTTGTGTCTCAACACCAGTTCCCACCTTCTTCTTCATCAAGCTGTCCCAGTTCTACATTGTGAACAGGACTTTTCAATTACACTTTGCATAACATATTCCTGAACACCTTGCCTTTTGTTGTTTAGCTTTCTGACAATGTGAATGAGACCATGTGGCGTGTGTAAAATCGAGCCTAGTGCCTGGATCCCAGTCAATATTCAAAAATGGCACTTTTTAATGTTTCTGTTATTATTTCGAGAAAAATTTAGTTTGGTAGTCAGATGCTCCATGAGACAGCAAGCCTTATTGATATGAATAGTCAGAGAGAAATGATTCATTATGCTGGACAGTCTTTTATGTATTTTTTAAAGATTTGTTTGTTTATTTTAGAGAGAGAGTGAGAGAGGAAAAGTTCAGGGGGGAGCAGAGATGAAGAGAAAGAATCCTGAAGCAGACACCCCTCCCCCCACTGAGTGCTGAGCCCAAAATAGGGCTCCATCCTAGGACCTTGAGATCATGACCTGAGCCAAAGGCAGACACTTAACTGACTGAGCCATCCAGGAGCCCCTAAGTATTTTAATTCTAATTTAATTCTTTTGACTACACTAGGAGATAGCATTGTTATCACTGCCCATTATACAGATAAATTAACTGAGGCACAAGGGGCTAATATGTAGTAGAATAGACTTTGAGCAAGAACACCCTGACTCCAGTGCCCACAGAACAACATAAAACAGTATATATAATCCAAATTTTACAAAGAGAAAAATAAGACAGAAGATGACAAATTACTTGCCCAAGTAAGTTGTTCACAGAGGATTCAAAGCCACTTTTGTCAGGTGCCAAATGCCATCTCTTGCCCTCTGTTCTGCTAGAGGAAGTCAGGAAAGAGGATTCCCCTACAGACCCTGAGGGCATGGAGACATGAGAATCTTGTTGCCCGTGTGTGTTTCAGCTCTGAGACTGGTCTTGTATTTGCAAATGGCTTAATCACGTCTGCCACTAACTGGATATGCAATCTTCCGAACAACAGCCTGGCATTCCTTCCGGCAGATCGCGGTTATGATGTGTGAATGGGGAATAGCCGAGGCAACACCTGGTCCAAGAAACACTTGAAATTCTCACCCAAATCTCAAGAATACTGGACCTTCAGGTAAGGAGCTGCATTCTAATAAATAAAGGGTTTACCTTGTTCATGGACACAAACACCCTTGGGTTTTCCCCTTTCTGTTCACACACAACTCAGTGGAATCCATAAGAATGAAACAAATGTTTCTTCCTCTACACAGGCTCTGGAGAAATTCCCTTATTCACTGCATTGTTGTTTGTTTTAAAAACCCCGCTTGCTGGTGTGTGTGTGCTTGTGTGTGTGCAAAATATATATGCAAAAAGAAAAATCAAAATTCATTTTTAGGAAGGTTAATTCCAGGACTATCACTTGGCCACTGTGTACCCCAAAGGAAGCTTACATGGGGTGCTTGTTCAAGTAGAAATTGATGGAGAAATGGGACCAGAAACAAGGTTCTGGGTGCAAATTTTGAGGCCCAGACATTTATGATAAGCCAAGAGTGAACCCTGGGTGAGTCTGCACAAGTGGTACCTCCAATGTTTGTTTGCTGAGGAGGAATAAACCATTGGCTGGCAGGGCTGAGACCTGGGCCTGGAGTCGGGGTCCCAGGGAAATAAAAAGAAAGCCTGAGGGCACATAATGACAGAATAGCAGAGTTGCCAGCAACAGCTCCTAGGGAATGGTCTGCTCTATAAGCCACAGCAGCCAGGAACGACCATCCATCTTGGCCCAGGAGCTAAGAAGCATGCCTTACTGGCCACTAAAGCCATTGATGCCTTTCTCGGTATTTCCTCATTCCTCACCCCAGTGCCAATCTGTGACAACACGAGTACAGGTACCACGATCATTCCCTAGCTGAGCATTTTCCCAGCTACATCAGCAAAGCAGCTAATGTGATTGATAAATACACAGATCGCTGTGCCACTTCCCTGGAAATTCTGATTCCATCTTTCTGGGCTGACACCTGAAGATCTGCTTGCTTTAGTCTGCTTTTAACATAAGCATTCCAGACACTGTTCTTTTCAAGGGGGTTTGGTAAATCTGCCATAGAATTTAATGAACTATGACAAGGCTTACAGGGAAATGCTCTCTGGGCCTTTGCAAAGCAGAATTTTCCAATTCTGGTCTTTTCACCATGTGTCTCTTACAATCAAGGGGACATCCCCAAAACTTGCCGAGATGCCAAAGTTCTATATTGACTGTAGTCTGAAACTGACAAAAGCTATGTCTCTATACCTGCAATCAACATGTCTAAATATTGCAGGCCTGACAATGGATGGTTTCTTTTTTTTTTTTTTTAACTTTTTATTTTTTATATACATATATTTTTATCCCCAGTGGTAAAGGTCTGTGAATCACCAGGTTTACACACTTCACAGCACTCACCAAAGCACATACCCTCCCCAATGTCCATAATCCCACGCCCTGCTCCCAAACCCCCTCCCCCCAGCAACCCTCAGTTTGTTTTGTGAGATTAAGAGTCACTTATGTTTAGTCTCCCTCCCAATCCCATTTTGTTTCATTTTTTCTTCTTCCACCCACTTAAGCCTCCATGTTGCATCACCACTTCCTCATATCAGGGAGATCATATGATAGTTGTCTTTCTCTGCTTGACTTATTTCGCTAAGCATGATACGCTCTAGTTCCATCCATGTTGTTGCAAATGGCAAGATTTCATTTCTTTTGATGGCTGCATAGTATTCCATTGTGTATATATACCACATCTTCTTGATCCATTCATCTGTGGATGGACATCTAGGTTCTTTCCATAGTTTGGCTATTGTGGACATTGCTGCTATAAACATTCGGGTGCATGTGCCCCTTTGGATCACTACATTTGTATCTTTAGGGTAAATACCCAATAGTGCAATTGCTGGGTCATAGGGCAGTTCTATTTTCAACATTTTGAGGAACCTCCACGCTGTTTTCCAGAGTGGCTGCACCAGCTTGCATTCCCACCAACAGTGTAGGAGGGTTCCCCTTTCTCCACATCCTCGCCAGCATCTGTCATTTCCTGACTTGTTGATTTTAGCCATTCTGACTGGCGTGAGGTGATATCTCATTGTGGTTTTGATTTGTATTTCCCTGATGCCGAGTGATGTGGAGCACTTTTTCATGTGTCTGTTGGCCATCTGGATGTCTTCTTTGCAGAAATGTCTGTTCATGTCCTCTGCCCATTTCTTGATTGGATTATTTGTTCTTTGGGTGTTGAGTTTGCTAAGTTCTTTATAGATTCTGGACACTAGTCCTTTATCTGATATGTCGTTTGCAAATATCTTCTCCCATTCTGTCAGTTGTCTTTTGATTTTGTTAACTGTTTCCTTTGCTGTGCAAAAGCTTTTGATCTTGATGAAATCCCAGTAGTTCATTTTTTCCCTTGCTTCCCTTGCCTTTTGCGTTGTTCCTAGGAAGATGTTGCTGCGGCAGAGGTCGAAGAGGTTGCTGCCTGTTTTCTCAAGGATTTTGATGGATTCCTTTCGCACATTGAGGTCCTTCATCCATTTTGAGTCTATTTTTGTGTGTGGTGTAAGGAAATGGTCCAATTTCATTTTTCTGCATGTGGCTGTCCAATTTTCCCAGCACCATTTATTGAAGAGGCTGTCTTTTTTCCATTGGACATTCTTTCCTGCTTTGTCGAAGATGAGTTGACCATAGAGTTGAGGGTCTATTTCTGGGCTCTCTATTCTGTTCCATTGATCTATGTGTCTGTTTTTGTGCCAGTACCATGCTGTCTTGATGATGACAGCTTTGTAATAGAGCTTGAAGTCCGGAATTGTGATGCCACCAACGTTGGCTTTCTTTTTCAATATCCCTTTGGCTATTCGAGGTCTTTTCTGGTTCCATATAAATTTTAGCATTATTTGTTCCATTTCTTTGAAAAAGATGGATGGTACTTTGATAGGAATTGCATTAAATGTGTAGATTGCTTTAGGTAGCATAGACATTTTCACAATATTTATTCTTCCAATCCAGGAGCATGGAACATTTTTCCATTTCTTTGTGTCTTCCTCAATTTCTTTGATGAGTACTTTATAGTTTTCTGAGTATAGATTCTGTGTCTCTTTGGTTAGGTTTATTCCTAGGTATCTTATGGTTTTGGATGCAATTGTAAATGGGATTGACTCCTTAATATCTCTTTCTTCTGTCTTGCTGTTGGTGTAGAGAAATGCAACTGATTTCTGTGCATTGATTTTATATCCTGACACTTTACTGAATTCCTGTATAAGTTCTAGCAGTTTTGGAGTGGAGTCTTTTGGGTTTTCCACATATAGTATCATATCATCTGCGAAGAGTGATAATTTGACTTCTTCTTTGCCGATTTGGATGCCTTTAATTTCCTTTTGTTGTCTGATTGCTGAGGCTAGGACCTCTAGTACTATGTTGAATAGCAGTGGTGATAATGGACATCCCTGCCGTGTTCCTGACCTTAGCGGAAAAGCTTTCAGTTTTTCTCCATTGAGAATGATATTTGCGGTGGGTTTTTCATAGATGGCTTTGATGATATTGAGGTATGTGCCCTCTATCCCTACACTTTGAAGAGTTTTGATCAGGAAGGGATGCTGTACTTTGTCAAATGCTTTTTCAGCATCTATTGAGAGTATCATATGGTTCTTGTTCTTTCTTTTATTGATGTGTTCTATCACATTGACTGATTTGCGGATGTTGAACCAACCTTGCAGCCCTGGAATAAATCCCACTTGGTCGTGGTGAATAATCTTTTTAATGTACTGTTGAATCCTATTGGCTAGTATTTTGTTGAGTATTTTCGCATCTGTGTTCATCAAGGATATTGGTCTATAGCTCTCGTTTTTGGTGGGATCCTTATCTGGTTTTGGGATCAAGGTGATGCTGGCCTCATAAAATGAGTTTGGAGGTTTTTCTTCCATTTCTATTTTTTGGAACAGTTTCAGGAGAATAGGAATTAGTTCTTCTTTAAATGTTTGGTAGAATTCCCCCGGGAAGCTGTCTGGCCCTGGGCTTTTGTTTGTTTGGAGATTTTTAATGACTGTTTCAATCTCCTTACTGGTTATGGGTCTGTTCAGGCTTTCTATTTCCTCCTGGTTCAGTTGTGGTAGTTTATATGTTTCTAGGAATGCATCCATTTCTTCCAGATTGTCAAATTTATTGCCGTAGAGTTGCTCATAGTATGTTCTTATAATAGTTTGTATTTCTTTGGTGTTAGTTGTGATCTCTCCTCTTTCATTCATGATTTTATTTATTTGGGTCCTTTCTCTTTTCTTTTTGATAAGTCGGGCCAGGGGTTTATCAATTTTATTAATTCTTTCAAAGAACCAGCTCCTACTTTCGTTGATTTGTTCTATTGTTTTTTTGGTTTCTATTTCATTGATTTCTGCTCTGATCTTTATGATTTCTCTTCTCCTGCTGGGCTTAGGGTTTCTTTCTTGTTCTTTCTCCAGCTCCTTTAGGTGTAGGGTTAGGTTGTGTACCTGAGACGTTTCTTGTTTCTTGAGAAAGGCTTGTACCGCTATATATTTTCCTCTCAGGACTGCCTTTATTGTGTCCCACAGATTTTGAACCGTTGTATTTTCATTATCATTTGTTTCCATGATTTTTTTCAATTCTTCTTTAATTTCCCGGTTGACCCATTCATTCTTTAGAAGGATACTGTTTAGTCTCCATGTATTTGGGTTCTTTCCAAACTTCCTTTTGTGGTTGAGTTCTAGCTTTAGAGCATTGTGGTCTGAAAATATGCAGGGAATGATCCCAATCTTTTGATACCGGTTGAGTCCTGATTTAGGACCGAGGATGTGATCTATTCTGGAGAATGTTCCATGTGCACTAGAGAAGAATGTGTATTCTGTTGCTTTGGGATGAAATGTTCTGAATATATCTGTGATGTCCATCTGGTCCAGTGTGTCGTTTAAGGCCTTTATTTCCTTGCTGATCTTTTGCTTGGATGACCTGTCCATTTCAGTGAGGGGAGTGTTAAAGTCCCCTACTATTATTGTATTGTTGTTGATGTGTTTCTTTGATTTTGTTATTAATTGGTTTATATAGTTGACTGCTCCCACGTTGGGGGCATAGATATTTAAAATTGTTAAATCTTCTTGTTGGACAGACCCTTTGAGTATGATATAGTGTCCTTCCTCATCTCTTATTATAGTCTTTGGCTTAAAATCTAATTGATCTGATATAAGGATTGCCACTCCTGCTTTCTTCTGATGTCCATTAGCGTGGTAAATTCTTTTCCACCCCCTCACTTTAAATCTGGAGGTGTCTTCGGGCTTAAAATGAGTTTCTTGGAGGCAACATATAGATGGGTTTTGTTTTTTTATCCATTCTGATACCCTGTGTCTTTTGACAGGGGCATTTAGCCCATTCACATTCAGGGTAACTATTGAGAGATATGAATTTAGGGCCATTGTATTGCCTGTAAGGTGACTGTTATTGTATATGGTCTCTGTTCCTTTCTGATCTACCACTTGTAGGCTCTCTCTTTGCTTAGAGGACCCCTTTCAATATTTCCTGTAGAGCTGGTTTGGTATTTGCAAATTCTTTTAGTTGTTGTTTGTCCTGGAAGCTTTTAATCTCTCCTTCTATTTTCAATGTTAGCCTAGCTGGATATAGTATTCTGGGCTGCATGTTTTTCTCGTTTAGTGCTCTAAAAATATCATGCCAGCTCTTTCTGGCCTGCCAGGTCTCTGTGGATAAGTCAGCTGCCAATCTAATATTTTTACCATTGTATGTTACAGTCTTCTTTTCCCGGGCTGCTTTCAGAATTTTCTCTTTGTCACTGAGACTTGTAAGTTTTACTATTAGGTGACGGGGTGTGGGCCTATTCTTATTGATTTTGAGGGGCGTTCTCTGAACCTCCTGAATTTTGATGCTCGTTCCCTTTGCCATATTGGGGAAATTCTCCCCAATAATTTTCTCCAGTATACCTTCTGCTCCCCTCTCTCTTTCTTCTTCTTCTGGAATCCCAATTATTCTAATGTTGTTTCGTCTTATGGTGTCACTTAATTCTCGAATTCTCCCCTCGTGGTCCAGTAGCTGTTTGTCCCTCTTTTGCTCAGCTTCTTTATTCTCTGTCATTTGGTCTTCTATATCACTAATTCTTTCTTCTGCCTCATTTATCCTAGCAGTTAGAGCCTCCAATTTTTATTGCACCTCATTAATAGCTTTTTGGATTTCAACTTGGTTGGATTTTAGTTCTTTTATTTCTCCAGAAAGGGCTTTTATATCTCTCGAGAGGGTTTCTCTAATATCTTCCATGCCTTTTTCGAGCCCGGCTAGAACCTTGAGAATTGTCATTCTGAACTCTAGATCTGACATATTACTGATGTCTGTATTGATTAGGTCCCTAGCCTTCGGTACTGCCTCTTGTTCTTTTTTTTTGCGTTGAGTTTTTACGTCTTGTCATTTTGGCCAGATAAGAGTAAATGAAGGGGCAAGTAAAATACTAAAAGGGTGGCAACAACCCCAGGAAAATATGCTTTAACCAAATTAGAAGAGATCCAAAATCGTGAGTGGGGAGAAAGGGGATAAAGAGATGTTCAAAAAGAAAGAAAGAAAAAAAAAAGAAAAAGGAAAAGAAAAAAAAATTTTTTTTTTAAAAAAGAAAACACCTGGGAAAAATGTAAAAAAGAAAATATATATATATTAGATAAACTAGTAAAAAATCGTTAAAAAAGAAAAAGGTAACAGTTAAAAAAAAAAAAAAAGTTTTACCCGAAGGCGAGAAGAAAAAAAAAAAAAAAAATGAAAAAGAAAAAATTAAATTAACTGCAAGACTAAAAAAAATCACAGGAAAAAAGCCATGAGTTCCGTACTTGGCTTTCTCCTCCTCTGGAATTCTGCTGCTCTCCTTGGTATTGAAACCGCACTCCTTGGTAGGTGAACTTGGTCTCGGCTGGATTTCTTGTTGATCTTCTGGGGGAGGGGCCTGTTGTAGTGATTCTCAACTGTCTTTGCCCCAGTCGGAATTACACCTCCCTTACTCGGGGCCGGGGTGAGTAATCCGCTCGGGTTTGCTTTCAGGAGCTTTTGTTCCCTGAGCGCTTTCTGTAGAGTTCCGGAGGACGGGAACACAAATGGCGGCCTCCTGGTCTCTGGCCCGGAGGAGCCGAGAGCCCAGGGCCCCACTCCTCAGTGCGCCCTCAGAGAACAGCGCCCAGTTACTCCCGTCTGCCTGACCTCAGGCCGCGCTCGAGCTCACCGAGCCTGCGATCGGTTCAAGGTAACACCGAGCTGTGAGCTTACTGTCTGCTCTGTCTCTGTAGCCGGCTTTCCTGTTCCAATACCCGCAAGCTCTGCGACACTCAGACACCCCCGATCCTTCTGTGACCCTGCGGGACCTGAGGCCACGCTGACCCCGCGTGGGCTTCGCCCCGGTTTAGCCTCTGGAGCGATGTCCCTCAGCGGAACAGACTTTTAAAAGTCCTGATTTTGTGCGCGGTTGCTCCGCCGCTTGCTGGGAGCCGGCCCCTCCCCCCGGGGTCTATCTTCCCGTCGCTTTGGATTCACTTCTCCGCCGGTCCTACCTTTCAGAAAGTGGTTGTTTTTCTGTTTCCAGAATTGCTGTTCTTCTTCTCTTCGATCTGCCGATGGATTTTCAGGTGTTTGCAATCTTTAGATTAGCTATCTAGCTGATCTCCGGCTAGCTGAAGCAGTCTCAGCTTGCTACTTCTCCGCCATCTTGACTCCTCCCCGACAATGGATGGTTTCTTTTTCCAGTTTTGTTGTTCTTTCTCTTTGGCAGCATGGACGAGATGGCTGGCTGTGACCTTCCAGCCACAATCTATTTTATCATAGAGAAAACTGGGCAAGAGTGACTCTATTATGTGGGCCACTCACAAGGCACCACTATCAGTATGTTCAGGGCAGGTGGGATCTGAGAGTGTCAGAGAACCTTCCAGATTCATGAAAGGATTCAGGACTTCTTTCCTCTGTGCAGTCTCAAACTTGAGGACTTGGTCTGGGAAGCCATTTCCTCTGACTGGTTTCTGAAGAGTAAATAAAGTGAGGAGGACACCAGGGATTTCTGCTGCTTCAGGACTGAACTTGGAAATGGACAGATAAGCCTGAGGGAGAGGGACTTATTCACGTGTGTATATACCACACACGGTTGCTGGATGCTGGTTTAGACACAGGGAAAGCCAAGATAAAAATGATACAGTCTTTCCCTTAAAGAGCTTTCAATTCAATGAGAACACCAAAAAGAAATCAGAGAACTACAAACTGTGGAAATCATATGCCATAATTATTGTTTCTTTTTGTTCCCAGAGGCCCTGGGATAGGCTAGAGGTTGATGGGGCCATGTTGACAATAGCATGAGGCACTTCGCCCCCTGCCCTGCTCCCCATGTAGCTAGACGCCTCAACAATACTAATAGCAGCTCCAGCAGGCTCTTTTCTGCATCTGAATCCGGACCAGGTTTCTGGTGTAAAGTAGGTCTTTGGATGCTGTGCATCTTACATACTATACCTCATGGCAACCTAGAAACATTTAAGACCATTTTCCTCCATGTTTTACAAATGGCTGAACTTGGAAATCCTTCCCAGTGGCAAGAATGCCAAAGTATACCTTCCGTTTTATATATATGTGATTCAAAAGAATCATCCTGTGAGGATTCTGTTTTCCACATTTACAGTTTGAGCAAACTAAGACATGCCACGTCTAGTGAATGGGAAGCCAAAATTGTGGGCCAAATATTGTCTGATACCAGAGTATGGTTAAGGTAGAGTGGCCCTTGGGGTCTACCTGGCCATGCCCCCCAGTGGATGTTTGAACCCTTTCTGCAGCACTATGAGTAGACTTAAATTCTCCAGGGACAGGAAAGTCACTGCATTTTGAATCACCCAATTTTCTTCTTGAGAAGTTTAGGAAAGTTTTCCTTACCAGTGGTAGTTATTTTGAGTTGTTTTTGTAGTGGCTGTTGTTGCTTTTAACATGCCTCCTTTTCCTCTCATTTATGGTGAATGAAGAATTGTTTTAAATCTATAGACTTGTGTGTTCTTCCCCTTCAGCCTTCATAGCATTCTCTACCAATCCAGAGATGGATAAAAGGATTAAGATATTTTTTGCATTGGTTCCAGTCATCATGGTGAAATACACCCAAAGTCCTATGAAAAAATTCAAAACTCTTTCCAGAGAAGTAGTCAAGGTATGTGACTCCAAGTTTAAATCTGTAGTTACTAAAACTAGTTCTATTTTCACTGATTTCAAGAGAAGAAAACCTTAGACAAAATGGCATTTTACAAGCTTCTGAGACTATCATAGATGTAAGATGTCTACATAGATCTGTTGATAACATAATTTTACTGACAGGGTTCAGGGAGCTCACACCACCAATACCATTGTATAAATCTAAATCAGGGGTTTCTATCCCATGTCCTTTCTCACTCACAGATAAAGCCAATGTTGAGGTGATTAACTGATTTGTTTAATCTCGTGGGTTAAATTTCTCTCTAGTGGCCCCCGGGATTTTAGGAGCAATATGGGGTAGGGATTGAAAACAGAGCATGGCGGTGGGTGGAATGTGGTTGGATCCTAGATGGCTAGGTAACTTTGATCAAGACCTTATGAGTTTTGTGAATCATGTTCTTCACCCATAAAGATAGGATCTATTTTTTAAGATTTTATTTATTTGATTGACAGAGATCACAAGTAAGCAGAGAGGCAGGCAGAGAGAGGAGAAAGCAGACTCCCTAAAGGGACCCCAAAGTGGGGCTCAATCCTAGGACCCTGATATCATGACCTGAGCAGAAGACAGAGGCTTTAACCCACTGAGCCACCCAGGTGCCCCAAAGAGGGAATATTAATAGATCCTACTCCTTGAGCTGCTGTGAGAATTTAGTTCAGACTTGTGAATCCCTTAGAACCTGGTCTTGCACATTATAAAAATTTAATAAATGTCAGTTACTCATTGCTATCAGGATTTGCCTAGAACCTACTTTCTTCCCACCTGAAAAGTCCAACCTTTTAAAAAAATATTTATTTATTTATTTATTTATTTATTTATTTATTTGTTTGTTTGAGAGAAAGAGCATGAACAGGAAGGGCAGAAGGAGAGGGAGAGAGAATCTGAAGCAGACTCCTCGCTGAACATGGAGCCTGATGTGGGGATAGATCTCCCAACCCTGTAATCACCACCTGAGCTGAATCAAGAGTTACCCAACTGCCTCACCCTGGTGCCCCACTGAAAGCCCAACCTTATTCAACTGCCCATGCTTCATAGGCTCTTAGTCTGTTGACTCCTCAAAATCTGGGCAATATCCTGAACTCCAAATTCCCTCTGTGCACTGACAGATAACGAATTTGATCAGTTACTCTGTTGAAATGAATTGGTTTAGTGTGTTTTCCTCTAACAGATTAATATGGGCTTCTCCCATGGCAGACTGAAAGTGATTGCTGCATTCAGTGATTTCAGTTAAAGCGGATGGGAGGGAGAGCATTTTTGTAGAAGCCAGGGATTCAGGCTTATGAGAAATAAGTAAATTAGCCCATGGTGATTCAGTTCCATACCTATAAAACCCAGAAAGATGCAAATAAATAAAAAGATACCCTGTGTTCACGGACTGGAAGGATTAATATCACTAATGTGCCCATATAAACCAGAGAGAACTGCAGATTCAGTGCTATCCCTATCAAAATTCCAATAGCAATTTTCACAGAACTGGAAAATGTGATCCTAAAATTTGTATGGAAATACAAAGGCCCCAAATATCCCAACCAGTCTTGTGAAAGCAGAGCAAAAGGAGAGGCATCCCACTTCCCGATTTCAAACTCTCTTACAAAACTATAGTCATCAAAACAGTATTGTACTAACATAAAAACAGGTGCATAGAACAGTGGGATAGAATAGGGAACCAGAAATAAACCCACACTTCTGGTCTACTGATCTCTGACAAGGGTACTATGAACACACAATGGTGAAAAAAACAATCCCTTCAATACATAGCATTGGGGTACCTGGAGAGCCACATGCAAAAGAATGAGGGACGCCTGGGTGGCTTAATCGGTTAAGCATCTGCCTTTGGCTCAGGTCATGATCCCAGGATTCTGGCATTGAGTCCTGTGTCCAGCTCTGTCTGCTTCCTCTGCCTGCTACTCCCTCTGCTTGTGCTCTCTCTCTTTTGTCAAATAAAATCCTCAAAAAAGAATGAAACCGAACCCCTATGTTACACCACTCACGAAAATTAACTCAAAGTAGATTGAAGACCTACACTGACTATCTGAAACCACAAAACTCCTAAAAAAATTATAGAGGGGGCACCTGGGTGGATCAGTGGGTTAAGCCTCTGCCTTCCGCTCAGGTCATGATCCCAGGGTCCTGGGACCGAGCCCCACATCAGGCTCTCTGCTCAGCAGGGATCCTGCTTCCCCCTCTCTCTCTCTGCCTGCCTCTTTGCCTACCTAAGATCTCTCTCTCTCTCTCTCTGTCAAATAAATAAATAAAATCTTTATTTAAAAACAAGCATAGGGAAAAGCCTCCTTGACATTGGTCTTGATGATGATTTTTCTGGATAAAACACCAAGAGAACTGGCAATATCAACAAATTGGACTAACTAAAAAGCTTCAACAGCAAAGTAGTGATTAATATATTGAAAATGCAGCCTACAGAATGGGAGAAAATCTTTGCAAACCATGTATCTGATCAGGGGTTAATTACCAAAATATATAAAACGCTCATACAATTCAATAGCCAAAAAAGCAAGTAATCCTATTAAATAGGACAAAGGACAAGAATGCACATTTTTCCGAAGAAGATATGCAAATGACCAACAGACACATGGAATGATGCGCAACCTCACTAATCATCAGGGAGACGGAAACCAAAACCACAATGGAGCATTGTCTCATAATCGTTAGATGGGTTTTACCAAAAAGACAAGAAATAAATGTTGGCAAGAATGTTGAGAAAAGCGAACCCTTGTACGCTACTGGTGAAAATATAAATAACTATAGCTCTTTTGGAAAATAGTAAAGACAAATTAAAATGGGAAAATTTAAAAGAACACCAAAAAGTCAAAAGAGAATAAGGAAATCAGATGAAACTCGTGGGCACAACGCTAAGTGAAATGAGCCAGAAAGAGAATGACAAATACTGTACTGAATCACTTATATGTAGAATCTAATATTAAAAAACCAATTTCATAGAAAAGGGGAATAGAATGGTGGTTAGTAGGGGCTGGAGGAGGGGGAAATGGGGAAATGTAGGTCAAAGCATACAAACTTCCATTTATAAGACACTTACTGTCTTATGATATCAATTATTCCTCAGTAAAGTTGAAAATTAATGAAGGAGTTAAAAAAACGGTAAGATTTGTCAAATTTTTTTGGAGATTGATTGAGACAATATATGTTTAAGCATCGTATCTGGCTTATAGCAGGTGCTCAGTAAGAATTGTCTAGTATTATTATTTTATTTTAGATTCAAAACCTCAGCTCCTGGTGCTTTAGATCTCCTAATTACCAACTGCTTCTCCTCTCTACCTCTTCCACCCCTGTTTAACCCCTGAGCATTTCCGTGTTCTTGCCCCTCTATCTTTTTTCTAACCTACAGCTTGCTTTGACCCTTTCCTCTTTGCATGTTATCTATAGTAGTAAGGATTGTTAGTATTGTCTTCCTTTCTTCCATCCTTTCTCTATTTCTTTTTTTCTTCCTCTCTTTAGAGGCAGAGGGAGTGAAAGAGTCCAAAACAGGCTCCACACTCAGCACAGAGCCCAAGGTGGGCCTCGATCTCACAACCCTGAGATCATGACCTGAGCCAAAATCAAGAGTCGGACACTTAACCGACTGAGCCAACAAAGCACACGTCTTCATTTTTAAAAGAAGAACCTGTGGCTCAAAAAGGCTAAGCACCCTGTCCCAAATGACCCAGTGAATGGGTGGTGGAACCAGAACCTGAACCCAGATCTGACCAGGCCATCTATGGTCAATGTTCTTCCTTCTACATAGTCATTTCCCCTCCTTTCCAATGCCAATCTTAAAAAGTCAGTTCTGGATCCTTACACAGTCATGCACATGGTGCCCAGTTCAGCAGGCCACTGAGAGCTGCATCTGGCCCATGTTCTGCTTGACAAACCATGTGACCTGGCATGGGGCCCTGTACCTAGAAGGAACTCCTTAAATTCACAGCAACTAGAACTAGATGCTGCTACGTGACAAGTACGCCCCCTCCAGAACCAACTTGGAATTATAGTCTACAGGTCACGTTGGCTACACCTTAGGAATAGGCGCAGCATGGTTGGCTGGCCTGCATTGCTATCCTTCCTCTTTCGGTCAGGGTGAAGGAGCAGTTGTCTGGCTTCAGCTCAAGGAATGATCTCAGGGTCCTAGGATCGAGCTATCAGGCTCTGCACTCAACAGGGAATCTGCTTGTTTCCCTCCCTCTTCCTCTGCCCCTCCTGCTGCTCTCTTTCTCTCTCAAATAAACACATAAAGTCTTTTTTTAAGAATATTTTCATCTTTGTATCTAATTTAAGATTATAAAACAAGTTATTGTGAAACAAAAGCAAGATTCATCTTCTATGCACAGGAATTAGATATGAATTTGTGTTCTAATTTGAAGGGATTCCTAAAGTTCAGAAGGTAAATTAAACTCACTGGCAATATTGCCTAAAATTCCATTAGTAGAGTTTGATTTGGGGGGGTTAAGCTTTTGCCTCTGGAAGAGTTCGCTGAAAGATTCTGGAACAATCATTCACTAATTATAATAGCAGTTATTGTTTGAGGAGTGTTTACTAGATTATAGAAACTGCAGAAGGCTCCTTTTTTTTTTAAAGATTGTATTTATTTGACAGAGAGAGAGATCACAAGTAGGCAGAGAGGCAGCGGGGGGGGGGGGCAGGCTTCCTGCTGAGTAGAGAGCCCGATGTGGGGCTTGATCCCAGGACCCTGAGATCATGACCTGAGCTGAAGGCAGAGGCTTAACCCACTGAGCCACCCAGGTGCCCCCAGAAGCCTCCTTTTAAACATGACCTATTATCTTCACAACATACTGCATGTTAATTTTTCATGGCAGTGTTGAGAAACTTCTGGATAATTGAAATTCAATACTTCCTTAAGGTATAAGAAGCAGAGTCCAAAATTGAACCAAGGTATCCCCAACTCCAAAGACTTACCAGTTCCCTACAGGGACTGGTTTCACAAGAGGCATTCTCAAAACACCCCAAGTAGAGGATCTTGGGAAAAGGCATCAAGTGGAAAGTTGGGAAGACCACCAGGGTGGGTTGGGAGAACCAAAGACAAAATTTAACAGAGCTCTCCCTTTCAATGAGGACTTGTATAGTGCAGATACCACCGCTGTCCAGCCCTTGTCTGTTCCTTTCCACTCTTGACATCCACATCCATGAAATCTGATGGTGTCTTATACTCATCCTGCAGGCACTATTTGGTGACAAGATGTTCTACCCTCATATGTTTTTTGACCAATTCATTGCCACCAAGGTGTGCAACCAGAAGCTATTTCGTCATATTTGCAGCAACTTCCTGTTTACTTTGAGTGGATTTGACCCAAAAAACTTAAACGTGGTATGTGTAAGTAGTCAGAGCCAAGAAAACAATTTTTTGTTGCACAGAGGTAAAAAGAAATTATATTGAGTCATGTGGAGACCACATTTCAAGACCTTTCTTTTCCTTTCTTTCTTTCTTTTTTTTTTTAAATTTATTTTTTATTTTCAGCATAACAGTATTCATTATTTTTCACCACACCCAGTGCTCCATGCAATTCGTGCCCTTTATAATACCCACCACCTAGTACCCCAACCTCCCACCCCACACCCCTTCAAAACCCTCAGATTGTTTTTCAGAGTCCATAGTCTCTCATGGTTCACCTCCCCTTCCAATTTCCCCCAACTCCCTTCTCCTCTCTAACTCCCCATGTCCTCCATGCTATTTGTTATGCTCCACAAATAAGTGAAACCATATGATAATTGACTCTCTCTGCTTGACTTATTTCACTCAGCATAATAATCTCTTCCAGTCCCATCCATGTTGCTACAAAAGTTGGGTATTTGTCCTTTCTTTTTTTTTTTTTTTTTTTATAAACATATATTTTTATCCCCAGGGGTACAGGTCTGTGAATCACCAGGTTTACACACTTCACAGCACTCACCAAAGCACATACCCTCCCCAATGTCCATAATCCCACCCCCTTCTCCCAAACCCCCTCCCCCCAGCAACCCTCAGTTTGTTTTGTGAGATTAAGAGTCACTTATGGTTTGTCTCCCTCCCAATCCCATCTTGTTTCATTTATTCTTCTCCTACCCACTTAAGCCTCCATGTTGCATCACCACTTCCTCATATCAGAGAGATCATATGATAGATGTCTTTCTCTGCTTGACTTATTTCGCTAAGCATGATACGCTCTAGTTCCATCCATGTTGTCGCAAATGGCAAGATTTCATTTCTTTTGATGGCTGCATAGCATTCCATTGTGTATATATACCACATCTTCTTGATCCATTCATCTGTTGATGGACATCTAGGTTCTTTCCATAGTTTGGCTATTGTGGACATTGCTGCTATAAACATTCGGGTGCATGTGCCCCTTTGGATCACTACATTTGTATCTTTAGGGTAAATACCCAATAGTGCAATTGCTGGGTCATAGGGCAGTTCTATTTTCAACATTCTGAGGAACCTCCATGCTGTTTTCCAGAGTGGCTGCACCAGCTTGCATTCCCACCAACAGTGTAGGAGGGTTCCCCTTTCTCCACATCCTCGCCAGCATCTGTCATTTCCTGACTTGTTGATTTTAGCCATTCTGACTGGTGTGAGGTGATATCTCATTGTGGTTTTGATTTGTATTTCCTTGATGCCGAGTGATATGGAGCACTTTTTCATGTGTCTGTTGGCCATCTGGATGTCTTCTTTGCAGAAATGTCTGTTCATGTCCTCTGCCCATTTCTTGATTGGATTATTTGTTCTTTGGGTGTTGAGTTTGCTAAGTTCTTTATAGATTCTGGACACTAGTCCTTTATCTGATATGTCGTTTGCAAATATCTTCTCCCATTCTGTCAGTTGTCTTTTGATTTTGTTAACTGTTTCCTTTGCTGTGCAAAAGCTTTTGATCTTGATGAAATCCCAATAGTTCATTTTTTCCCTTGCTTCCCTTGCCTTTTGCGTTGTTCCTAGGAAGATGTTGCTGCGGCAGAGGTCAAAGAGGTTGCTGCCTGTGTTCTCCTCAAGGATTTTGATGGATTCCTTTCGCACATTGAGGTCCTTCATCCATTTTGAGTCTATTTTTGTGTGTGGTGTAAGGAAATGGTCCAATTTCATTTTTCTGCATGTGGCTGTCCAATTTTCCCAGCACCATTTATTGAAGAGGCTGTCTTTTTTCCATTGGACATTCTTTCCTGCTTTGTCGAAGATGAGTTGACCATAGAGTTGAGGGTCTATTTCTGGGCTCTCTATTCTGTTCCATTGATCTATGTGTCTGTTTTTGTGCCAGTACCATGCTGTCTTGATGATGACAGCTTTGTAATAGAGCTTGAAGTCCAGAATTGTGATGCCACCAACGTTGGCTTTCTTTTTCAATATCACTTTGGCTATTCGAGGTCTTTTCTGGTTCCATATAAATTTTAGCATTATTTGTTCCATTTCTTTGAAAAAGATGGATGGTACTTTGATAGGAATTGCATTAAATGTGTAGATTGCTTTAGGTAGCATAGACATTTTCACAATATTTATTCTTCCAATCCAGGAGCATGGAACATTTTTCCATTTCTTTGTGTCTTCCTCAATTTCTTTGATGAGTACTTTATAGTTTTCTGAGTATAGATTCTGTGTCTCTTTGGTTAGGTTTATTCCTAGGTATCTTATGGTTTTGGATGCAATTGTAAATGGGATTGACTCCTTAATATCTCTTTCTTCTGTCTTGCTGTTGGTGTAGAGAAATGCAACTGATTTCTGTGCATTGATTTTATATCCTGACACTTTACTGAATTCCTGTACAAGTTCTAGCAGTTTTGGAGTGGAGTCTTTTGGGTTTTCCACATATAGTATCATATCATCTGCGAAGAGTGATAATTTGACTTCTTCTTTGCCGATTTGGATGCCTTTAATTTCCTTTTGTTGTCTGATTGCTGAGGCTAGGACCTCTAGTACTATGTTGAATAGCAGTGGTGATAATGGACATCCCTGCCGTGTTCCTGACCTTAGCGGAAAAGCTTTCAGTTTTTCTCCATTGAGAATGATATTTGCGGTGGGTTTTTCATAGATGGCTTTGATGATATTGAGGTATGTGCCCTCTATCCCTACACTTTGAAGAGTTTTGATCAGGAAGGGATGCTGTACTTTGTCAAATGCTTTTTCAGCGTCTATTGAGAGTATCATATGGTTCTTGTTCTTTCTTTTATTGATGTGTTCTATCACATTGACTGATTTGCGGATGTTGAACCAACCTTGCAGCCCTGGAATAAATCCCACTTGGTCGTGGTGAATAATCTTTTTAATGTACTGTTGAATCCTATTGGCTAGTATTTTGTTGAGTATTTTCGCATCTGTGTTCATCAAGGATATCGGTCTATAGCTCTCTTTTTTGGTGGGATCCTTATCTGGTTTTGGGATCAAGGTGATGCTGGCCTCATAAAATGAGTTTGGAAGTTTTCCTTCCATTTCTATTTTTTGGAACAGTTTCAGGAGAATAGGAATTAGTTCTTCTTTAAATGTTTGGTAGAATTCCCCCGGGAAGCCATGTGGCCCTGGGCTTTTGTTTGTTTGGAGATTTTTAATGACTGTTTCAATCTCCTTACTGGTTATGGGTCTGTTCAGGCTTTCTATTTCTTCCTGATTCAGTTGTGGTAGTTTATATGTTTCTAGGAATGCATCCATTTCTTCCAGATTGTCAAATTTATTGCCGTAGAGTTGCTCATAGTATGTTCTTATAATAGTTTGTATTTCTTTGGTGTTAGTTGTGATCTCTCCTCTTTCATTCATGATTTTATTTATTTGGGTCCTTTCTCTTTTCTTTTTGATAAGTCGGGCCAGGGGTTTATCAATTTTATTAATTCTTTCAAAGAACCAGCTCCTACTTTCGTTGATTTGTTCTATTGTTTTTTTGGTTTCTATTTCATTGATTTCTGCTCTGATCTTTATGATTTCTCTTCTCCTGCTGGGCTTAGGGTTTCTTTCTTGTTCTTTCTCCAGCTCCTTTAGGTGTAGGGTTAGGTTGTGTACCTGAGACCTTTCTTGTTTCTTGAGAAAGGCTTGTACCGCTATATATTTTCCTCTCAGGACTGCCTTTATTGTGTCCCACAGATTTTGAACCGTTGTATTTCATTATCATTTGTTTCCATGATTTTTTTCAATTCTTCTTTAATTTCCCGGTTGACCCATTCATTCTTTAGAAGGATACTGTTTAGTCTCCATGTATTTGGGTTCTTTCCAAACTTCCTTTTGTGGTTGAGTTCTAGCTTTAGAGCATTGTGGTCTGAAAATATGCAGGGAATGATCCCAATCTTTTGATACCGGTTGAGTCCTGATTTAGGACCGAGGATGTGATCTATTCTGGAGAATGTTCCATGTGCACTAGAGAAGAATGTGTATTCTGTTGCTTTGGGATGAAATGTTCTGAATATATCTGTGATGTCCATCTGGTCCAGTGTGTCGTTTAAGGCCTTTATTTCCTTGCTGATCTTTTGCTTGGATGACCTGTCCATTTCAGTGAGGGGAGTGTTAAAGTCCCCTACTATTATTGTATTGTTGTTGATGTGTTTCTTTGATTTTGTTATTAATTGGTTTATATAGTTGGCTGCTCCCACGTTGGGGGCATAGATATTTAAAATTGTTAAATCTTCTTGTTGGACAGACCCTTTGAGTATGATATAGTGTCCTTCCTCATCTCTTATTATAGTCTTTGGCTTAAAATCTAATTGATCTGATATAAGGATTGCCACTCCTGCTTTCTTCTGATGTCCATTAGCATGGTAAATTCTTTTCCACCCCCTCACTTTAAATCTGGAGGTGTCTTCGGGCTTAAAATGAGTTTCTTGGAGGCAACATATAGATGGGTTTTGTTTTTTTATCCATTCTGATACCCTGTGTCTTTTGACAGGGGCATTTAGCCCATTCACATTCAGGGTAACTATTGAGAGATATGAATTTAGTGCCACTGTATTGCCTGTAAGGTGACTGTTATTGTATATGGTCTCTGTTCCTTTCTGATCTACCACTTGTAGGCTCTCTCTTTGCTTAGAGGACCCCTTTCAATATTTCCTGTAGAGCTGGTTTGGTATTTGCAAATTCTTTTAGTTGTTGTTTGTCCTGGAAGCTTTTAATCTCTCCTTCTATTTTCAATGTTAGCCTAGCTGGATATAGTATTCTGGGCTGCATGTTTTTCTCGTTTAGTGCTCTAAAAATATCATGCCAGCTCTTTCTGGCCTGCCAGGTCTCTGTGGATAAGTCAGCTGCCAATCTAATATTTTTACCATTGTATGTTACAGACTTCTTTTCCCGGGCTGCTTTCAGGATTTTCTCTTTGTCACTGAGACTTGTAAATTTTACTATTAGGTGACGGGGTGTGGGCCTATTCTTATTGATTTTGAGGGGCGTTCTCTGAACCTCCTGAATTTTGATGCTCGTTCCCTTTGCCATATTGGGGAAATTCTCCCCAATAATTCTCTCCAGTATATCTTCTGATCCCCTCTCTCTTTCTTCTTCTTCTGGAATCCCAATTATTCTAATGTTGTTTTGTCTTATGGTGTCACTTAATTCTCGAATTCTCCCCTCGTGGTCCAGTAGCTGTTTGTCCCTCTTTTGCTCAGCTTCTTTATTCTCTGTCATTTGGTCTTCTATATCACTAATTCTTTCTTCTGCCTCATTTATCCTAGCAGTGAGAGCCTCCATTTTTGATTGCACCTCATTAATAGCTTTTTTTATTTCAACTTGGTTAGATTTTAGTTCTTTTATTTCTCCAGAAAGGGCTTTTATATCTCTCGAGAGGGTTTCTCTAATATCTTCCATGCCTTTTTCGAGCCCGGCTAGAACCTTGAGAATTGTCATTCTGAACTCTAGATCTGACATATTACCGATGTCTGTATTGATTAGGTCCCTAGCCTTTGGTACTGCCTCTTGTTCTTTTTTTTGCGTTGAATTTTTACGTCTTGTCATTTTGGCCAGATAAGAGTAAATGAAGGGGCAAGTAAAATACTAAAAGGGTGGCAACAACCCCAGGAAAATATGCTTTAACTAAATTAGAAGAGATCCAAAATCGTGAGTGGGGAGAAAGGGGATAAAAAGACGTTCAAAAAGGAAAAAAGAAAAAAAAAGAAAAGAAAAAAAAATTTTTTTAAAAAAAGAAAACACCTGAGAGAAATGTAAAAAAGAAAAAATATATATATTAGATAAACTAGTAAAAAATCGTTAAAAAAGAAAAAGGTAACAGTTAAAAAAAAAAAATTTTTACCCGAAGGCGAGAAGAAAAAGAAAAAAAGAAAAAAAAAATGAAAAAGAAAAAATTAAATTAACTGCAAGACAAAAAAAAAATCACAGGAAAAAAGCCATGAGTTCCGTGCTTGGCTTTCTCCCTCTCTGGAATTCTGCTGCTCTCCTTGGTATTGAAACCGCACTCCTTGGTAGGTGAACTTGGTCTCGGCTGGATTTCTTGTTGATCTTCTGGGGGAGGGGCCTGTTGTAGTGATTCTCAAGTGTCTTTGCCCCAGGCGGAATTACACCGCCCTTACCCGGGGCCGGGGTGAGTAATCCGCTCGGGTTTGCTTTCAGGAGCTTTTGTTCCCTGAGCGCTTTCCGTAGAGTTCCGGAGGACGGGAACACAAATGGCGGCCTCCTGGTCTCCGGCCCGGAGGAGCCGAGAGCCCAGGGCCCCACTCCTCAGTGCGCCCTCAGAGAACAGCGCCCAGTTACTCCCGTCTGCCTGACCTCCTGCCGCGCTCCGAGCTCACCGAGCCTGCTATCAGTTCAAGGTAACACCGAGCTGTGAGCTTACTGTCTGCTCTGTCTCTGTAGCCGGCTTTCCCGTTCCAATACCCGCAAGCTCTGCGACACTCAGACACCCCCGATCCTTCTGTGACCCTGCGGGACCTGAGGCCACGCTGACCCCGCGTGGGCTTCGCCCCGGTTTAGCCTCTGGACTGATGTCCCTCAGCGGAACAGACTTTTAAAAGTCCTGATTTTGTGCGTGGTTGCTCCGCCGCTTGCCGGGAGCCGGCCCCTCCCCCCGGGGTCTATCTTCCCGTCCCTTTGGATTCACTTCTCCGCCAGTCCTACCTTTCAGAAAGTGGTTGTTTTTCTGTTTCCAGAATTGCTGTTCTTCTTCTCTTCGGTCTGCCGATGAATTTTCAGGTGTTTGCAATCTTTAGATAAGCTATCTAGCTGATCTCCGGCTAGCTGAAGCAGTCTCAGCTTGCTACTTCTCCGCCATCTTGACTCCTCCCCTCTTTCTTTCTTTCTTTCTTTCTTTCTTTCTTTCTTTCTTTCTTTCTTGTCTTCTGAATTGAAGATACATGGTGATGTTTTCCAACCAAAGCTGGGGAGTCCACCTGCTTTAGTAAGAGAATCTGAGGAGAAGGCTTGGCCACTGAACATTCTCACCAACTCTTGCTATTGGCCAACATGCTGCTCTTGGAAAGTCCTTCACTTACATGAAGGCTATGATTTTGAAATTTACCTTGCTATGCCTAAACACTACCCCACACCTACCAAAGTAGAATCTCAGGGAGTAAGCTCAGGCATCTGCTTTTGAACCAGTCTTCCTCTTTCATAGGTGACTTGGATATAGTCATTTTGTGAACCACTTACTTCTTTAATCCAAAGAGGTTAAGGGGTGGCTTTCCAATGTTAAGCATAGATTCACTGTTCAAGGGACACTGAGAGGGATAAGCTGGGTTACTGGTGAGTTCTCTCCAGATGAAATCCTTTTCTTCCTCGGTCCCCACTAGCTGAGCCAAAGAGTCAGCTACTTTGCACTGAGTATTGTTTACTCCCCAGCCAGAGAGGAAGTATCTTTGAAACCAGAGGCAGGACAAAGCTGAAAATGGTCTTTGACTATCTCCCAGACTTCTGCCCAGAGCCTAGTCTCCCTCTGTTAGTGGAAGGCACTGATAACACCTCTCTTGCTTTCAAGCAAGACTTATAAAGGTGGTTTATGGAAAGTGTGCCTTAGTCACTGGCTTTCTACATCCACCCCACCCTACATTATTCTCAGTTTACTAAAGGGAACTATGCTTGTTTATCACTTCGATGGAGGCATATCATGTAGGCAGAGCTGAGTAAGAGGACCTTTATGCACATCCAATTAAGATCATTTCAAAAGTACCTTCAAGGCATGGCATAAGAACTTGCTAAAGAAAGACTTCACAGAATAACTCCCATGGAGGGCCTTCGTTGTACACTTTTACAGTCAGATTGGCCCATTTTTTTTTCACCGTTGGGGACCATACTATGGAATATTACAGTCTCTACAAGAATGTTTTAGTGGATAAGCAGGAACTCATAAGTAAGAGTTTGTGGAACTTCGAAAAACTTCACAAGTCCAGAACTCACCCCTAGAAGTAAGTTTTAATATTGATTCAATAGGTTTGGGTAGTTCATGAGGGGTTGTGTTTTTTTAAAAGCTCCATGATGCTTCTAGTAGGCTTACTTTGGTGGAAATATGTAACTCTTTCATATATGCAAAGAAAATATGCAATGGAGAATACGAAAAAAAAATTTTTTTAATCCAGAAAAAAATCTAAATGTTAATGGAAGCTACAACACTGGTTCGGTTATGTCCCACATATGGTGGGTTATGTCACACAAACTTTCAGAGAGCCCTATAAAATATTGACCACGTTGTTAAAATCAGAAAGCAAACATTCAGATCGTTTGTCAATGCCTCATGATAAACAGCTGTCTGGGAATGTCTTTTGGGACTCAACTCAGGGTGAGGAGGTCACTGTGGCTTTTATCCCTTGACCCCCTGGACTGTCGGACCTGTCTGAGGTGAGGCTGGAGAGAACATGTGTTAGTGCCTTCGATGCTGCAGGATGGCCTCTGGACTTTCGGAAGGCTGCACAGGGCAGACTAGAGCCAAGGGAGGAGAAAGTTCTTCAAGAGGGTATGGTACATGTTTATTCCTGACAGAGAGAATATTCAGGTTTATTTGTGGTGTGGTCACATGAGTAGCCTCTAGATGAGGAAAAATTCTCTCCTTTGCAGAGTCGCTTGGATGTTTACTTGGCACAGAGCTCCGCGGGCACGACTGTTCAGAATATGCTGCACTGGGCCCAGGTAAAAGCTTTCTATTCCTGAGATGAGGTCCATGTAGGTCTCAGAGACCCCTGAGAAGTGGTCTCACAGAGCCCACTGTGGGGTTGTGCAGTGACTTCCTGTTCTCTCTTCTGTTCATGGCCTCAATAGTGTCTGGTGTACAGGCCTAGTTCTCACAGATTCTGACTGAACTGTGATTGTTGGATCCCTACAAACTGCCTTTTCTGGGAAGACTTGTATTTCCTCTTTTGGAAAATTGTCAGTTCTAACAGAACTTTATTCAGCATGATACGGGCTGTTTCAGAAAGATCTGCTCAGCTTCCTATTGGCATGTGGGCCATTTCAGAGCATGGAAATCATGCTTCGTTCTGAGAAAATTAAATGTTAGAGAGGGACTAAACTAGATTAATGGTTTCTGGTTTTACCCTCAGTTTCAATTTTTTTTAAGTGTTGTACTTATCCTATTATTCAATATTCAGCAAGTGCAGAGACAAGTCAAATTCAATTGGTAGAGATTTCTGAGCCACGTATGTATGAACATGTGTGTGTATGAAGGGGGAAAGGGAGGAGTAGAGAAAGGTCTTCCCAGAGTTTTAATATATCTGAGTTGTCTAAGAATCTTTAACCTCCACCCAAATAAATTTGTTCAGTGGTTTGAGGTTGAGGAGCACTGCTCTAGATAGTCTGAAATACTAGTTGAGGATTTCTGAACTCCTCTGAAGAGTTCTACCCCCCAGGAGCTAAGCCTTCAAGTTCCTGCAGGAAAAAGGCCTCCTCCTGGTGAGGAGATGGTTGGAGCCTGTGATGGGCATGGCCTTCCAGGTGACGTGACCTCAATTTCACATTTACTGAGCACTTACTATGTGTTCCTGCGACCCATACATGTGATTTCATTCAGTCTCACTGAATTCTTAATAACGGTCTTTCCATGGAGGTGTTGGAACACCCATTCTACAGATGTCCTAGCCAGTCCCTTACACATCTCCCAGCTGACTGCTCTTCAGAAGGTCTCTTCTCCTGTGACAGAAAATCCTCTTCAGGACAGGCATAAGTCAGGACAATGTGGGGAGGGGATGAGATAAATCACGTGGCTCTAAGTTACTCAGACAGTCAAGGCAGGGGTGATGAGGCTGATACTGATGGTGGTAATTAGGTGTCACCCACTTCATATGCATTATCCTATTTATTTTATCGTTGTGTTACCCTATTTAAACTTCACAACTAAAAAGAAAAAAAAAATCTCCACAGCCCATGAGGAGGATGTTGTCATTTCCATTACACAGATGAGCATTGGGGAAGATGACCTAAGTAGCCCACAATAGTGCCTCCCTTTGTCAAAACCCTGCAAAATTCCAACAGCAGTAGACTACTGCATCTGTCCTTAGACATCACGATGGGACTAATTTTAAACTAAAAAACTAAAAATCAGGATTAAATCAACGAGAGTGGGGAAAAAAATCAGAGAGTCAAGTTAAGGGAAAAAAAAAACCTTGGATTAGCCTGAGAATCATTTCATGAAGCCCTTGAGACAAATGTGAATGTTACCTGCTTCCTGGCAAACCACAGAACAAAGAACCCTTAGGTGTAGAGGCTTATGAATATTTCTATTCTAATAGCCAAAGTCTAAACATTAAAATGCAAATATGGGCACGTGTGGTGTCTCAGACCTGGAGGCTGTGGCCACAGGAACAGATGACATGGGAGACACAGGCTGCCTGGCTCTGCAGATGGGGGACAGCAACACTGTACCTCAAACAGAAAGCACTGAGGAGACTCCGAGTGAATAAACATTCCTTGCCTTGGTGACAAAAGTGTTTAAGAATAAGGAATATGGTCCTAATATCCTAGACCACCTGCCTAGGATAACATACAAAGCTGTTTGTACATGAAAACAGTCACTTTTCAAAGTCCAGCTGGTGCCTTTTTAAAAAAATATATATTAAAATTCCTGAAGCTAAGATATTCAAGAATCATCCCACCCAGCATCCTTGTAAACATTTCATAGGCATTAGAACACTTAAGGACATTGCTGCCTGAGGGTTTTCATTTGAGAAGTATGGGGGAAGGGATTGAAAAACAGTCAGTTCTGTGAATTAGTATATCAACATTTATCATATGATCAGGTTTATTCCTCTTTACTGGGTTTTACCTCTTGTGCCAAAACAGTGGGATGTGATGTCATCGTCTTTGTATATTTTCTGTTTATTGTCTTTCAATGTGTGCTGTCTTCTTATATCACGGTAATGCATTTTTATTTTTATTTTATTATAGGCTGCTAATTCTGGTCTGTTCCAAGCTTTTGATTGGGGAAATGCTGATCAGAACCTGAGGCACTTCCACCAGGTACAGAGATGGCAATAATCATCAGGGGCACCTGCTTGCAAACTAATAAAGTAGTATTCACCCGTTAAACACCAACACTACCCCAGATATTGTATATCAGTCAGATGCTACTTCTCGGTTTCCTGCCAGGTTTCACATCATGACTGTGATCCTCATGAGGACTGTGCAAGGTAAATATGATTGTCCTCATTATGCAGAGGCTCAGAGAGGTTATGTAAATTGCCAAAATTATTTAGCTAGTAATGGACCTGACTATGACCCAGGGTTCCTGGATTTTGTATCCATTCTTCTTCCACTGCACTTCTTCCTTCTCAAAAAATAGAAACTCTCAGCACTTTGGGACAGTTCTTTGGGATGCCATGTATGACTCACAAAACAACAACAACAACAGTATATGGATCACTAAAGATATACCAGACAGAACTATCACTCTAAGGGAGAAATGCTGTTATCTGTCAGAGATACAGTGCGTCAAGATATTTCCTAACACAATCTCTGAAAACATTTGGGGCCAAAGTTCTATATTAAATGGCACTAGGCTATGTTCTATTTGTTGTTATTTTTCCAGCATTTATAAGGAAATCTGTATATGATTTTGGCCTCATGCTAATAGACTGAGCTTAAATTCAACAAGTAGTCATCAAAAACATATGAGTTCCTCAAATCAGGAATACGAAAAAAATTAGAAATTTTTTAAAAAGCAAATTTTCAGTGCTACTCAAACTGCAATATTGAAATTGCATAATTTTGGCTGGTGTGAAAAATCCAGTTTTCCTCCTGAACTTCTATAGTTTTCTCCTAAACTGCTGGCCACCCACAGACTCATCTACTATGTCCCAAGTGCCGTTTACTCTTGTAACTGATTGACTCCTTGTCCTTGCAGGAGTAGAGAGTTGCTCAAAGCAAAGTGTCTTGGTTGATAAATTTATCTATGGCCTCAGATATCAATTTGATTGAGAACTGAGTCACAAGGCTTAACTCTACCAGTGTGCTCACAGATCCTCAGAATACTGGGTGGGGAGAGGGGGTAGTTCAAGTTCATTTACAATCTTTTGCTTGGGACCTTGGAAGGAATGAATAATGGAAAATCCCAAACTGAGGGTAGATGAAATCAAGTGTACAAAACAATAGCTTTTGCCACAAGTATAAGTAATAGCCCTAAATTAGGCAGGCATGATTATCAATGTAATCACCAATCCTTTATTACCACGAGAGTAAAAAAGAATTTCTTGGCCCAAAGCCAGCACATCTAATTTGCATCCTGATTTTCACATTCAGGTTTGCTTTGCCATCTTCTGGGGTCCCTTTCATCCTTCATAGGGTCCTAAATCATTGCGGAGACCCAGTCTGTTGCCATATACTTGCTAGCACACGCTACTCCCTCTGGGTTGTGCTCTTGCCTCCTTGCATCTGGGTCGTTGTGCACTGTATGATCCCACTGAGAAACACACAGAGTCAGGGGAAGCATGTCTCTTCTTGCCTCTGCTGTTCTTTGCCTTTGGGCACTGCGTCAGTTCCCCTGAGCCCTTCTGCTCCCCTGAGCCCTTCTGCTGGCAGCTGACCTGCACTCACTTGCTTGCCGACCTTTCTCAGTCCCTGTTGCAGCTACACCTTCTCACTGACCACTTGCTTCTAAGCCCAAGGCCACAGTAAGCCGTACGTGGAAACAGTAAGATATTTAGCGATGCGAAGATCCAGACACCAACACATGGACTGCCAGTGACTTCTGTAATGACTAAAGCCATGCTCTCTGCCTGAATACCGCCCTGCTCAGGGAATTCTGGGGGCACATTCGCCGAATTAGGGACAGCCCCCCATGTGCATTTCTCATCTAGGAAACCTCTCCCGGACAAGGTTACAAGTTCCTAAGGATCTGTACCTTTTTCTGTATGACATTTTCTTCCTAATGTTGCTGCCAAAATTAATGATGGTGAATTTTCTTTTTTAAAGATGTATTTATTTATTTTCAGAGAAAGATA
The DNA here is from genome assembly GCF_964662115.1 of Mustela nivalis. Classification (NCBI taxonomy): domain Eukaryota; kingdom Metazoa; phylum Chordata; class Mammalia; order Carnivora; family Mustelidae; genus Mustela; species Mustela nivalis. The sequence continues at coordinate 93,671,332 of NC_139021.1, read as the reverse complement.
GAGAGCATGAGTGGGAGGGGTGGAGACAGAGGGAGAGAATCTCAAGCAGGCTCTGCTCCCAGCATGGAGCCTCGTGCAGGGCCTTGATTTCAAGACCTCAAGTTGACCACCTGAGCCAAAACCAAGAGTTGGAGGCTTAAACAGAAGACAACTCTATTTTTTTAAGATTTTATTTAATTATTTGACAGACAGAGATCACAAGTAGGCAGAGAGACAGGCAGAGAGAGAGAGGAGGAAGCAGGCTTCTGAGGAGCAGAGAGCCCGATGCGAGGCTCAATCCCAGGACCCTGGGATCATGAGCCGAAGACAGAGGCTTTAGCCCACTGAGCCACCCAGGTGCCCCAAGACAACTCTATTTTAAGTTTAAAAAATACAAAAGCAGTATGCTTTACTGAGTTAAGAAGTGTGGTGGGAAATTCACAATAGGTAGAAACTTAAACACTGTCCTCCAGGCTCTCCTGCTCCCTCAGTCTCTCTCTCTCTCTCTCTCTCTCTCTCTCTCTCTCTCTCTCCCACTTCTGCTTGTGTATGCCCTTTCCCTTCTTAAGCTACTTTTAAAAATAGTAGTGAAATGGTGCCTGATGGTACTTAGCTCATAGCATTCTTGCAACCACAAACCCAAAGAAAAAGTCAGTATTTTTCTCAGTTACTCTAGCCGAAAGGTCCAGAGAGAGCTCTGGCTTGGTTTTGAGCCAAGTACCTGTCTCTCATCCAGTCATGGAGGCCAGAAGGATGAAGGATGGATAGGACAGGCCTGGTCATCTTGGACCACTGATAAACTGGATGATGGAATTTGTTAGATCCACGTGAGAAACACTGTATGTCCAGAGAAAAGGGGCAAGAGAGTAATACCACAGCCACTCTTCTCTGGAACTGGCTGTCTCCTTCTTAACTTTGTATTTCAGATGTTTTCTTTTGTTGGTCTCAGTGCTCCCCCAAGAGCCTGCTCAAGTGTCAGTAACTCCTTGTCCAGATTTCTGTGTATGAGAAGAAGTATTTACAAGTATCCAGTACATAAACACATCTATTTTGTTGGAAAAGGACATAGTCCCCATGCAAGTGTTACTAGAAAGATAGCCCCCATAGAAATAAGTATCCCCTTCCCCTAGAATTCTTTCCTGTTTTCCTCCAAGTGCAAATCAGGAATAGAATGGTTGTGGGTTTTTTTTTTTTTAATTTATTTGACAGACATATCATAAGTAGGCAGAGAGGCAGGCAGAGAGAGAGAGAGGAGGAAGCAGGCTCCCTGCTGAGCAGAGAGACTGACACAGGGCTCAATCCCAGGACCCTGAGATCAGGACCTGAGCCAAAGGCAGAAGCTTTACCAACTGATCCACCCAGTTGTGGGTTTTTTGATCATTGTTGTTCATTTGCTCACAATTGAACTTACTCCACAAAAGTGTTTTTAAGTACTTTGAACATTTTAATGTTTATAGATCACTAAGTGTATTCTAACTGCACGCTTGGAGCATTTGAAGAACTTGCTTAACAATTAATAGTTAGGGCGCCTGGGTGGCTCAGTGGGTTAAGTCTCTGCCTTTGGCCCAGGTCATGATCTCAGGGTCCTGGGATCTAGCCCCACATCGGGCTCTCTGCTCAGCAGGGAGCCTGTTTCCTCTTCTCTCTGCCTGCTGCTCTGCCTACTGTGATCTCTCTCCCTCTGTTAAATAAATATAATCTTTTAAAAAACTAATTAATAGTTAATGCTACTTCATTAGGTGGTTTTCTGTAAAAACTTATTTTTTCTCTATCTCTTTACTTTTAACTAGCTTACACCTTCCTTATATGACGTCACAAAGATGGAGTACCAAGGGCTGTGTGGAGTGGAGGACATGGCTGTGTGGCTGACCTCAAAGATGTTAAGAATTTACTCCCTAAGATTACCAGGCTTATTTACTACAAGTTGATCCCACACTACAATCATGTGGATTTTTACCTCGGACAGGACGCACCCAAGGAAATTTACCAAGACCCTATTAGACTGATGGACGAATGTTTGGAAAAGTAAATACATTTTCCTTTCTCTAAGTAAGTGGATTCTCAAACTAATAACGTGGCACACAAACCCCTAAAGTGACCCCTCCAGTGATTTTCACCTTCTAGTGTCCAAGTGTTGGGGTAATCCTCTCCCCCGAGTATGGGAGTGCCCTGAGACTTGCTTCTGACCAACAGAACTGGCAAAGGGTACAGTGCCACTCCCTTGGTTAGATCATGTTTAAGGCAAAGGTGATGGGACGTCACTTCCAGATTTCATTTTATTATATGAGACTCCATCTAAGTAGACTGGATAAGAGCTTCCTCTTGTCGGCTTGATGAAGTGAACAGATATGGAAGCTTGCATGGCAAAGGAGCCACGTGTGACATCTGGCATCTGCAGGTGGCCTCCAGCCCACAACCCAGCAAACTGACGGATCATTAGTCATACAGCTGCTGGATGAATTAGAACCAGCTCTTGGGTGAGCGTGGAAGCCCATTATTCCCCAGTGTAGCCTCCAGTGGAGAAAGCAGGCTGGCCACACCTCATGTGCAGCCCAGGAAGTCCCTGAGCAGAGGAGGGAGCTGCATCATGTCCAAACTGTGGATGCACAGCAAGAGTGAGAAAATAAACGGATATTCTTTTATACCTCCATATTTGTGGTTAATTTCTTTTTTTTTTTTTAATTTTTAAAGGTCTTTGTTTATTTATTTGACAGACAGAGATCACAAGTAGGCAGAGAGGCAGGCAGAGAGAGAGGGGGAGGCAGGCTCACTGCTAAGGAGAGAGCCCAATGTGGGACTCGGTCCCATGACCCTGGAATCATGACCTGAGCTGAAGGCAGAGGCTTAGCCCACTGAGCCACCCAGTCACCCCTTGTGGTTAATTTCTTACCAGCAATAGTGAATTATTGTTGATAGTAATAAAAAACCATTACCATTATTATTATTATTATTATTATTATTATTATTATTATTATTTTGTCTCTTTGGTTAAACACTTGAGAGACCCTGTTCCTTATTACCTTTATTTCCTTCTTTCTCTTGTTTTGATGAACTTTCTTAAACATTTTTTGTTTTGCAGATCTGCTAGCGATCAATTGACAGTGTTTGTCTGAAAAATATCTTGGTTTTGCCATCACTTAAGGTTGGATTATATCCCCTTATATGTATGTTTAAACTAGATCTTCTTTATCCATTCATCCATCTATAGACATTTAGGTGGTTTCCATACTTTGGCCACTGCAAATAATGTTGGGATGACCTTGGAAGTATGTGTATCTTTTTAAGATCCTAATTTCTTTTTTTTAAGTTTTATTTATTTATTTGACACAGATTTAGAGAGATACCAAGTAGGCAGGCAGAGAGAGAGGAGGAAGCAGGTACAGAAAGCCTGATGTGGGGCTTGATCCCAGGATCCTGACCTGAGCAGATGGCAGAGGTTTATTAACCCACTGAGCCACCCAGGCACCCCTTAAGATCCTAATTTCAATTCTTTTGATTATATGTACCCAGAAGTGTGAATTCTGGATCACGGAGGAGTTCTGTTTTTAATATTTGGAGGAACTTCCATACCATTTTTTATAGCGGCGGCACAATTTTATATTCTCACTGACACTGTGTAATGTACAATTTCTCTACATCCACACCGACACTTATTTCTTTGTCTTTTGTTTTATTGATAGTAGTGTTGTTGTTATAGTCATCCCAGCAGTTATAAGAAGATAGCTTTTCGTGGTTCTGATTTGTATTTCCCTGATGGTCAGCAATGAACAGAGAAGGTGCATGGCCCTGGGACCTGTCCCCCAGGGGTGAGCAAGAGAAGTGGAAATGCTTTGGAGAACAGTGTGGAGATTCCCCAAGAAATTAAAAATAGAACTTCCCTATGACCCTGCCATTGCACTCCTGGGTTTTTACCCCAAAGATACAGATGTGGTGAAAAGAAGGGCCATCTGTACCCCAATGTTTATAGCAACAATGGCCACGGTCGCCAAACTGTGGAAAGAACCAAGATGCCCTTCAACAAACAAATGGATAAGGAAGATGTGGTCCATATACACTATGGAGTATTATGCCTCCATCAGAAAGGACGAATACCCAACTTTTGTAGCAACATGGACGGCACTGGAAGAGATTATGCTGAGTGAAAGAAGTCAAGCAGAGAGTGTCAATTATCATATGGTTTCACTTATTTGTGGAGCATAACAAATAGCATGGAGGACATGGGGAGTTAGAGAGGAGAAGGGAGTTGAGGGAAATTGGAAGGGGAGGTGAACCATGAGAGACTATGGACTCTGAAAAACAATATGAGGGTTTTGAAGCGGTGGGGAGTGGGAGGTTGGGGTACCAGTTGGTGGGTATTATAGATGGCACAGATTGCATGGAGCACTGGGTGTGGTGCAAAAATAATGAATACTGTTATGCTGAAAATAAATAAAAAATAAATTTTAAAAAAAGAGAGAGAGAGAGAAGTGGCAATGCATACATCCTTTGGAAAAGTTTGAGAGGCTCCCAGAATCTCCACCTGGGCTGATCGATGAAGGTATTTTGCCTTCATTTCTAAATTTTTTTTTTTCTAGTAAGAGACTCTTGGACAGATATGCTTCCTATTTTGTTATTCTCACAGGGGTTTTTTTTAAGATTTTATTAATTTATTTTAAAGAACAAGAGAGAGCGTGTGCATGCATGTGCAAACAGGGGGAGAGGCAGAGGGAGAGAGAGATCATCTTGAGCAGACTCTGTGCTGAGCGAGGAGCCTGATGCAAGGCTCAATCCCAGGACCCTGAGACCATAACTTGAGCCAAATCCAAGACTCAGATGCTTGACCAACTGAGCCACCCAGGCACTGCTCTTGCAATGTTTTTTAATGTTGTTCATTAACTCCTGGCATGTAGTTTCTGGTAAGTATGCGAGTTCTTCTATTCCATCTTTGTATTTACTGCACATTTTTTTCTTTACTCTAAGATTCTCTTTTCACCAAGAGATTTTTCACAATTTGACTTGATTGAACCTTGGGATGCTTTGGTTGTGTATTCTACTTGAAATTCAATCAACTTGTTGAATCTGTAGAAAGTTTTCATCAAATCTGAAAACTTGTTGAATCTGTAAAGTTTTCATCAAACTTGATAATTTAAGAATTATTAATAATTTTATAAGTTAACTAAAATATTTCTTCAAATATCTTTTTTTTTCCTCCAAACATCTTTTGTGCCTTCACATCCCCTGGATCTCTAATGCATTAGACCACTTGCTGTTGACCCCCAAGTCATTGAAGCTGGATGTTTTTGCCACTGTTTTCCTTTGGTGTGCTTCCTTTTAGATAATGTCCATTGTGTGTGTTCATATTCACAAATTTTTCCTTACACGGTGTCTAGTCTGCTGGAATCCTATCTGACGCATTTTCTATTTTGGAGCCTATATTCTTCATCTCTAGAGATTCCATTTAGGTCTATTTTATATCTTCCTTTTTTTGGGGGGGCTTAAAATCTAATTTAACTGATATAAGGATTGCCACCCCAGCTTTCTTTGGATGTCCATTAGCATGGTAAATTGTTTTCCACCCCCTCACTTTCAATCTGGAGCTGTCTTTGGATCTAAAATGAGTTTCTTGCAGACAGAATATTGATGGGACTTTTTTTTAATCCATTCTGATGCCCTATATCTTTTGATTGGGACATTTAACCCATTTACATTCAAGATAACTATTGGAAGATATTAATTTAGTGCCATTTTATTGCCCATAAGGTGATTGTTACTGTATATTGTCTCTGCTCCTTTCTGGTTTGTTACTTTTAGGCTCTCTCTTCACTTAGAGGACCCCTTTCAATATTTCCTATAGGGCTCATTTGGTGTTTGCAAATTCTTTTAGTTTTTGTTTATCCTGGAAGCTTTTTATCTCTCCTTCTATTTTCAATGAAAGCCTAGCTGGATATTGTATTCTTTGCTGAATATTTTTCTCATTTAGTTTTTCCTCTGACTCATCTTCCCTAGTCCTCTTTTCAAGGGTGTTTTCAACATTAAATACCATTGTACTGGAACTTACCATGACTCTGCTGCTTTTCATTTTCTTCCACCAAACTCCAGCTTCCCTAGCTATATTTCACAGTTCCTCATAACCTGACTTCACTTGCTTTTCTAGATATATCTGCCTCTGCTTCTCTAACCAGATGCCCATCTTTCATTTGAATGAGGTTTATTTATTGCACTCTTCCCATACACCTTCCTTATTCTCCTCGACACATGATCGGCCCACGCTGTTTGCCCTCAACAGAATGGAATTCAATTAAAATGAAGTCACAATGTTGCATTTCCTGATCAGGTTGGATTTTCTTGCCTTTAGTGCTGTCTCTTAAAAATACTCTTTAAGTTTATAATTTATTTTTGGTAAAAGCTTCAAGGCACATCACTATCACTCTCATCAATCATGTAAATATCGTATTTTTAGTTTGATTTTGTATTACGTGTTTAGGAATCTGAATATTGGCAGCTTCCAGAGGGGAGAAAATTTTGACATGGAACCACTTTTCAGTTTCACCCTAAGCCTACTTTGTGCAGGACCAGGGGGCTAAGAGTTCTCCATCTAGGGGTGTCTTTGTGACCCCCCAACAAAGAAATTTGTAAACAACTCCTCAGAGTTACAAGTCATTCTTTTAAATAAATGTACTCTGTGGGGCACCTGGGTGGCTCAGTCAGTTAGGTGTCCAACTCTTGGCTTCAGCTCAGGTTATGATCTCGGGGTTCTGAGATTGAGCCCCCCTTTGGGCTCTATACTGAGTGTACAGTCTGGTTGAGATTCTGCCTCTCCCTTTGCCTCTCCCCATGCTTGTGTTCTCTCTAAATAAATAAATACATAAATAAAATCTTAAAAAATAATTTATTCTGGGGCAGCCAGGGGGCTCAGTGGGTTAAAGCCTCTGCCTTCAGCACAGGTCATGATCCCAGGGTCCTGGGATCCAGCAGCACATTGGGCTCTCTGCTTGTCAGGAAGCCTGATTCCTCCTCACTCTCTACCTGCCTCTCTGCCTACTTGTGATCTCTGTCTGTCAAATAAATAAATAAAATCTTTAAAAACAATAATAATAATTTACCCTGCACCTCCTATGTGTCAGAGGCTGGAGATAATAGGACATTAAACAAGGAAAATGTGGTTCTCATCTTGTGACTTAAAAGATGCTAGGGAATTTCAACCCAATGAGGGTAGTAATAAAAATAGCTAACAGTCTTTCCCACTTACTGACTTCTAGGGGATTTACCAAAGGCATGGCCTGAGCCACTTATCCCTGCCCAAATCTCAATGATAAAGGGATTAGGCTATTTCAAAGACCTCAGAGGCCCAGAAGCCTTGCATACTACCTTGGGCCAATCAGGGTCAAGTCTGGGTCTTAAAAGTTCTCTGAATCTGGATTCCAACTCTCATCACTTCCTTGTGTTGTCTCCATAAAGAACAGATAAGGAAGCAAAGGCAAGACCCTCTGGTCAGGGAGGCTCTTGTTTGGTATGGGGGTGCCTGGCCAGGCCAGAATTTCATACTGATTTTTAAAAACAGAGCAAGTAAAACAAAATCTGTGTCACCAGAAATGCAGAAAGGGAGCTGCCTAGCCAGCCCCAAGGGCAGGGGTGAAGTGGGTCGGGTCAGACTGGAGCAGGCAGGTCCTCCAGTAGGTGAAACAGGACACCCCAGTTCTGAGTCAAACCCAGCCCAGCAGAGAGGAGAGCCAGGTTCAGAAGCTGGGTTGTTACTCCTCTGATAGATCTGTTGACAGGTGTGCTAGGGTGGTTCTCTCACAGCCACAACACATCAGGGTCACAGCCAGGAGTCATCCCCTTGACCCCATGCAACCCAATTCCTGTCAGGGAAGCCTTGCCCTGCCCCACTGGAGAATTACCCAACCTTCAACAGAGCCCTGCTCCCTCTGTGGTAAGGAGAACTGGAAAATCTCAGAGGTTGCCATCCTCTGCAATAACATGCCTTTCCTCCTTCTTCACCCGAGCTTTCTTATTTGAGGCTGCACATTTTCCCATCTTTCGGTTTCCATCTTATAGGCTCCTCTTCCAGGTCTGGTGGCATCTGCTATCCCACCCACCAGCATGGCATCAGAGGGATGCGTTCTGTTTAGAGAAATGAACCACCAGTTCTCAGCCCTTCCTTCAAGGGTATCATGGGGACCCTTGAATAGTTATAAAGATCATCATCACACACACAAACAAAACAGCAAACCCTTCTCTCTGTGACACCTCATGCTCTTTTCAAAACAGACTGATCATGGCCAACATTGAGGAATATAAAGGATTATTGAAACAGTGTGTTGTACCCCTGAAACTAATATAACATTGCAAGGCAGTTAGATTTCAATAATAAAGAAATGATAAAAGAAAATAAATTTTTAAGTGTTTTCTCATGCATGATCACCTCTTCTCTTGACTGAGCAGGAACATGGAACTGCTATGGAAACAATCCTCATGGTCACATTAGACACTGGAAGTTCAGAGCTAATGTCACTATTTATTAGCTGTGTGACCCTAGAAAAGTCATTTCTCATGGATTCTAGCTACTTCCTTTTTTTTTTTTTTTTTAATGAAATGGAGACCCTCATTCCTGCCTCAGCTATATGCGGCCATCATGAAGACTGAAACTGTTTGTGAAGTGAATTTGTAGAGGACAGCACTTCGTCACGGACCCTGAAGTCTTTTGGTTTGGTTCCTAGTCCACTGTTACCTTTATATCATAGACAAGTTAGTTAATTACCCTAATCCACATTTTTCCTACCTTTAAAATGGAAATATTGTTAAGTGCCTCTATATTGAGTTGTGAGGTAATAAAGCAGAAGAATTTAGCACAATGCCAGTTCCATAGAAAGGGGTGGGTAGATATTATTATTTATAAAGTGCTGGATACATTATGGTTTCAGATTTCCAGTCATGATCTATATCCCATATGGAAATATAGAATTCTTGTTTCACATAGGAATTAGGTATACCAAGACGTTAAATGGCACATGTGAAGTCTTATCTAATCACAAGACCTGTTTCCTTGGACATACTTATCTGAGTAACATTACTAGAAATCATCTCTACTTATTTCTTTGAGATACCTAACACTTGCCAAGCATGCTGTTCAGTGATTTCTAGATGGTTCTCTCATTGCATTCTCACACTGACCCTGAAGATGGACTCCATGGTTCCTCTATTTTACAGATAAGAAGATGGAATGTTTGAAAAGCTAATAAGTTCCTCAGGAGATGGAGTCATTTTTGCAGGGATAGAGAGGATAAACCCAAAGCTGTCTATCAGTTCAAGAGACAGTACTGAATCACAGTACCATATTGCCAGCATCATAGTATTTGTCAATCAATTATTCCCCATTTATTCACACAGTCAATTAAATCATCCCTGATATTTTGTCTGACACTCTACTCTCCAGTGCTATAGGGAGAGAAGGGGAAGAGGTACTGAGTGTGGCATGGGGATGAGAATGAATATTCTCATAGCCTCCCTGCTGTGTGACATTATGAACAAGATGCACATTATCTCCCTTAATCCTTTGGATTGTTTGTGACTTAGATATTAGTATACCCACTTTACAAATGAAGAAGATTAGTACCAGAAACAATTAACTAAGGTACCCAAGGTCGAATAACAAATAACCAGGTGGTCACTTCTAGTTCACAAAAGGACTTCCGCATGCTTTCAAGGAGTGGAAATAAAATCACTTGTACGTAGAAGTTGATAGCTTGTCATTACAGACACTAAGCCCAAAGTGTTACTGAACCTCAAAGAAAGGAAAGATCACAGAAGACTGAGAGTAGAGAAGACAGCCCAGAGGAGAAAAGGAATGGCCTGAATCATAAAGGAAGTCTTGGGTGGATGTACTGAAAGAGGACGGGACAGGGAATACAGAGATTAATCTGGTCTCCAAATGAACTTGGGTGGGAGTCCAACAGCCTAATGACTGTGGATGTTTCTCATTATGATTGTACAAAATCAGTCATAAATAAATAGTTGCTGAATGGCTAGAAGTGCCCTCTCTGTCCTCTAGCACTGGTTTAGGTCCTGTAGGAATTGGAGTACTTTCAAGATATATGATTAATATATTTGGACCAAGACTCCTTTCTCAAGAATTTCTTATCATACATAAAGGAGCTTTAGATACAAGGGGGACGGTATTGAATGGGGAAGTTTGACTGGCAGGACAACAGAAGGCTTCATAGGGAAGACCCTCTTCAATGATGACGGCATATCAGCCTGGCATATGGTGACTCTTGTTCCTGGCAGTGTCCCAGAAGTGATGGCGTTTACGTAAAACTGAGCCACATAACTAAAATTACCAGAAAGTGCAAAACATAAATCAATACATGTGTTTATAATTTGCATTGGAAAGTATAGCTGTTAAAAGAACTGTATCAATTTTTTGGCCAAATTAGTTTATTCTTTCCCTGTAATAAAACACCTAAGTCCTAGTATGTGAATGTTACCTGGTGTCCAAGGGAACAAACACAAAGGAAGTATATGCTTTGGCAAAAATCACCATCTACACATCCTTTAAGAACATTGAGTCCTTCCCACATGTAAATAAGAAACAGTCTCATCACTTTATGTCTGTTATTTACATCTATTAGGTTTAATTTTCATAATAATCTCATAAAATGGTAATTTCCTCATCCTTTCTTTCCAGATGAAGGAACTGAACTTTGTAAATATTGGACAACTTTCCCACACAATATCAGTTCTCTAAAATTTGGGATCTTGACTTTACCAAGTTCTTCATCTTTATTTTATGAGGCTGTGAGTACCTATTACAACTTAACTGGGCATTCAGAACGCAAAGAGCAATAAAGGAGACACTGTTCCTGTCCAAGTGAAACTTATAGACTCATGAGAAAAGCAGATATCTGAGAGCTGTTTACTCACATAATTAAATCTTTAGTTATAATATTGATACATCTACCAGCAAGAAGGACACTCTCATCTAGGTGGACAGGGAAGGAAATCTCTGAGCAAACAAAATTTCATCTCAGATCTGTCAAGTGTTCTAGATATTGCAGGCAGGGAACTAGCTCAGGTGGCAAAGAGCTAGGCTTGCTGGAGACAATTAAAGAGGCAAAGGGAGCCAGGAGAGAGTGGGGCAAGATGAGTTCCAGAGGGAGGCTGTGGGCTTTCCTAGACAGTCACAGAACTTTGAATGCAAAGCCATTTAAGAGTTTTAATTACAAGAGTGCTCAAAACAGACTCATATGTGTGATTTACAGGGATGACAGTAGCTGCAACATGGAGAAGGCATTACTAGAAAGTTCTAGCGCTCCAGCTGAAGGTAAGGCTGCTTTGGATACCACAGGTCTACTTGTAACCACAGATCTAGGCATGGACAAATACTTTCTCAGTTCTACATTAAGGACTCCATCACCTTTTAGGGATAATCAGTGAAACTGTGCTGATACCCCTGGTCTCAAGGTAAAAACCTCTGAAAAAAAGCTAGACTAATCACACATATATATAACTACTGTTTATTCAGCCAACACTCAGAGGAAGTGGATCTAGGAAGCTGTCAATCTTGTAAATGAATTTAAATGATGGCAAAACTATTTTAGTGACTTTTAAAATATTTATTTATTCATTTGAGAAAGAAAGCATGAGCAGGGGAAGGGGCAGAGGGAGAGGCAGACTCCCTGCTGAGCACAGAGCCCAATGTGGGGCTCTCCATCCCAGGACCCTGAGTCAATGACCTGATTCAAAATCAAGAGTGGGGCACTTAACTGACTGAGCCACCCAGTGGAAATATGGAATCCTTTAAAAGAAAAAAAAAAAAAGAAAAGAAAACCTTTTAAATAACAGTTTAGCATTTGTTATTGGCATAGAGTCAATGTAACAAGCTCTCTATCTGGATTTACTGAACTGGAGAAGACTGGTGATCAAGGTTCATTTGATGAAGTATTATAACTAAATATTGGTAAGCCAGATATTTGGCTGGACAGGAAGACTCAACACTCAGCTGGGGAGAGCAGAGGCTGAGTACTTGAGAAGATACGTTCGATGAATCAGAGAGTAAACAGTGCCGTAGGCAGTTATCTAATTCAGGTCAGACATATGACACAAAGCTATGTATCTGGGTAGAGTTCCAGTGAAGAAATAAGGTATCTGGTTGGAGAAAAGAGCAAGCACAAGACTGATAGGACAGCGCTGTCCCCTCCAATACACAGTCACAAGTCCGATGTGGCTCTAATGTTTTTACAATGTGTTAGTCCTAACGGGGATGTGCTGTGGGTGTCACATAGTCACCAGGTTTCAAAGACTTAGTGCAAAAATCATAATAATAAAAGAAAGTCTCTTGTTAATAATATTGATTACATATTGAAATGATAATATTGGGGTTCTATTGGTTTAAAGGAAGTATAATATAAAAATTAATTTCACCAGTTTCCTTATTTTTTAAAAAAATTTGGTTACAAGAAAATTTAAATGATATGTGTAGTTCACATCACGTTTCTATTGGACAATGCTGGCATACAGAAAAGGGTTATCTCCTAAGAAATCTGGTTATTTGTAAAAAAAAACTTGAACGGTTCTACATTGATGAGTTGTGTTTTTTTTTAATGTATGGAGAAATTAAGGAAGAGAGGTTGTGGGAAAGATATCTGATTATGCCATAATAGACTTAAGGGTATATTAATAATAACAGAAAAATGACTCTCCAGTAGTAATTTTTTATTGTATCAATATGCAATGTAATCTATGACTAACGGTGGAATTATACCCATTTAGTACAAAATCAAAAACAAGATTGACTTTTCCTATGAGTTTACTCTCTTATTAAATCTACTATATAATGAAGTTAAGAAAAATGTCCTTCAAAGCATACTTAAAAGCAAGGAAATCCAGTAGAATCTATAGAGTGACGAGGTAAAACACCTGATACAAAGTAAATAATAAATAGTTAAGATTTCACAATTTTTATGAATAATAATATTATGCCTCAGTAATTAAGCAATGTTTTCTGGACTTCTGGATTCATTCATTTATTTATTCACTCACTCAGCATATACGTTAGAGGTTGACAGTGATTAGGAGAGGGATGAAATCAAAGCCATTGGCCCATTTTTCAGGGGTATTGAGGGGATTTGAAGGTGATTTAACAGCAATATAACACAGCAGAAAATTAATTCAGAAAAGAAACAGGAGCATGTATCAAAATAGTCAGTGTTATCTTGTTGCTCTTTCCAACGGCCTTTCATTTACCCACAAATTGATGAGATGGTGTCTAAAACTAGATACGACGTAGATTCCTGGCCAAGTGTCTTGTGTGTGTGTGTGTCTGTGCATGTCTGTGCATGTTAAAAAAACAAACAAAAAACAAAACAAAACAAATTCCCACTTGAACATACCCCCTACAGGAATCAAATACAAAACGAGCTATAGGGAATACCATACATAAATTCTGCACATTATGTAGGCAGGCAGGCAGGTAAACAGACTTGGAGGATTAGATGCTATAAATCTCCTCCCAGCAGATGATATGGCTCCTCCTCTTCATTCCCTTGAAGCTTTGACCTTTGCCATGGATGTGGTCCTGATCCGGCCACTCCAGGACTTGGAAGTCATCAAAGGCAAACACCTGCACTTTTGGTAACAACTTCTCTTTAAATGGACATGATCTTTCCTTTGCACATTTCCGATCAGGATGAGCGTCCATTCAATTAGCTTTTTATGACCTCTTTTCAAAAACCTTTAAAATTTCAGATATTTATGCTAAATCTTTTCATTTGCCTTTTCTCTCTTCCGCCTCTCTATTCTATAGCCATCCAGTAATTGAAGGTGGGTACAGACTACTGGAGCTGACTGGAAGATTCACCAACAGCAGCCATCATAAAAGAGAGCGTGCTCCATTCTGATAGGTAACTTCAGAAACAGCATTGTTTCTTAGACATGTCATGAGCATGGCCAACTCTGCTTTATGGGTAAAGAAATAAAATAGTTAAATGTAATTTAAGTGCCTTTTCTAAGGCCAAGGTGGGCTAATCAATCATTGTGTGTGTGTGCGTGCGTGCGTGCTTAAAGCTCTGTTTGAATTTTAGGATGCATAATGAATTAGATAAATTATCTGGTGAACAAGCAACAGATTCTGCCTTTCTGTTCATGCAAAGTCTTTTATTCCAGAGGAAAATATGTCTAAAGGGGGTAAGGCTTAATTATTTGTTTTTCTAAAATTCTCATTACTTTCTATTTTTAACCTCGACTTGCTTTCAAGGGAAAATTACTTCCCCTTTGACACAAAGTTATGTGTTACAAAAAAAGAATCAATCTTGGGGGAGAAAGAAGCAAACAAACAAACAAAAAAAGATAAGATGTAATAGCAAAAGTATTTTGAATTAGAACATCAGAAGGAAAATAATAATCATTGTCACCAATAGATACCAAGTTCAAGGATCCATGTTCTATGTTCAAGCACATGTTTTTAGACACCTTGATATTTGAATGAGGATCCATCATTAAAAAAATTGGCTCAGACTGCAATATGATCTTGGGACCAAGGTTTCAGAAACACCACCTTGCTTAAGAATGCTTGGATCAACCAGGAGATCAAAGAAGAACTTAAACAATTCATAGACACGAATGAGAATGAAGACACTTTGGTCCAAAACCTATGGGATACAGCAAAGGCGGTCCTAAGGGGGAAATACATAGCCATCCAAGCCTCCCTCAAAAAAATTGAAAGTCCAGAATGTACCAGCTGTCTCTACACCTTAAAGAGCTGGAGAACAAACAACAAATCAAGCCAACACTATATGTAAGAAGGTAAATAATCAAGATTAGAACAGAGGTCAATGGGGTAGAAACCAGACATACAGTAGAATGTATCAATAAAACTAGAATCTGGTTTTTTGAAAGAATCCATAAGATTGATAAACCATTGGCCACACTAATCCAAAAGAAAAGAGGGAAAGCCCAAATTCATAAAATTATGAATGAAAGGGAGAGATCACAAGTAACACCAAGGAAGTAGAAACAATTATCAGAAGTTATTATCAACAGTTACATGCCAATAAGCTAAGCAACCTAGATGAAATGGATGCATTCCTCGAAAACTATAAACTCCCAAACTTGAATGAGGAAGAAATTGACAACCTGAATAGATCAATATCTAGTAACGAGATTGAAGTGGTGATCAAAAACCTCCCAAAAAACAAGACCCCAGGACCTGATGGATTCCCTGGGGAATTCTACCAAACTTTCAAAGAAGAAATAAGACCTATTCTCCTGAAGTTGTTTCAAAAAATTGAAGCAGAAGAAAAACTTCCTGACTCTTTCTCTTGACTCTTGATGGAAAAGCCAGCATTTCCCTGATCCCCAAACCAGGCACAACCCTACCAAAAAGGAGAATTTCAGACCAATATCACTGATGAATATGGACGCTAAAATTCTCAACAAGATCCTAACAAACAGGATCCAACAGCACATTAAAAAGATTATCCACCATGACCAGGTGGGATTCATCCCTGGGCTATAAGGATGGTTCAACATTCGCAAATCAATCAATGTGATAGAACAAATTAATAAGAGAAGAGAGAAGAACCACGTGGTCTTCTCAATTGATGCAGAAAAAGCATTTGACAGAATCCAGCATCTGTTCCTTATTAAAACGCTTCAAAGTATAGGGATAGAGGGAACATTCTTGAACTTCATCAAATCTACCTATGAAATACCCACAGCAAATATCATCCTCAATGGGAAAAAGCTTGTGTCCTTCTCGTTGAAATCAGAAACACGACAAGGAGGCCCACTCTCACCAATCTTGTTCAATATAGTATTAGAAGTCCTAGCAACAGCAATCAGACAACAAAGGGAAATAAAAGATACCCAAATTGGTAATGAAGAAGTCAAACTCTCTCTATTCGCAGATGACATGATTCTTTATATGGAAAAGAATCCACCCCCAAACTACTAGAACTCCTGCAACGTGGCAGGATACAAAGTCAATGTGCAGAAATCAGTGGCTTTCTTATACACTAACAATGAAAATACAGAAAGGGAAATTAGAGAATCGATTCCATTTACTAGAGCACCAAGAACCATAAGATACTTGGGAATAAATGTAACCAAAGAGGTAAAGGATCTGTAATTGAGGAACTACAGAACACTCATAAAAGAAATTGAAGAAGACACAAAAAGATGGAAGACCATTCCATGCTCTTGGATCGGAAGAATAAACATTGTTAAAATGTCTATACTGCCTAGAGCAATCTATATTTTTAATGCCATTCCAATCAAAATTCCACCAGTATTCTTCAAAGAGCTGGAGCAAATAATCCTAAAATTTGTATGGAATCAGAAGAGACCCCAAATCGCTAAGGAAATGTTGAAAACCAAAAATAAAATGGGGGGCATCACGTTACCTGATTTCAAGCTTTACTACAAAGCTGTGATCACCAAGACAGCATGGTACTGGTATAAAAACAAACACATAGACCAGTGGAACAGAGTAGAGAGCCCAGATATGGACGTCAACTCTATGGTAATTTAATCTTCGACAAAACAGGAAAAAATGTACAGTGGAAAAAAGACAGTCTCTTCAATTAATGGTGCTGGGAAAACTGGACAGCTATATGTAGAAGAATGAAACTCGACCATTCTCTTACACCATACACAAAGATAAACCCAAAATGGATAAAAGACCTAAACGTGAGACAAGAATCCATCAGAATCCTAGAGGAGAACGTAGGCAGTAATCTCTTCAATATCAACCACAGCAACTTCTTTCAAGATATGTCTCCAAAGGAAAAGGAAAAAAAAGCCAAAATAAACTACTGGAACTTCATCAAAATCAAAAGCTTCTGCACAGCCAAGAAAACAGTCAAGAGTAAAAAGAGGCAACGGAGTGGGAGAAGATATTTGCAAATGACAGTACAGACAAAAGGTTGATATCCAGGATCTATAATGAACTCCTCAAACTCAACACACACAAAATAGACAATCATATCAAAAAATGGGCAGAAGATATGGACAGACACTTCTCCAATAAAGACATACAAATGGCTATCAGACACATGAAAAAATGTTCATCATCACTAGCCGTCAGGGAGATTCAAATTAAAACTACCTTGAGATATCACCTTACACCAGTTAGAATGGCCAAAATTACAAGACAGGAAACAACATGTATTGCAGGGGATGTGGAGAAAGGGGAACCCTCTTCCACTGTTGGTGGCAATGCAAGTTGGTGCAGCCTCTTTGGAGAACAGTGTGGAGATTCCTCAAGAAATTAAAAATAGAACTTCCCTATGACCCTGCCATTGCACTCCTGGGTATTTAGCCCAAAGATAAAGATGTGGTGAAAAGAAGGGCCATCTGTACCCCAATGTTTGTAGGAGCAATGGCCACGGTCGCCAAACTGTGGAAAGAACCAAGATGTTTTTCAACAAACAAATGGATAAGGAAGATGTGGTCCATATACACTATGGAGTATTATGCCTCCATCAGAAAGGATGAATACCCAACTTTTGTAGCAACATGGACGGCACTGGAAGAGATTATGCTAAGTGAAATAAGTCAAGCAGAGAGAGTCAACTATCATATGGTTTCACTTATTTGTGGAGCATAACAAATAGCATGGAGGACATGGGGAGTTAGAGAGGAGAAGGGAGTTGAGGGAAATTGGAAGGGGAGGTGAACCATGAGAGACTATGGACGCTGAAAACTAATGTGAGGGTTTTGAAAGAGCAGGGGGTAGGAGTCAGGTTCCCAGTGGTGGGTATTATAGAGGGTGTGGATTGCATGGAGCACTGGGTGTGGTGAAAAAATAATGAATACTGTTATGCTGTAAATAAAAAATAAATTTAAAAAATAAATAAATAATTTTCTTTAAAAAAAGCCTGACCTTTAATCTACATTTTGCCCAAGATCATGTTCCAGCTTTAATATCATCTAATTGGTGGTGGGGGGGAGTGAAGCAGGGAAATTTTGAGCTTTTAGAAAGTAGGAGCTATAGTTTTGTATTTCACAGGGCCAATGAAGAAGTTGCAATGTGTTTCATTTTAGCTTATTTCAACAGGTTGAAAGCATTCAAGAGGGGATCTGAGAGGGCCACGAGATAGGGCCACAAGTTAGAATTCTGAAATTCTCCCTGGTCTGCAGCCTGTCAAGGCTGGAGACATTTAGCTCCATTCCTGCTGCTCCCACACCGTGCATGGTCACAAATCTACATTAATACTAATAACATTGTGCCTCTCAGAACTCCCCAGAGAGTTTGCTAAGTTCTGTTTGAAGTGATTCTGGAAGTCAGAAGCCATGTGCATTTCCCAACAGGTCCTCACCCCATTCACTGGGCCGTCTTTGTCAGGAACAGTGGAGTCTTGCCTCAAAGGGGAAATAATCTGGGCGCCTGGGGGGTTCAGTGGGTTAAGCATCTGCCTTCAGCTCAGGTCATGATTCCAGGGTCCTGGGATCCAGCCCCGCATCGGGCTCCTGCTCAGCCGGGAGTCTACTTGTCCCTTTCCCTGTGCCCTGCTTGTGCTGTCTCTGTCTCTCTCTCAAATAAATAAAATCTTTTAAAAAGTGGGAGGATGGGGGGGGCAGAATAACCGATAATCCTCCCACCTCTTCCAACAATCATGAATTCATGAATTCATGAATCAACTGGCATGAATTCCCCATTCCAGTGGAACAGATCTGAGGGTTTGGACAAATGGAAGTAATAGCTTTGTTTTTGAAAGGGGTGCAGAACGAGTCCAGACTCAGAGAACAAAAACTACTGCCTCTGCTAGGTAGGACTTCACTGTCTCCCCGCTTCTTGTGCCGGAGAGCTTCAGTCATTCCTGGGGCCCTAGAGGGTTACTGAATACAGGGTGAAACAGAAACCCTGTTTGTGTGCCTCCACTAGTGTTTGGGGAAGAGGGTGGAGCTAAGTTTTGTCATTCTCATCTGGCCTCTGCTTCTACTTTGTTTTTTGTTTTATTTTTTGTTTTTAAGATTTTATTTACTTATTTATTTTAGAGAGGGAGAGAGTGAGAACAGGGGGAGGGGTAGAGGGAGAGGGGGAATCAGGCTCCCTACTGAACAAGAAGCCTGATGTGGGGCTGATACCAAGACCCTGAGATCATGACCTGAGGCAAAGTCAAGAGTGGGACACTAGGCCCACTGAGCCCCCCAGGCACACGTGCTTCTGCTTTGCTTTAATTCAAGGTGAACTGGTCTGTGGTTCAGCACCCACAAGGGTCACTGCCTCCCTTGGATGTATGTGTCAGTTTCCCCTGATGCTCTGCTAGTTCTAAGTCCTACCAGCCTCGGGAGGCTGGAGTCAGGGTGGTCTCATCCTCACCATTTAGCCCACAGTCAGTCACCCCCCTCACACCACATGGTTGACATCAGTAGTTTTCTAGACTTGCTTCGTCTGACTCCCAAGAAATGGTCTGGTGTTGAGGAGTTAGATTTTGGTTCTATGCCTGGTTCTGTCCGTTAGGATCCCGAGTCCATCCAACTACCCCATTTCATGCCAGGCTTGGAAAAGATAGCTTAACTCTCTCGACAGCAGCTGCCACTCTAAGGAAACATAAAGGATTCAGTCATACTGGTCACTTGGCACTCCGCAGATCACTATTTCCCAATCTGCAAGCACATCAGGGCATTTGGTGCATCAGGAAGACACTCTGAGAGGTGCCACGGCCTGGGGTTTCCTCATTGCCATTGGCTTCCGGTCTCTGCTCTCTCTAGCTGCTGTCACTGCAACTACATCTTGTTCTTCAACCTGATGTCATAGCCAGAAGTTTAGAGGTTCTTAGTCGGTAAGGAGTCTTCTGGAGCAGAGGGCACTCACTGAGCTAGGCAAGGTCAAGATCTATCACAACTGGGAGGCGGGTTGGGGTGATGGTCAGATCCAAGGGCACTGCTGGGAGGCTGCCTGCCTTCTCCACCCAGTTCTGGCACCTGTGGGTTCTGTGACATGGGCAGATCTGAAATCTCTCTAAGCCTTGGGGTTTTTTTATCCATAAAGTGAGGATGATAGGACCCACTTGATGGAGTTTCTTTGAGATTTAAAGAACACACCCCAGGCATTTAGAAACTTTCTCTGCACAAGCTTTAGCACTCAGTAGATCTTAGCTGTTGCTAGTTTTAACAATGTTTTAAATAATATAACATTTGAAGATATAAAATCATCTTCAACCCAACAGCAAAAGCATGGGAAGCTATTTAAAATCTCCAAAAGTAAAGCTCTAAATTTCTAGAAGTCGGTCATTAATTTGTTACAGCTCTCTGATGTTACTTTCTGGCTCATATAGTGAAAGGACTGACCTGTTTCTTGCTTTGTAGGTCATTTAATCCTTCCTGTAAACCCTGCAGGGTAGGCTACATTATTATTCTAATTTCACCCACAAGGAAACCAAGAGACAAAGCTGCAAAATAACTTGCCCAAGGTCAGATATCTTGTCTGTGGTGAGGCTGGACCTCAAAGTCAGGTCACATTGGGGATGGGGAGGGTGTCATAGGAGGGTCAGTCTGGACAGCCATGAGGTTGTTCTGCCTTGGAAGAAGTAATTTAAGCCCTGCCAAGGAAGAGATCACACATTTAAGTGTGCAACCTTCCCCTTTGGGTATCCACAAGAGAAATAATCCCATCCCTGGAAGCCCATCTTCCTCCTCTCTGCTCACTGTTCTTGTTTGTTTTGTGGGAGGCCGGTTAGAGTAGAGAATAATGCCCATTTTCCCTTTGCTGTGGCTTGGACACCTGTCCAGGTATCTTGGCAATTTGCAGGTAAGCAAAGACTTAGCATGATTCAAAACCTTTTATTAAAGGACAACCAAAACAATAAGTCTTGGTGCTTGATGAAATGTCTTGCAAGAAATGGATTGGGTCAAAGCACTTTCCATGCGAAGAATGGATTTCCACGCTCAGAATTAGCTCACTATGTTTGTTTGCTCCCTTCTACAGTTTCTCAGTGTCCCTAGGATGTCCGTCCAATTTTCAGTAGGGCACTATTTCCATTTCTTAAGCAATGTTGATGTATAAAATTAATCTGTGATTATTAAATGTCTTATGTCAGGCATTCCCACGATGTGGCTGGTTTTAACAACAACCTTTTGTTTGATCTGTGGAACTTTAAATGCTGGTAGATTCTTTAATTTGGAAAATGAAGAGAATCCTGAAGTGTGGATGAATATTGTAAGTCATGCCAAGTTCCAAAGGACATCACATAAGGCAGATGCATGGTCTTGTGAGAGCAGAAAGTCTCAAATAAGGGAACAGATAAAACATAGGTGATATGTGAGGTTTCTCTGAGAGTCAAGCTAGGGAGAACTTCCCTTTTGGCTGAGTAAATAACACTTTCCAGTAATGTGAAGCAAAAAAGAATTTATAGGCAATGTCCTTATTTGAATTTATATTTTTAAAATATTAAAAATTTCTATTCTAAGCCCCTTGGATATTATATATGACCACCTTCTCTGCAATCAAAAGGGGTCTCCAGAATTAGCTGGAGAACATAGTTATGTTAGAAAAATGGGTCAATACCTAATACCATCTCTACCCAACTACCCACCCCCAAATTTGCCAATAGCAGACATTTTTAATATCCTGCTAATTTTTTTTAAATCAAGACTTTACATAGTAAATTGATTTTGCAGTTACCTGGGGCTACAGATTTCAGATAATTCACCCCAATAAGTACACACAAGATACTTTGTTCTAGTTCCTTCCAAAACCTTTTGGAGAAGATGTAGAGCTAATGTCTGTGTTTTCACCGGGCAGAGTGAGATCATCACCTATAATGGCTACCCCAGTGAAGAGTATGAGGTCACCGCTCAGGATGAGTACATCTTCAGTGTCAACAGAAATCCCCATGGATGAAGAGATGCCCGGAGCCCAGGTATGAGATGCGTCTATCCTGCGAAGGCGACAGCATATCACTACACCTTAGGACTGGCTTTCCACTGAGAGAATGACTGGTTTATCAAACTTGGTTCAATTCTTAGATTAGTCTTTAAACAGTTAAAGGGAGTCTCCTTCTTTTCCAATTTTCTGAAGACGGCGAAGAACCTAAAAATATGAAGGGCAAGACAGATCTTGTTGACAGCAAACAGGCACGCTTGCTGGGGGTGTGAATGCAAAGGCGGGACCAACATTTCTTTCCTTCAGGACTCATTTCTCATGCAAAAAATTGCTGCATTCCAGGAAAGGGATTTCCTCACTCGCAAAGAGGTTGGCTGGGTTGCATGAAGTCTCTCCTGCCCCCTTTAGAATCAATAGGCCCCCTTTGGCAGGACTAAAAAATCAAATTAGATGACCCTGATGCTTCTGAAACATTTTCCAGGTAGGAAAATTGGAACATTCTTCCTATATTTTGATCAGAGGGACACAAGTATTGTGGGAGGAAGGAGCATGGTGTTGATATGGCCTAAATTCTAGCATGAACAGTCAGCCACGCAAAAGCAGAGGAAATTACTCTTTAAGTAGGGACAAGTCACTGCAAAGCTCAGGATGAGTGAAGAACAGAGAAGAAGGAGCAGAGTATCTGGGAAGACAGGAGGGCAAATACTTTACCCCATCACTGAACTTGTCTGCCCTGCCATTCATATTCAGAGGTGGCTAAAATCGCCATTCGACTTCTGTCCTCCAAAAAAGAAAGGCATAATTCTAGAGATTCAGAATGAAAATTGAGAGTGGGAAAAAGGTGAGGGTAAGAGACAAGTGGCAGAAGTCGCAATTGACTCTGTGATCATTAACAAATCAGTTTCTTGGACAAGTTCCTCTTTAGAATGTATTTGACCAAAAATTATTCATCCCGTATCTGAAATTCAGATCAACGCCATCCTAAGTCTTCCTGTTAATCTTTGTTTTCTTTCTTTCTTTCTTTCTTTCTTTCTTTCTTTCTTTCTTTCTTTCTTTCTTTCTTTTTTTTCTAAATCTGGCAACACCAGGCTTGGAGGGAGGGGGCTGGGAAGCATAAAAGGAGGGCATTTTTCTCCTTTCCAAGGATGAAGAATTTGGGGAAGGTTTGGAGTTAAGAACCATGGGTTAAGTGTATTATTCTAAAAACTTTACATTAATTTATATCTGAGAAACCTCTCAGCATCCCTAAGAGGTCAGTACTATGAATAGTTACCATTTTACAGGTGATGAACCTGAGCAGGCTGTGTAACAGGCTCAAAGTCACACGCACATAGCGAGTGATGGAATCAGGACTCAAACCCAGTCAGCTCCATAGCCTGTGCTCTTAACGCACTAAATTATGGTGCCTTTTGGAACCTTCTGCATTGGTTCACCTCATCTCCCTGAATACCCTCCCCCTCAAGAATTTGACAGTCATCAGAGGGATGTTAAGCTGACTCTATTATATTTGGGGTTTTCAAATGCTCTCTGGTGGGCAGAGGCTGGGGATTTGGCTAGAAGCTTGGAGAGGAAATCAGTCACTGTCCACTTATGCTCCCATCCTCCTCCTCCCTGGAAGAGGCAAGGGATTCCATTTTCCTGTCGTTGCCAGACCCCTGAGATATGCAAATGTGAATTCCTAGAGCTGGGAGCACAGTTTACAAGCACCCACTGCGGTGTGAAAAAGAACTGGGCTTGTGTCCTGGTTCTGCATCTTGTTAACCAGGTGGCTCCTTGGGAAAGGTACTTCACTACCTTAAAGCTCAGTTTCTGCAGCTGCAAAATGAGGATCCTTAAAGTAGTAGCTACTTGGTAGAGGTATAATGAGGCCATAACAAGCTCCTGCATGTTCATCCATCAGCACAGCACATGCTTGGGAATAATAAACATGCTTGAGAAACTTACACGTGACTCTCCCCCTCTACACCAATAAATGAAAAGGGGAAAGGTGAATGCTGGTCTTGGATTTTGCTTCTTCTGGTGTGGGGTGTATATGTGGGAGGGGTTTCTATCATGTTCTGAGATGTTCTCTTTATCATAAGTTATATTCTCTCCCCTCTCTCTCTTCTCCCTTCCTCCTTGCAGGATCCCGGCCAGTCGTGTATTTGCAACATGCCTTATTTGCAGACAATGCCTCTTGGTTGGAGAATTATGCCAATGGCAGCCTTGGGGTCCTTCTAGCAGATACAGGTTATGATGTCTGGATGGGAAACAGTTGGGGGAACACTTGGTCAAGAAGACACAGAACACTGTCAATCACTAAAGAAAAATTCTGGGCCTTTAGGTAAGCCTCACCTAAGAAAAATCATGTGGAAAATTGGAGACAATTTATTTGAATATAATAGTGTGGGTGATATTAATACTAATCCATAACATTGGAAGGCACATAGTTCCTTGTAGTTTCTACTAATATCTCAAAGCAAAGAAACAGCAGGAATTTAGATTTCCACTGATTGGCCCACAAGTTAGTTACATCATTTTAACGCAATGGTTTTTTAACATCCAATTTTATCCAATACTATACTATATAAATATATCCCAAGAGACAGCTCAGGGAATTACTGTGACCAGGGCACACACTCATTCAATCAATGTTTGCTGAGTGTCTCCTGTATGTACAGTTATAGGCTCTGAGTACTCAAGAGTGAGAAAAGTGCCTGACTTCGTGAAATGTCTATTCATTCTAGTGCAGCTAATCCAGGTCTTTTCTCTTGGACAGAGATGGTCTGTGCCAGTACTGTATTTTATTTAGAGAAATTCTGGTTGTAACTGTAGTAGATACCATTTTCAAGAGAACCCCAAAGCAAGGTTTTTAAAACCTTGCTGATGGGCCATAGAGAACAATCTCCTCATATGCTACCTCCTTGTTTTACTGAAAGTATTTCTGCTGTCACCAGAGGACAGGCTGATTCTTGCAAGATATTTCCCTGTTCGTGGCTAAGCTCCCTGTTGGTTTGCAAGCCTACTGCTAGAACAGAGTGTGCTTTCTTACCATGCTAATGAAATATTCAGCACCCGCTGGCAGGTGGGGAATCAAGGAAGGGTAGAATAAATTGTTAGGGTCAGAGCCTTTGGGCAGGAACAAACATCAGGAAATATTTTGTGTCACTGCCCCTTGTCAGGGAGCTTGGAACTTGTTTGCTGTAAGACATCACAAGAATTTTCTTATACTTGGGAATGTCAGTTTACAGATTTCCTTACATGTCCTTTTGATAAGCAACCCTCGAGCTCATAGGCTACCTACAGCTACTGAGTATTTTGAAGGTCTTTTTGTTCTCCTGCGTGAATGCCAGCTGAACTAGTGCTGTGGCATTTTGGTAGATATGGAACATGTCTCTGATACAGGAAGAAACATCAACAGCAGGTGCACCTGAGTCATGCCTTGCCTGTCATCCAGTCCCTTGAGCAGGCCTGCTCCCAAATGGGCATGATGATCATTTCACAGATGAGCAAACTGAAGCTCAGAGCGTTTAAGTAATGTATCAAGAGTTTTTCAGCCAGAGTCATGATCTGCCTCCAGTTCTGCTTCTAAAACTGAGTGTTCTATAGCCTGAAGGTCTGGAAGGGCTCTGTGGCTGTTTGAAGAAGAGGCAGGCCGAGCAGGGGAAGGGGGAGGGGATGGGAGGAGGAAGGGGAGGACAGGCCTTCAGACCATACACACAAGGCTGAAATCAGTCCTGCTATTAGACAGTAACACACAGAAATGCATCAAACGGAAGCTACTCTAGCCCACGTGTAATTGGATGAAGAATTAAGTGCCCACCAGCATTCTGGGCATGAAAAATAGGTGAGCGGGTGCTCTGAATGTTCAACTTGATGGCAAGTACTTACGAGCCCCTGTTTCATTTTGCAGTTTTGATGAAATGGCCAAATAAGATCTCCCAGAAATAGTAGACTTAATTGCAAATAAAACCAGTCAACAGAAGATGTATTTCATCGGGCACTCCCTTGGCACTACCATAGATAGGTTTACAAATGTCAATGTTTTACAAGGGTCAAGGCCTCACAGGCGTTCACCTTTCTTGAATTTCAGAAACTGTGTGTCAAGCAAATCTTTCTTCCATTTCTGGTTACAACAGCACTTTTGTAATGGTGATAGAATTTCCATGTGCCCCAAATCTAACATATTTCCAAAGAGTAAGTTTCTAGGTCCCTTCTGCACAAAACTAGTAAGGCCTAATGACATGAAATATCCCTGAAAAATAAGTACGTGTTGATCATATCTTCCTCCCAACCCATTTGGGATTTTAAAAAATAGTAAAAGAGTGAGGTTATACTTACATTTAAATGAATTGAAAATAATACGATCACTTTTTTTAAAAAAGATTTTATTTATTTATTAGAGAGAGAGAGAACAGATGAGAAGGGGCGGGGCAGAGAGAGAGGGAGAAGAAGACTCCCAGCTGAGCAGGAAGCCCAATGCGGGGCTTAATCCTGGGACTCCAGGATCAGGACCTGAGCCAAAGCAGACATTAACCAACTCAGGCGTCCCTATGGTCACTTTTTTTTTTTTTAGTTGATACACAAAAGCATATATAAACTGGGTTTATCTATTTAACATGCAATTTAGTATTTATGGACTAGCAATTTAATGTAAGTACTATGTAGAAAATGTTTAGAAGTCCAAGATCCTTCTCTTTGAAAATGTACTTCCTAATGATTTCCTAGATCTTTTCAGAGAAAATAAAAAATCCAGCTCCAAATAAAAATTTAGAGGAATCATTATATGAATATTGTGAATTTGTTAGTGATCTTCCACTAAAGCTTCCAATTTTAAGGACACAGATTCAAATTAGGTCCATCTGAACACCCCCTTCCACCCCCAGTGAGGGTGTTTGGGCATGTGGAGGAACCAGATGGAGAAGGAATGGCTTGAATAGGGTCTAGAAAGTGGGCAGGATGCAGATGTGCTCTTACATCTGATCTGCAAAGAAAACAGAAAATATCTGATCAGCATTGCTCTGCCTTGTATGTAGGGCATGAATTTTTCAGTGGGCATCTTCTGCATTTGGGGCAGAGCAATTTTTGTTATGTGAGAAGGATCCACTCTTCACAAGACATTTAGCAACCCAGTCTCCGACTCACACTGCTGGTCAGTGTGAGCACAGAACAACTCACCTCCATATACTTCAAGAGATCTTCTACAGGAAGTGTTAGACCAATATACAAGTTTCAATCTTTGTATCAATTGCTCAGCCAATTAATACAAAGTCAGTTCTTTTTCTGGCCAAGATGGTTTTAGTGTTTCAATAAGACTTTCAGGGAGGGGGAAAAAAAAAAAAAAAGCAAGCGTGTGTGTACACACGCACACACACACACACACACACGCTTACACACAGTGGGGGGCCCAGAAAGGCATCTCAGAGAACCAAAATACACAGATAGACCACATCCTTGCCCATGCAGTGCTCCTCTCCACCCTTATCTTCATGGGGCTTGAAATGCTTGCTATGCTGTTGCTGAAAAGTCAGAGCGGATAGAGATGGCTGGTCCTTACCAGGACCACAGGGGACTAAGAGAAATCAGGGAACATTCTAGAGGTCGGTCAGCACCCAGTAAAGCCCTGGAAGGGATGACATCTCTGCACTGTGAGAAAAAAGCAACTGCGGGATCACTGGATAATACCGCATCAAGAACTGATGTGTTTCCCTCCCGTGAACCGACTATTTACTTCTGGAAGCTCTGTGACTCATCCTGGCATCTCAGGGTTGGGGTAAAATGACAGCATTGCCAGTGCTTAGCCCACACTGGGGGGTGAAGCTGTCCCCGAGACTCCTCGGCAGTGGAGGCTCACTCAGTTTATCCCTCACTCTCCCCAGAGAAATTGAATTGTCTAGAATACAAGAAAAATGGACATGAGAGCAGACAGGACTAAGGGCATATTATCTTCACAGAAACTCAGAAGAGTTTCTCAGTTCACCCGTGGGATTATTGCAACAGAAGGAAAAAGTGTCAAAGCAGAATCCCACTTTTGTTAGTAGAAACCCTGCCTCAGTATTTTCCAATTTTTACAAGATTGTCTTGTCTCCTGTTCTCTTAGGGTTTGTAGCCTTTTCCACCATGCTGGAACTGGCACAAAGAATCAAAATGAATTTTGCCTTGGGTCCTGTGGTCTCATTCAAATACCCCAAGGGCATTTTTACCAGTTTTTTTCTACTTCCAAATTCCATAATCAAGGTAGGCTCCTCATTGTTGCCAAAATGTCTCTGAGGATCCCATTTTGGATCGTAGATCCTTACTATTTTAAAGTCTATTATGAAGCAATAGTGGGAAAGTAGGAAATTTACATGAAATCTGTAGAAACCAGACTCTGTGACCATGTGCTGTGTGTGAGTGTGTATGTGTGTGTGTGTGTGTGTGTGTACCCATGTACATGTCTACGATTCCCATACATAACTTACTATACTCAGATCTATGAACAGATCTGGATTGTCAGAATTTCGAGATGAAGTGAGCACAGTGTAGCTAAACATCCACTCAAGTTTTCTTGTTCCATTCTTATTCCACTGGGCAGGTCAGTAAATTCACAATGCCCAAATGAAAGACATTTTTCAAGTTCCCGATAATCCCTGACATTTCTGACTTTAATATTAGATGAGCCTGAATACGACAACCCCTTCCTGTAGGGGGGTTTGCTTTAATTTACCAAGGCTATGATTCCAAAATCTAAATGTCTAACAGCTCAATTATTTGTTCAGAATTTATTGGTTATTTTCCAAGGTTGAAGATGTAGTTTGGTTGCCAATTGTGAATTTGGGACTTTATCCATCAGAAGTCTTTTATATATTTTTTTCTGTTTGCTTTTTCTTTTTCTAAAAAGGTCATTGCCATGATAAACATAGTATTTTGGCAAAATTGCCCCTTCAATTTGGGGTGTCAGCTAAAATGGACATGGGCCAAAATGAAATCAAGTAGACTGATAAGGGCTTCACAGTAATTCACACGTAAAATGAGGCCTGGGTTTAAGGTGAAGGAGTGAGAATGGGAAAAAAAATTATTTGTGGGCGAACACAAGGATGAATTTCCATAGAACCTAATGATTGGTTGCATAGTTTATTGTGTTGTTTACTATAAGCTCAGATGATGCAAGTTCCCTTTTGTGGGGTTGATGGTTCTGTTGCCAAAATGTGACTAACATCAGTTAGTTTGGGATGTTTTCTACATTTGGGTAGAGTTGAGCAGACAAAATAGTTACATTACATTGGGAGGCAGATACGTCTGTCTCTATATCATTTTTATAATATATGGCTTTGTGGGCATAGGTAGGGTCTGAGGCTTATCTCAGTTTCCTATAATTGACTGTCAGATTTCTTGCCCCTTTCAGTGCCATTCCCTGATACCTCCAACCACTTCATGTCTGTGGCCAGAAACTCCAGTCTTTCCAACTGGGCGCCCCGCTCGCAAGCTTACTCTCTCAAACCCTACACGTTTTAACTGTACTGCATCCCGTGATTTCAAGTATTTTCTGTCCAGTGGTCCCCTTCCCTCAGTATGAACACCATAGTCTACTTTCCAGTCCAAGAGCTGGCTCCACTGGGACACTGCTAAAAAGACAGTGTGGCCATGGGTAGTAGGGGAAACCCTGCTTTTCCTTCCTAGTCAAGGCAATGTCTAGCCTTAAGGAGAAAATGTTCTGGCTCTCTTGCCAGTTAATGAGAAATGAGAAACACAGGCAATCACTGATTGGACGGGATAGGGGAGCTCCACCATGGAGAAGTGAATTTGGAGTTGAAGAGCCTGACTGCAATCTCTTTTTAAATGATATTTGTTGATCTTCCCTGCATAGAGATGGATTCATAAGTAGTTCCTTTTCCCAAGTGACTTAGTCTCCTTAGCAGAAACACCAAATACAAATGGAAATAGATCTCTAAGAATCCTTATTCCTGGGATGAAGGGAATGTCAAGAAGCCAGAAATCAGTTCTTGAAAGGATAATTATTGTTTATTTTCACAGGGTATTTTTGGTACCAAAGGTGTATTTCTAAAGACAGGAAAGGAACCCACTCTCAAAATCTGCAACAATAAAATATTATGGGTGATATGTAGTGAATTTATGTCCTTACAGGCTGGATACGACAAGAAAAATATGAATATGGTATGTACAATGATTATGGGGCCATTTGATGCTTTAAGAGATTCTAGCTTTTTTAGACTCACTTTGGTGGATCTATCACGCTGCATAAACAAATGTGGTTCTCTAAACTGTAAAGGCAGAGATTTGCTATGCCTAGATTGAGTATTCAATGGTGCATGATTATGAGAACTGGGGGGGGGGAGTATGTGGGTTCATCCTTCCATCCATGGTCATATTAGGAAAACAGATGTCCATCATGAGTTTTGCACATTCCCTATCAGCCACCATTACTATAGTTAATGAGATTTTAGAAATGATACCCTGCATTAAAAAAAAAAAAAAATCACAGAAAAGAAGAGAAGTCCATATAAGTATACAGCTTATTTCCTTTGTGCCTTCCTTTGATGGGTGACTTTGGCCTCAGTTAAAACTCCCCACTTAACTTGGAAAGCACAAGACAAAATGGAACAGAGATAGAACTCTTCTCCCTCAAAAGATGGGCAAGGCTGCTTCATCAACTCTTTGTTTCCTGTTATGGAGAATTCAAGGAGGAAGTGTGTACATCTGCGGGGTACTGTGGTTGGATGGCTAGTTCTGTCCCATTGCATATGACTGCCAGCAAGGCTGATACAGTGAAGCCAGTCCCCAAATGACTGTTCTCGCCAGCCCATCCTACTCCTATTCAAGAGGCGAACTTGAACCAAACCAAAATAAGAGAAGGACCATTGTTCAAAGTTTGCTTATTCAACAATAAATATTTTCAATAGATTACTTTCCTTCTGAAGAGTTCTAAGACATAGGATTCCCATTACTAGTATATCTCTATAATTTTCATCTCTATAATGTTTACAAAGACCAAAGCACAGTGCATCTGAAGTGATTATATTTAGCTTTTCTTCTGCAATATTTTATTTTAGCCTCAAAAAAGCCTGGCACAGTATGATTTTTGTATCTTTTTTTTATTTTATTTTATTTATTTATTTGGCAGACAGAGATCACACGTAGGCAGAGAAGCAGGCAGAGAGAGAGAGAGAGAGAGAGGAGGAAGCAGGCTCTTTGCTGAGCAGAGAGCCTGATGTGGGGCTCGATCCCGGATCCTTGGGATCATGACCTGAGCCGAAGGCAGAGGCTTTAACCAACTGAGCCACCCAGGCGCCCCTGATTTTTGCATCTTCATTTAATAGGTGAAAATACAGAAACCCACAAGTTGTCCAAAGTCACCAAGCTTATAATTAACAGAGTTAAGTTCCAAAGCTAAGGTGGTGGGATGTGCCCGTCAGGGACCATGCACACCCACGCACATGCGCACAACACCCCTCCAAGTCCCGAAACCCCACTCGCAAATTATCCTGGAGCTAGTGCAGGATTGCGCTAAAGCAACCCATGCTTTTACTCATAGTCAGGTGCCTGACATGAGCTCTTCTTTACCTACGTGATTTAGCCTCATTATTTCTCAAACCCCATCTTGGTTTGCTACTCTTAGAACACTCGTTCTCTGCTTCTGCGAGGTATCGTTCCTTTCCCTGGGTGATTTCTGCTATAATATGTTTTCTTTCCCTCCAGAGTCGAATGGACGTGTATATGTCACATGTTCCCACTGGATCATCAATGCAGAACATCCTGCATATAAAATAGGTAGTGTCTTTGCCATGGAAGGACTCTTCGATCTTATTTCAGCACATCTGAAAGGACAGAGTTAGCAGGTCTAACCCCTAGAAGTTTTGAAACTGGCTTCTACTTTGTCTCCATCACCATCTCTGGTTTGATTTTCCCAGATTGTAAGGAAAAGGGCAAGTTATGGTACAGACCAAGTATGTGACAAAAATGAACCCAGTCTTAGATGGGAGCTTGGAAAAAAGACCCTGAGCTGAAGCAGGAGGTAACCAGGAAAAGCCTCATGGGATCGAACCTTCCTGGACAGAGAACTACCTGAGCTTTGACTTTCCCCTGAGGAGTCCTGATTTTCCCTTAGCTGTCCCTTCAAACCAAGGGCAGTCATTGCTTCCCTTTCTGCTGGCCTTGTGCTTCTAGAGGTAAAAATGTATTTCTATCCTTCTAATGACCCAGGAGTCTTATTTTCTTCCCAGGGCACAGTGGTTTTCTAAGATTTACTGTTAACAATTGTGATTCTTACTCTGATGATTTTTTCCAAAAAACATGTATTTCAGCTTTACAGCTCTGATGAATTCAGAGCTTATGACTGGGGAAGTGAAGCAGAGAACATGCATCACTACAATCAGGTGAGCTGTTTGGAACGGCCCCAGAAGGGTGGTTTTGAGACATTATAATAAGAAATTATTGGAGGGTGAAAAGAATCCAACCTGACAATTGTTGGCATTCCCACTGACAGAGCTTTTTAAAAAGTGACTAATTTAAATATGCGTTCATTGCAGAACATCTAAAAATAAATAGGCTAGAAATAAAAGAGGCATGTCCAAAGGAATTAATATAATGTATAATCCCTCCACTCACAAAACACAAGATGTATCAATATTTTACTGCATTTATCCCAGTCTTCTCAATGTTGCTGCTTTCACACAATTTTTAATCTTGCTTTTTCATGTACAGTTATGCAAGACCTAGCCCATGCCATGGAGGTGGTTTTTAACATATTTTTCGTTGACTGTATAATAATGAAAATTGTTTTTTAAAAATCTATAAAAGTATACAGGGAAAATGAATACCCAGTTCTCGATACCAACAGAAAAAAATATAGGATCCTACATGAAAATTATAAGAATATTATCCACCCATGATGAGTTGAGCCATTAGCCACTTTTTGTTGTTGTTGTTGTTTATTAAAAGATTTCATCTATTTCCTTGACGGAGAGAGAGAACACAAACAGGGGAAGCAGCAGGCAGAGGGAGAAAAAGAAACAGGGCCTCTGCAGAGCAGGAGGACCCCAATGTGGGACTCGATTCCACTGACCCTGGGATCATGACCTAATCCGAAGGCAGTTGCTTAACCAACCAAGCCGCTCAGACACCCTTTAGCCTCTTTTTCCCATCTGATATTTCACACTAAACTTTGTTGACTCATCTAGGCCCTCTATTCCTGTGATAAATCCTGTTGCCACCATTTCTTTTCTCACATTCAGGTGCTGGGCTTCTCCATATGAATCAGACACATTAAATTAAATTTTCCCAATGTTTTCCCAGACTGATGTATTGAAGGCAATTTATTTGTGCAAATATAGACCAATTACATTGTTTCTAAGCATCGAAACAGTCAATCAGACTAACCGATTTCTCCATTAGTGAATGGATTGAATTGTGGGACAAATGATTCTACTAGCCCTAAGGACAACTTAAGAGAGCTATGTATATTTTTATTATTTTTTAAGCTTGATTAAGGTGTAATTTACATACAATGAAATTCACAAATTTTCCAATTCAGTGAGTTTTGGCAAACACACTCATTTGGGTAACCATGCCATAATTTAGATATAGAAGTTACCACTATGCCCAGATGTTTTCCCCTGCCCCTCAGACTATATATTCACAGATGAATATATTTGCAAATGCTTAGAATAAGGCCAAGGAAAAAAGAAAAACAGAAAAACAAAAACAAAACAAAATAAAATAAAAAAAAACAGCCACAACAAATGTGAAAAGAATTACCTTCAGAAAGGAGAAGAAAGGCAGACTGAATGGGGAGAATGTGAAGGAATTAGGGAGACTCTCAATTTGGATTTGACATAATTCTTTTTTCTTCCATTATTTTTTTAAAATATTTTTATTTATTTATTTGACAGACAGAGATCACAAGTAGGCAGAGAGGCAGGCAGAGAGAGAGCGGGAAGCAGGCTCCCCGCTGAGCAGAGTCTGATGTTGGGGGGGCTCGATCCCAGGACAGAGAGATTTTAAGGCAGAGGCTTTAACCCATTGAACCACCCAGGTGCCCCTCTATCATTATTTTTAATGGGCATATTATACTTATAAATTGTTTCCATTTACAAGAAAATAAAATAAAAATTTCACCCATACACTTAAGACCATTGTTAGTCAAGCTCTTTCTTTTTCAGCTCTATTGAGGCAAAATTGACAAAATTGTAAGATTGAAGGATACAACGTACTGACTTAAGTGTGTGGGAGGGTCAGTGTCCTTAGAATTTCTCCATGGTTCGCTGGTTCCATCTGAGTCCAGGCTGAGCCTGTTTGCTTTGAGTATGATTTTAGGTCACTTGAAGTTAATTTCTATTCTATTCTAGCCTCATCACTTTGTCATCTTCTTAAGTTCCCAGCCCAATCTTTGAGCCTGTTGCATTTTATCGAGAATAAGGAGATTCACTCATGTAAGCTCCACGAGGGTAGAGATTTTCTTCTGTTTTGTTCACCAGATGTTTTATCACCTGGGAGAGGCCCTGGCACTTCGTGGGCCCTTAACATCTACTTGTTGCATGAATAAAATTTCTTAAAGTCCCTCTTATGCATCTTAAAATGTCGCTGTCCCCTTCTCTTCTTCCTTCCTCTTTCAGAAAATGAAGACCCACTTATTTCCCAAGTTTGTGGGCCTGTGCCCTTGGCCCCATCTCTTCTTATCTCCTCTTCTTCCTGGTTCCCATTACACTCTTTTTTTTAAAGATTTTATTAAATTATTTGACAGACAGAGATCACAACTAGGCAGAGCGGCAGGCAGAGAGATGGGTAAGCTGGCTCCTTGCTGAGCAGAGAGCCCCATGTGGAGCTCGATCCAAGGACCCTGAGATCATGACCTGAGCCAAAGGCAAAGGCTTAACCCACTGAGCCACCCAGGTGCCCCTCCCATTACACTCTTAAATGAACTGCTGTTCTTTATGAAAAACAAAAAAGCCTTCCATCAACCTATGGATTCTATCACTCATCATTCCAACGCTCTCAATTTAATCAACATTTTTTTAAATATTTGAAAGGACTGAGTTTCTCCATTTCTTTCCCTCTTCCATTCACTCCTGAACCCCAGAGCTGGAGTTTGGGTCTTCATCTTTCTATTACAGCTACTGTATTTAAAGTCACTTGTGCCTTTTGATTGCCACAATCCAGTGGCCTGCTCCAATGCATGTCCTGTGAGCTCCCAAGGCACCTTTGCCATTCACTCCCCCAACACAGACTTCCATAATGTGGTGATCTTGAGTTTTCCCTTCTCTTTCTGATTATTTCCCTCATCCTCCATCGCCACTGGCTGCTTTCTATCGCCCCCATTCACAAATGATCAGCCTTCCTCCTCTCTCCCTTTCTCCATTGGAGAATGTAGTCCTAACCTATAGCTTCAACTATCCCTTCTCTGGACCATCCCTGCTGCATGTCTAGATTGTTCCAGAATCTACCTCCAGCCTATTCCTTCCTCAAGGCATCTCAGACCGATGGTCCTTACAGTTACCCTCAGACAGAACTCTGAGAAATGACCCTGCCTCATCCTCCCAAACTTCTGAAAGATGTCAAAATATCTTAGGTTGGCCCTTCACTATCTGTCTCCAATCTTCTATCCTCCTGCATTCTCTCACACAGTTTCATCCCGGGGTTCTCTGGACAGCTTGCCATCCTGACCATGGTGTACATGTTCTTGCTACCTGCTAGGAAGCCCTCTCACCCTCATCCCTATGTGACAGAATCCAACGGTCCCTCCAGAGTCATTTCAGATGATTCCTCTTCCTCAGAAGCCCACAGGCGGAAGTTGTGTCTTCTTCACCTTCACTGCCATTGTATTTGGGGAGTGTTTAGTGGCATTTGACATACCCTACTTTGTAGGCAAATGTCTGTTGACCTATCTTACGTCCTTCCTTCATGCTCCTTGAAGATGCAGACCATTGCAGGTGTTCTTTCTACTTCCCTCGGTGCCTGACAGAGCTGCACTTGTAGTCAATGCTGAGCCCAGTAGCTGAACCCAGCAGTTGCTGTGAGGAGATTTCACTCACAAATGCTCTTTCTCTTCCATAGAGCCGTCCCCTGCTCTATGACTTGACTGCCATGAAGGTGCCTACTGCTATGTGGGCTGGGGGCCATGACGGCTTTGTGATGTTCCGGGATGTGGCCAGGGTAATCCCCCAAATCAGGAATCTCCAGTACTTCGACCTCTTGCCTGACTGGAACCACTTCGATTTCATCGGGGGCCTGGATGCTCCCCAGCGAGTGTATAGTAAAATCATAGTCTTGATGAAGTCATATTCCTGATGGCAAGGAATTCCTTTTTGTTAAAAGTTGCTTGCCAGACCAGGGTAGGCTTTGGGAAAGAGACTGATCAGCAGGGAGGCCTCCTCTGGCGTCCTTCCACTCATTTGTGTTGCTAAGGGTTTCCCTTACCCACCATCCCCACTAGGAGTTATTTCAACTGTGTTGCTCACCAGCTGAGAAATCTCCAACCTTCCCCCCTCAGTCAGAGGAGGCCCCATTTTTCACCTCTGCGAAATATGCCCATGGGAGAGTAGTTCAAAGAGGCCTTTTTCTTTCCTCATTAATGTCAATTTCTTAAAAGGAGAGACTTTGCAAAGGCAGCCATTTGGAAATATATTTGGGGAGGCAGTGATCTTCTGACCTACCTGTAATCACCGTTAGTGCCAGAGACATGACGGCCATCTGTAAACAGGCCATGAAAATAAGCTCTGGCCCACATCCAGTAGGAAAGAGAACATCACGCTGGAAAAGACTAACAAAATGGAAGTATTCCCATGAAGGACTAGGTAGAATATGCTGAATTACTGATTATTCTGAAGGTACAACACATAAGAAGTAAATCTCTCACATCTTGCCCTAAAGATAAGTTAAACTGATCACCAGCAGTGTCTTCATGGTCAAAGTGGGATTTATACTATTGCTTGAACCCAAATGACATTTAAAGCAGCTTCCAGAAAGCCTATGTTGCAGGGGGCACTAGGAATATTCCCAGTCTTGCTCTATTTTATTCTCTAAATGATGCCAGACATTGATTCTAGGATTTAGTACAGAATTCCAAGAGCAGCATGAAGTTTTGTGTCCATTTCTGGATTCCTGAGCAGTGGAAACTTGGAAAAGTTCTTTACCCTCTGTGAAGATGTCACTAATGGACAACTGTTTACATCCCTCAAGGAATGAACATACCTCCCACAGTTAATTTTTAAAAAGTAATGTATGTTAGCCCCCCAATATTTGCATGTTGGACCAGGGTCTTTTGGATGTCAAATACCACATAATCATTCTTTAATAAATAATTCATACCTCATCATTTTTAACCTTAATTTTAATGTCTTTCAAAAGAATAACAATTTTAATACACTTGGGAAGCCATTTGAAGTGCAAATCCATCCATATTTATATAACTTTTATTTACCGAGATTATACTATCCAAGTTTATCAGTTTTAAGTGAGTTTTATGGAACTCTTCTGAAGAATGAAATGTAGTTTTATTTTTTTTCATTTAAATTCAAGTAGCCAACATATAGTATATCATCAGTTTAAGATGTAGTGTTCAATAATTCATCAGTTGCGTATAACGCCCAGTGAAAATGTGGTTTTCATATTAACAATACAGCCTTTCAAAGTCACATTTAGCCAAATTAACCAAAATGTATTAAATAATATAACTATTATAACAAATAGAAGAGGCATAAGTAAGTCTGAGAACAAACATCTAACTCTTAGTAAGCTTACAGTTCAACTGGAAGGAGGGGGAAGATGTGACCAAAATAGATGAGCCTATTTGTTAGGACTATTTATGAGGCATTGGGCATCAGTTAAGATACCTACAAGAGAGAAAAGAGGCACTGGTTCCTATAGGAAACTAGTTACGTGGAGTTCAGTTGAGAGAGCTCCTAAGAGGATTTATCTAACTCGGCTATTGCTATAGTAACACTGTGCAGCAAACAGTCATGAGGAGCCCACTGGCTCCCAACAGTGAACATTCCTTTTTCGTGCTCACAGCCCTGTGGTTTGACTGGGGTGGCTCTGCCTTGCACTGGGATCACCAGACCCCCCTCTCAACCCTGTGGGATGGGTCCTGGTCTGATGCACATGCCAGTTCATTCTGGAACGAGCAGCTAACGGGACTCTGTTCTTCCCAGGGTAGATCCCAAGAGCAGGAGAGGACCAGCTAAATCGCAGCAGCGTGTTTACCACTCTGCTGGCTGCCCTGCTGCTCCTACACTTTTCCCTGCCTCCAGTCACAAAGCCAGGTCTGTCCCCAGTGGGGTGGGGTAGTCAGTCTCGCCTATGGGGGAAGGATGCTCGAACAGGACAAAGAACATGTACCCAGAATGCTGTGATATGGGAGTACAGAAGTGGGAAAGAATCCATCCTACCACAGACAGGCACAAAACTCAAAAGATGAAAATAGGGAATATAATAAAATGTATGTCTCTCTCCCTGCCTTGGCTCCAGGCCCCACAGTCTGCCCTTCAAAGACAACTCTTTCATACAGTGTTTTTGAAGACTTTCTAGGGATGGTAGTGAACATTTTCAAATAGATTCATAGAACTCATTGGGTTTTTTCACCTAAATGTACCATACTACACCTATTTCTTAATATTTGACTTTGATCACTTAATATATCTTGGAGACCTTCCTCTATCAATCAGTTCACTTAGAATATTATTATAGACTATGTGTAAATTCATAATCAACGGAGATTCAGATGGATTAGGATCTTTTGTAATTACCCACATTGCTGTAAAGAATATCATACAGACGGGGCGCCTGGGTGACTCAGTTGGTTAAGCATCTGCCTTGGGTTCAGGTCATGATCCCAGGGTCCTGGGACTGAGTCCTACATCAGGCTCCCTGCTGAGCCTGCTTCTCCCTTGGTGGCTCCCCCTTCTCATGTGTGCTCTCTCTTTCAGACAAATGAAAAAGTCTTTTAAAAAATTATCAATCTATACCTTTGCAATGTGTGCACTTTCTCTGATTTGTGCATTACATTTCAAGAAAAAGTGTGTTTTAAAATACCCTAAGTTTTTCTGCTTTAAATCAACAAGCTATGAAGTACAGAAGGAAAGAACACTTTTTACTAATACCACTACTTTTTTTTTTTTAGCTTTTTTGCTCTGCATATGGTAGCAAATACATTGACTATGATAGCTCTGAATAATAGTTCATTTTTTGCTAAGAGTTTTATAGGGAATCCCTCATTTAAAACTTATAAGCCTATAGAATAGAACTATGGTCACATGAGACATAGAGAATAATGAGATATAAAAGCCAGATTGCAATTTCCTCAGATTGCACAAGTGAAGGAATCTTGATTTTAATCCCAGATGTCTAATAGTATGTATCTGAATAAATGTGTCCAAATGGTATATAAATGTCATTGTGACACCATAGAGAAAATCATGTTTGTACTACCCTAGACCACAATTACTTGGAAAATTAAGGCAAGAGATGAGAAAATGCCTTGGAGTTTGGAGAGGTAGGGAGGTTGTTGTATTTTTTATAAACTCTAACCATAAAAATGAGATGAGAAAACAGAACTGCCCTATGACCCAGCAATCCTACTTTTGGGTATATATCCAAAGGAATTAAAATCACTGTCTCAAGAAGATATATGTACTTCCATGATCAATGTCAAATTATACACAACAGGGGTGCCTGGGTGGCTCAGTGGGTTAAGCCTCTGGCTTCGGCTTGGGTCATGATATCAGGAGCCTGGGATTGAGCCCCACATCAGGCTCTCTGCTCAGCAAGGATCATGCTTCCCTCTCTCTCTCTGCCTGCCCCTCTGCCTACTTGTGATCTCTGTCAAGTAAATAAATAATTTTTTTAAATGTATTCACAACAGTCAAAATATAGAAACAAACTAAGGGTCCATTGGCAGATGAATGGATGAATAGTACACACACACACACACACACACACACACACACACAGAGTAAAATAATACTCAGCCATAAAGAAGGAAATCCTGCCATTTAGGACAACACAGATGGACCTTCAGGGCATTATGTTAAGTGAGAGAAGTCAGAGAAAGAAATACATTGCATCATCTAGTTATTTTCATAAGAAACAGAGTAGAATGGTGGTTGCAGGGTGGGGGGTTTGGTGAGGGGAAAATGAAGAGATGTTGCAAAGGGCACAAACTTTTATCTCAGATGGCAAGATCTAGGGCTCTATTCCAGCATGGCAACTATAGTTAACAATCTTGTATTGTGTGTTTAAAGGTTGCTATGAGAGATTTAGTGTTCTCACCATAACAACAGAAGAGTAATTGTGTGAGATGAAGGATGTGCTAATCTTATTTGTGGCAAACACTTCACAACACCTAAGTGTATCATCACATTGTGTATCTTAAACACACAATGTTTTATGTCAGTTAGATCTCAATAGGCTGCATAAAAAACTTAGATGAGTAGAAGATAGCTAGTCAGGTCAATTATAACACATTTTTCATCACTTTGTCTGAAATTCCAGAACCGCTTCCGAGGAAGCATAGAATCTAGCAATCCACTGATACTGAATTTGGTTATAGACTTTGTAATATAAAGTTATCAAAAATTTGACGTTTCTCCTTTTTTTTTTTTTTTCTTACCCTTACATTTACACAAAGCAGGAAACTCACAACCCCATAACAGACTCTCTGGGGAACTATACTTTCTCAAGCCTGAATATCCCATTAATATTTTTTATAGAACAAGGAAAATAATAACATTAATTTCTAGTACAACTCCATGTCACATGTAAAGTCTTTGGTGAGTTTCTTTGAGGAGGCATAATTAGTTTCAGAGAGGCGAAACTGGACTAAAATAATGGTTTTCAAGACTCATTAATCAAAGAGCAAGGAAGTTATCTGATCACCTAGGGCCTTGACCACTTCCCCAGTAATCCTTCTATACAAAGCTCATCCATTCCTTCCAAGGTCTGGCTCAAACACCACCATTTCTGAAAAGATTTCCTTTAACTTCACGCCCCCAAATGAATACTTCTGCTAAATCACTTTTTATCATCTCCTGAATTATCTCTTTAGTCTATCTCCCTAATCAAAGTAGCTTGAGAAAAGGAGCTAGGTGTTTCTTAAAATCTTAAAAATATTTTAACTTTTTAAAATCTTTATTTTGAAATAATATAGATGGCTGCAAAATTGCAAAAATAGTACAGAAATGTCCCACATACTTTTCATTGTTTCCCCCAAAGGTAATACCTTACATGACTAGAGCATGCTCTCAAAACCATGAAGTTGACCTTGGTATAATCCACAGACCTTATTCAGACCTTGCTATGCTCTCCCGTGTGTGCATGTGTGTGTGTGTGTGAGTGTGAATGTGAGTGTGTGTGTGGGGGGGGTGTGTGTGAGAGAGAGAGAGAGAGATCCGTGTTATCACGGGTGTAGATTGTGTAAGACAACCACAATTAAGATACAGAATGGCCCATCACCACAAAAATTTCCCTCCAGCTTTCCCAGCATAGTTAACAACCACACCCATCACTCCCCAGCCCTCCTTGAACTTAATCTGAACAACCTCTAAACTGTTCTACATCTCCCTAACTTTGTGTAAATGGAATCTTGCGGTATGTGACCTTTTGATAGTGGCTTGTTTCACTCGCTTCAGAGCCATCCAAACTGTTAACTGTTAAAGTGTATCGCATTTGCTCCTTTTTAATGCTGAGAAATATCCAGGGTGTGGCCCCACTATAGTTTCCATTTTAGAAGTTAAGAAGTGCTTTGGGGTCCAGTGAAAACAGATTCCTGGTACTCACACCTTGGTGGTTATGAAATAGTCCCCCAGCCAGTACCACGATGTGAGAGGGTCTCTGATCTCAACATCTCCATCAGCATCATCGCAGCCCCACAGAGCCAGTCCAAATGAAAAGAAACATGACAATAATACTGTGCTATCATTAAAATTTTGGTGAAGTTTAAAGGCACCAATACTTTGCTTTTCAGTAACTCCTACCTTTGTTTGTCACTGAAAGATTTTCTTTTTTTTTTCCTAAAGATTTTATTTATTTTATTTGACAGAGATTACAAGTAGGCAGAGAGGGATGCAGAGAGAGAGAGGAGGAAGCAGGCTCCCTGCTGAGCAAAGAGCCCAATGCGGGGCTCGATCCCAGGACCCTGGAACCATGACCTGAGCCAAAGGCAGAGGCTTTAACCCACTGAGCCACCCAGGAGCCCCACCACTGAAAAATTTTCTTGATCAAAACCTAGTTGACACGTAATTCTACATCAGTGTCAGGTATCAACATAGTAACTCAATAGCCTAGCCTTATGCTTGTGCCTTATGTTATGCTCACAAGCGTAGCTCCCATCTGTTATCATCTAGGGGTATTGTAGGCCCTCTGTACCCCGAGCTGTGTCTCTTATTGTCAGGAACTGTTCATTACATCACTAGAAGCCTGTGTCTCCCACTCTGCTTTACGCCTTTTGCCCATTTTCTCACCCCTTCCCTCTAACAACCTCTCGGCTCATACCCTGTATTTATAGGTCTCTTTCTGTTTCTGTTTATTTCTTAGTTTTTGTTGTTTTGTTTTTGTCATTTTTAACCTGTGTGCAAATTGCTTCCTTAACCAAACCCGTCAACTGAGCTGGGGGAAAAAAATACTCAACTGAGCTGAGTATTTTTGGAATACTATGTGCCCTTCAGTTTTATCAAAATAAGCATTTTAAGTGCTTACTTGGGCAGCACATACACTAGAGTTGGAACAGTAGAAGATTAGCATGACCACTTGTGGGGAGAATGCCTCAAAAATTCATGAAGCATTCCATTTTTTTTTTTTTTAAATGAGAAACACTAGCAAATGACCTCCATGCCCTGCCACCATACCCCTCCTCAAAGAAAGATCTCTGGAAACTCTGCTATAAGTAAAAACACCTGGTCCTGGACTCAGGACCTGGACTCTCATTAGCCATATAGGGCGATGAAGCTCCCAACACAGAAGACAGAGGCCAAAAAATCAGGGTTGAAATGGAAGAAAGGAAAAACTGTTAACTACCTATGCAGCGATATTTGCCACAGGGATATATGGAAACTATATAGGTTTCAATATTCTAGTAAGATAATATGATTTATATTACTGAAAAGTACATGAATATGATAGAAAATTAGAAAAATGCAAATATTATAAACATTGTTTAATATTGTGGGTTCTTTAAATGGAATTTTAGGCAGTGGTGTACTACATACCCTTATTTCCAACATTTTAAGGTTTCAAAAGGCAATATAGGAAGAAGTTATAGTTGCAAACAAACAAACAAACAAACAAAAAACAGTTTAGCTCTTTTCATATGGAAAAAAACTCAGTTATGCTAAGTAATCAAAGATCTGATAAAGACAACATGAAGTATAGGAAGTATTTAAAAAGACACAGAATATTTGCTTCTGAGGCAGATTACATAAAACATAAACAAAAACCATTTTATCATCTTTTATTAAGAGAAGACCAATAATCTAAGACATGTGATTTTAACAGAGAGAAAATTAAAGTCTAGCTTTGTATCACTGAGAAAATCTGGCAAGTGGTCAGTACTCAGGAGATGCTCATGGTACTGGGGTTGCCAGCAGGGAAAAAATGATGAAGTTCCCACCCCAAAATCTTCTTGGGAAAATCTCTGGTAAAGTCCCTGAGGGAAAACTGTCTTCACCATAAAAAGTTCCTTGACCCTTCCATTGCCATCTCCTCCATCCTTACCCTCCCCCCTCTACCACCAAGCTGAAAGGATAGGACTATTTGAACTCTAAAGCACCTTCTGGTTCCTTTATCTACAGACCTAGCTCTTTCCTGTCTAAATTGTCTTCATCTGTCATCAGCCACCAGAGAGAGAACCACATGAGCACAGGAACTTACCTTCAGCTCTCAGCAATATTTGCAAGGAGATTTGACCATAGCCCATGCCCAATAAACCATACCTCATTGCTGATTTGCATTCTTCTTGAATGAAGAAGAAGGTCTATCTCCCAATCTTGTTGACCCATCCTCTATAGAGAATGTAGGGAACATATTGTCAAAGATGCAGAATGGAGATTGGGTTTGTTTTTTTTTTTAAGGTTTTTATTTTTAACTAATCCTCACACTGAAGGTGGGGCTCGAACTTACAATCCTGAGATCAAGAGTTGTGGGCTCCATGGTCTAAGCCAGCCAGAAGCCTGGAAGCAGAAAGGAAGTTCTATCACATTCTTCAAGGGAGGCCTCATACAAAGCAGAGTCATCCCTGAATGTCCAAACCTTCCTTAATTTTAAGTAGGGTGGTGTTCTACCCAAGGCAATACTTCTCAAGCT
Organism: Mustela nivalis; assembly: GCF_964662115.1. NCBI lineage: Eukaryota > Metazoa > Chordata > Mammalia > Carnivora > Mustelidae > Mustela > Mustela nivalis. The sequence continues at coordinate 93,627,282 of NC_139021.1, read as the reverse complement.
TTTGTCATTCCAATTTCTCATTCACAATGTTTGATATATATGCATGCCATCCATAATACTGCTTATTCAAAAGTCTCAGAATCAATTCTTGTAATTTTTTTTTTAAGAAACTTCCTGTTGGTGTGCCTGGGTGGCTCAGTCAGTTAAGCATCTGCTTCAATTCAGGTCATGACCCCGGGGTCCTGGGATCGAGTTCCACATGGGACTCCCTGCTCAGCAGGAATCCTGCTTCTCCCTCTCCCACTGCCCCTGCTTGTGCTCTCTCTCTGTCTCTCTCAAATCAATAAATAAAATCAAAAGACATATTGTCTATGTTGATAGCCATTAGCTCTGTTGCAGAAGGTCCATCCTCTGTACTTTTCTTGTGTTGGGCATTCCTCCTCCTAGTCATTTTGGTGAGAGATGGTTGAATGGGTATAGCGAAAGAAAGAAAGAAAGAAAGAAAGAAAGAAAGAAAGAAAGAAAGAAAGAAACAAACTACTATAAATGGAAGGAGAGGTATAATTTGCCAAAACTTGAAAGTCACCAGAAACATAATAACAGCACAAAACATAATTGGTGACAAAACAGATGCCATGGCTTGTCAGGGCACTAGAGTTTAAAAACTTCTTTTCTTGTTAAATGCGCTCTTTGCCAGGGAGATGAGCAATGGGTAGAAACAAAGACATAAGCCAAAGTTAGACTCTCACCTTGTGACATTCAGAAGGTTGAAAGAAAAGACATTTTCTTAAGGTTTTATTTTTAAATAATGCCAACACCCAATGTGGGGCTTTGACTTAACAACTCTGAGACCTAGAGCTGCATGCTCTACTGACTGAGCCAACCCTATGTCCCAGAAGGTTGAAAGAAATTTGATAGGGAGACATGGTAGGATGTATAATGGCCCCCCAAAGATGTCCAAGTCCTAATCCCAGAAGCCTGCAAATGTGTTACCTTCTTTGGCAAAAGAGACTTTGCACCCGTCATTACGTTAGGAAACTGGAGGTGAGAATTTTATTCTGGGTTATCTGGGTGGACCCAATGGAAGCACAAGGGTTCTTATGACAAGGAGGCAAGAAGGTCAAAGTCAGAGAAAAAAAATACAGCTTGAAACACCCGGAAATGGTGTGATGTACTTGGAGTCGAGAAATGCAGGCAGCCCCTCAAAGCTGTGAACCATAAGAAAGCAGATTCTCTCCAGAAGTCTTCATAAAGAATGCAGCCCAACCAGCACCTTGATCTCCACTCCCTGACCTTGATCTTGGTTTTCAAAACCGTAAGAGAATAAATGTATGTGACTTTAAACCATAACTTTTGTGGTCATCTGTTACAGTGACAATAAGAACTGACTTCCCATCCTGTGATTCTGTGTCATTTAACTCCTCTGAATGATTTAGTAGCCTGTAGCCACTAAAATCTCCCATAGTCCCAGGGATGTCTAGCCCACACTTGGGGAAACAGTGCCTACGGAGCTCCATTGGTTCGACAGGGGAAAAGGTAGCCATAGATTAAAGCAGCTGTGGAAGAACTGGAGCCTGAGACAGTGAAGCTGGTTGTTAGGTGACAGGGGAAGCTATGTGTGACTAGTGTCTGGCTTCCTCTCCTGCTTCAGTCCTCGAGGACGACAACATTCTGGAATCAGCCCTCCTTAAGCAAATGAACCCTGCTCTGAGGTAGGCCATCCCTGTGGTTCTTTCTGCTCCCAAACTGCACTGCCTTTCTCTGGATTAAAATAGGCTTGGGAATAGTCTCTTAAATTAAAAAACAAACAAACAAAATTTATTTTATTAAAGTAAAATCTGTTTATTATAGACATTTTAGAAAATAGACACTAATAAAGAAAATATTAAATAACCAAAATCCTTACCATCCTAACAAAGAAAATAATACATAACCAAAATTCTCACTGCCAAAAGCTACTTGGTTAACATTTTGATAGATTTCTTTCTGGTATTACTTCTATTCAGTAAATATTATTTAGTAGCCTTTATATTCCCCATTGAAACATATTGTAAACATGTTACTATCTTGCTACAATAGATCTGTAATGACTGAGTAGTACTCTGCTGTGAGATTGAACTAGATTTTCTGTAACCATTTCCCTCACCTGGTCACTTAATGCTATTTCTGTTTGTCACCAATGGGTCCTAGAAATAAATTTCTGAATGAAGAATATTTCATTGTGGGGGCACCTGGGCAGCTTGGTCAGTTGACATACAACTCTTGGTTTTGGCTCAAGGCATGATCTCAGAGTTGTGAGCTGGAACCTCAAGTCTGGCTCCAAGCTGGGAATGGTCTGCTTGGTCTTCTGTCCTTCCCTCTCCCCGCTTGTGCTCTCTCTCTCTCTCTCTCTCTCAAATAAATACAATCTTTTAAAAATGTATTTAATTCTGGAATTAATTGCAAGTTTGAGTGAATAAAAGAAAGGGAAATAAGTAGTGACCTTTTTGGGGAAAAGAGTGAGAAAATTCTTTCTTCGTATTTTATGTGTTAAACGAGATAACATACTTGCCTTCCTTTTGACCTTGTGTTGGAGAAAGAAAAAGGTCAGAAAGAGATGCTCTGGAAATGGAGTAATTCCTAAAGAAGACAAAAAAAAAATAGGTGAGGGTTTTTGTTTTTGTTTTTCCTACGATATTTAAATGAATTTATAAATACTTCTCGGGTCAGTGCTTTCTGGTTGCAGAAAGATGTAGCAGGTGGACAGCCCTCATTGTGGCTCATTGAGAAGCTCCTTCCAAGTTTTTCCAAAGTCTTGGCCTTTATCATAAAAGTCACAGGTTATGCCCTCAGACAGAAAGAGACCTGTGCATTATAATCAGCACAGATGATCAGATTGTAAAGCTGCAAAGTCAATTTCTGCCTCAGCTGTCTATGCAGGTTGTTAGAGGCAGAACTTCCAGACACCCTCCTTGCCAAGTGCTGTCCTGGCAAACCCAGAGGCGACCAGAGCCGCCCAGCATGGGGTGGGGATCAGGTAACTCTGCCCACACCTAGCCTCGCAAACCCGAGCTGCTAGAGACTATGGTCAGAGGTCGGTCAGTATTGCCTGCTTCAGGCTCCTTATGTACTTTAACTGAAATGTGAGGCAGAAAATGTCCGAGTAATCTGATTTCTTTTGGGTTTTCTCTGCATCAAGCCTACAAAATGGTATTCAATCTCGTGATAAGAATGGCAATAAATACCAATGACATATTAAGGAAGCTTCTAGATGCCAGGCACATTGCTGTGCACCTCATACGTCTGTGTGTGTGTGTGTGTGTGTGCGTGCATGTACACATGCTCACATGTGTTTTAGGTTTTACTATAATGTTGCAAGGAAGGTGTTATTATTTATATATAAGTAAGAAAAGGGAAAATCAGAATATTGCCCAAGAGTGCACAGGTGGTGAGAGCAGTGCTGGGATTTGAACCCAGGGCTGTCAGATTCCACCATTCCTGATGCTTCTGGTAGATGGGATTCCTTGCTAGGTTTCCTTGAGGTTTCAGTTGGGATTTCCAGGTTCCATAACTGAACCCACACATCCCCATGCTTACCCTTTAAAAAAAAATGGCCTTACGGGTGCCTGGGTGGCTCAGTTGGTTAAGCGACTGCCTTTAGCTCAGGTCATGATCCTGAAGTACTGGGATCGAGTCCCGCATCAGGCTCCCAGCTCTAGGGGTAGTCTGCTTCTCCCTCTGACCTTCTCCCATCTCATGCTCTCTCTCACTCTCTCTCTCTCTCTCTCAAAAAATAAATAAAATCTTTAAAAAATATATTAAAATAAATAAATAAATAAAAATGGCCTTAGGAAAAAAAATTTTTAAGATTTTATTTATTTATTTGACAGAGAGAGAGAGAGATCACAAGTAGGCAGAGAGGCCAGCAGAAAGAGGAGGAAGCGGGGTCCCTGCTGAGCAGAGAGCCCGATGTGGGACTCAGTCCCATGACCCTGAGATCATGACCTGAGTCAAAGGCAGAGGCTTAATCCACTGAGCCACCCAAGCACCCCTTTGGAAAAAATTTTTTTAAAGAGACTCAATGATACTTCTAGTTTTTCATGTTCCTCAGTTGTTCCATCATTCAGTAGGTACATTGTGGGTTTGAAAAAGCAGGAATAATTTTTTTTTCTATATTTTTAAGGAACTTGTTTTAAGACTGCAGAGTTTCTGGATATGTTGTTGTTGATGTTTGTTTTATTTGTTTGTTGTTTATTGATGTGAGGAAGGAGAGGCTTCATAGTCCCTGTTGATGAGCTATACAAGGCATATTATAGACAATCAAATCAACGTTTCAAGGCAGGAACCCTTGGGGAGAATCTTCTAGAAATGATCTATGTCAACATTAGCGCCAGGGCGAGGTAGGCTGCTATGTTCTGGACATGGGCAGAATCCCCAAGCAAGAATTCATAGGAAGGAGAACCAACTTTTGAATCCAGAGACACTTCCTATCTAAATCTGTTAAAGCATCCCAGTGGATGTGGCTAGGATGTCCCCTGAATCCCAGTGAAGTGACAGAGGGAGCTGTCTCTACCTTACTTCCTCTCTCCTCCTCCTCCTCTCACTTTGCATTCTGCAGTGCTCCTTGCTTGCCTTGGCCTTCATCATGTGGAAACTGATGTTAAATATTTCAGCAAATTGCTTCCTTCTTTTAGGCCTTTTTATCTATAAATAAATTAGCTGATCTTCTAGGTTTTCATCAGCCTCAATATGTGTATTCCTATAAATGTGATCACTTTTAAAACATCAACTTGGGGGCGCCTGGCTGGCTCCATTGGTAAAGTGTCTGACTCTTGATTTTGGTTCAGGTCAGGATCTCAGGGTTGGAGATGGAGCCCCACATCAGGTTCCGCAATGGGCATGGAGTCTGCTGGTGATTCTCTTGCTCCCTCTGCTCCTTTCCCTCCCCCCCTCAAAAAAAGTAAAAAACAAGAAATAAAGTATATTTTAAAATAAAAAATTTTTAAACGTCAAAGGAGAGATTATACAACCATCTCCCCCTTGATGTTAAAACAGTTTTAGGACAAAAAAAAATCTTTAAAAACCAAAAAATAGGACCTAAGGCTCTGACAAGTGTAAAATCAATGAACAGTAGATGCTTAGTCTAAGTTTATCAGATAAAATTCACTTTTATGACCTTCTGCCGTTATGAAGAGGTAAAGATAAAATTACCTTGATAATCCTCAGAATTAGGCGTTTTTATAAGCCACAGTACTCCAGGGACTCAGTCTTGGTTTTATGTTGAGGTAAGTGATATGATAACATCTGCACACAAAAGTACTTAATGTCATAATTGTTGTTAAACCATTAAGCAGTTTCAAACAACGTCAATTCTCTTCAATTGTATAAGATAGCATAGGACATTCTAGCATAACTTAATGAATATATGGCTATTTACATGAACTTTGATATGCAAATAGACATTTGTGATTACCTGGGAAGCAAAGTTATTTAAATTAGTAAAATTATGTTCGAAAACAAAATTGAATGCCTCCCTTGGCAGACTTCTCGAAGCCCTTCTACAGAACCCAGACTTAACAAAATACTTTGAGAACTATGATCTGCTGAGTGAAATAAGTCAAGCAGAGAGAGTCAATTATCATATGGTTTCACTTATTTGTGGAGCATAACAAATAGCATGGAGGACATGGGGAGTTAGGAGAAGGGAGTTGAGGGAAATTGGAAGGAGAGGTGAACCATGAGAGACTATGGACTCTAAAAAACAATCTGAGGGGTTTGGATTGGCAGGTGGGTGGGAGGTTGGGGTACCAGGTGGTGGGTATTATAGAGGCCACGGATTGCATGGAGCACTGGATGTGGTGAAACAATAATGAATACTGTTATGCCAAAAAAAAAAAAAAAACTACTGATCTGGTTTCAACGAAATTGTATAGATTCCAGGGTCTAGATGGGGGAAGTGAACTCCTCGGGGTCACAAAACTAGCTTTTCCAGGGGCCCTAGAACCCTGACTCCCACTCCAGTGCTCCCACCACTTCCCTAGAATGCCTCATTAACCAAGTTCCTTTTTATCAGTGGAACTTCAGGCCTTATGACAAAACAAAGTAGAGATTTTTCCTAATTAGAAGGAAAAAATACAGCTGAGGACAAAGGCACTGATTTGGATAGCTCCTAAATTACTTATCTGCATTCTCAAGTGGTTGAATCCTACATCTGATGACTACTAGCTCTATTTACCTGTATAAATGTGTTCACAAGTTTTAGGTACTTTAAGTTCAATACTCACACTTATTTGCCTGCTGACTTATATCAGATGTGAAAGTCCTAAGACCCTTCTTTTTCCTTATTGGTGTTCTCCAAAAACCATAAACCTGCCATCACTAGCCCAGACCCCTTACCCCAGAATGCATGCACTCTGGACGTGGCTTCAGAAGGAGAGAAGTCAGTGCTCAGAACAGAGCTACTTGGGTCCCCTAATTTTCCCTGTGGGTAATATGCATGGGAAAAAATACCCCTCCTTTGCAACACTATGCAATTATCAGCCAGACTTTATCACCAGGATGCCAGATGGATATCAATTGATGGACATCAATTACCAGGCTCCTGGGGTTTACAGGGTCCTCAGACATACTCTGGATTCTGCCCCTCACTTTCCTTTTTTTTTTTTTAAAGATTTTATTTATTTATTTGACAGAGAGATATCACAAGTAGGCAGAGAGGCAGGCAGAGAGAGAGAGGAGGAAGCAGGCTCCCTGCTGAGCAGAGAGCCCGATGCGGGACTCGATCACAGGACTGTGAGATCATGACCTGAGCCGAAGGCAGCGGCTTAACCCACTGAGCCACCCAGGTGCCCCCCTTTTTTTTTTTTTTAGATTTTATTTATTCATTTGATAGAGAGCGACAGATGAGCACAAGGGAGACGGAGAAGCAGACTCCCTGCTGAGCTGGGAGCCCAACATGGGGCTGAATCCCAGGACCTGGAGATCATGACCTGATCCAAAGGCAGACTCTCAACCCTCTAAGCCACCCAGGTAGCCCCTACCCTTCACTTTATTTCACCAAAATGCTCCCCTGCCCCTACACCCACACAGCGGGGAACTATGTTTAGCTAGGGCTCAGATTTATTTTTTTAACTAATTATTTCATGACAAATATCTTCATGATTTGCAAACATATACCGCATTTTTGTCAATTATTCACTTCAAATTTCTCTTCCTTCCTTGACATGCTCTCCAGGAAACTATCTTAATATTACATATAATGGATCCCTTAAAAGCTAAAAGAATTGGGAATGCTAAAGCCTAAAGTCTTCAAGAAAACCATCTGCTGTTGCTTTCTAACTGCCAAGTTCAATGGTCTCATTGAAGCCATCTTGGAAGTTCAAGCCCTTTTGGGCTATTCTCAGACCTCTTTTATCTCGAATTGGGAGACCCTGGAAGCAAAACTTCTCCGTCCTTTTATCAGTCTATTTGAGAACCCCCTCCATGGGTGGCATTAGGTGACTCCCAGCACTTTCTTGGCATCGCTCACACCAAATCCGTGTGATATTACTCTCTAGGCTTAGCTATATTTGTTTATTAAATGCAACCCATATTTATGATAATTAATGTTTAAATCCCCTTTGAGATAAAACCAAATGGAACCAACACAAGCTATCATTAACAGCCATAAAAAGTAACCTATATGTTTGTTTCTTCAACCCCCATGGTTTTCCCTGATATATTTTAAAATCTCAGAGAGGCCGTGGTTATTATGAATCATCTTTTTACTATATTTTTCGATGCTGGTGAACACAAGGAAAACTTTAATCCTAAAAGCTCTAGTCGTAGTTTACCCTCGGGATTAAATTCCCTTCTGAGGTCAGAATTACTCTGGAAGAATTTGCCCCACAGCAATGGGTGATTCTCTCCCTGCGGGCAGGTGGTCTGTGAGTGCAGCCCAGCAGTGACCCCCCCAACCCAGCTCACCCCCAGAAAAATCTGGGGGGGTGATAAAAATATAAATCCCTGGATCCCAAACCTGGAGCTACTGCTTCAGCCAGTCTAGGGTGGAAACTGAAGTCAGCATCAGCTATTAGATGATTCTCAGTCTAATTTCAACAAATATGGGAGGTAAAGTCAGCTGGGAAAACTTCAGCCCCGCCTGGTCTGATCAAAGCCAGTACTTTGGAAAGAGCACATATTAGTCTATGTGTGTGTCATCCAAGGGAACAAATGATGTGTTCTAGAGCAGGTGAGAATAAAATGCTTCAGTGGTGGAGCATAAGGAACATCTCATAGAATGTCAGTGCCAAGAGTCACATTCTTTCTCACCTGGAAAACAGGCACTACATCATGGTAATTATTAGCTCATAAGCAAAACTACTTTTGGGGGATTTATCAACAGTTACAAAAAGCCAGCAATTTTTAAAAGATTTTTATTTATTTATTTAAAAAGAAAGAGAGAAAGAGCACAAACAGGGGGAGGGGCAGAGGGAAAGGGAGAAGCAGGCTCCCCACTGAACGGGGAGCCCCATGTGGGGCTCAATCCCAGGACCCTGAGATCATGGCCTCAGCCCAGGGCAGATGCTTATCCGACTGAGACACCCAGGCGCCCCCAAAAGCCAGCAATTTTAAAAACTGATTGTAAATCATGTTCATATACCTTTTCCAAGTAGAATTTGTTTTCTCAGACCTATATTCATATGCTGCAATGATGCGAATGGGGAAATTCTTTGCAGGGGACTGCCTCCTGCCTTGCGGCATGTTTAGCGGCATTCCCGGCCTCTACCACTAGGTGTCAGTAGCACCTCCCCTAGTAGTGACAACCGAAAAACGTCTCCAGTTAAGGTCGGAAAGTTCCCAGGAAACAACATTTTCCTAGTGGAGAAGCGATTCTCTAGGAAAATCATGTAAGCTTTCTGGGGCTTCTGGAACTTATAACAAAAGATGAAAAACTAAAGGTGTCATTCACCGCAGTGGAATCAGAAAAGACTAAAGGATAAGTTCTAGTTGTAAAATTAAATAACTGCTTATATTTTAAAAATCAAGATTCAATACCTACCCGTATTGAAAAATAATTTTTTTAAGATTTTATTTATTTATTTATTTATTTGAGAGAGAGAGAAAGAGAACAAGAGTAGGGTGAAGGCAAAGGGAAAAACAGGATTCCCAAGAACCAGGGAGCCCAAGATCATGACCTGAGTTTAAGGCAGATATTTAACCGACTGTGCAACCCAGATGCCCTTTAAAAAATAGATTTCAAATGGTCTGGAGTTCTAAATGGGAAAATATTGGTAAATATACAAAATATATTTATGTAACCTTGGAGTAAAGAAAATTTATCTTGGGGGGAAAAAATCAGGAAACCTGGAAACCCAAAATAAAACCCTTAAGAGTCTTAACTCTGTAACATGTTAACATTTCTGTAAAATGAAAAAGGAGCTAAAGAAAGGCAACATAATCAATATTTTATAAAAGAGAAAAAAGAAAAAAAATATTTGTAATACATGTAACAAACTAAAGGTCAATATTCATAAAAAAATGAAAAACCCAACAAATCATTTTCAAGAGGCAGAGAAAATAGGTTAATATTTTGAAAGAACAATTCGTAAAGAAAAATCAAAGAGCCAGAGCACAGGAAAATTGTTCAAGTCAGTCATAACTCAGTAGAACACAAAAAAATATTACGGTATCATATTGATCCCATCAGATTGGCAAAATTAACAAGATTTATGGAACTTGGAACTGGTGAAGGAGGATGGGGAGGAATAATCATTCTCACACCCTATTAGCAGAACTTGCCCTGGGTCAGTCCTTTGGGGGAAATTTAGCAGTAGCTTTGAAAATGTAGAAACTGCATAACCTTTGAGCTAGTATTCCCCACCTTAAATCTACCCCATAAAAATACTCTCATATGTGTACACTATATGTAGATATGAAGGTATGGTATTGTTTGTAATAAATAAATATTACAAGCAGAAGGATGTTAGTCCTCTATAAAGAATGGTTGGTACATCGTTATATCTTGATACCTACAATGTGACTCTTTGCAGTAGTGAATCAAAAGAAACAAATTTAAAAGATTGAAATGAAAAGGCCCTTTTATATGACAAAGTTCCTTTGCTTTTTCTTTTCTTTGTTTTTCTTTTGGGGGGGGGGAGCAGAGGGAGGGGAAGAGAGGGAGAATCTGAAGCAGGCTCCAAGCCCCACATGGGCTTGATCCCATGACCCTGAGATCATGACCTGAGCTGAAACCTAGAGTGGTTCACTAAACCTACTGAGCCACCCAGGCGCCCCTGACAGAAAATTTCAAAGCTATATAGAAATATGGAGATAAACACAATTTATATAAATAAATTTATTTATTCACATATATAAAGTTACATGCATTTGTCTGTGAATGTATAATTACACATATATGCAAACATATAAAAAACATCTTGAAGGTTACACATCAAGCTATTATTGAGAATTAACTTCAGGAAGAAAAGTACAATGTACATCTCATTCTATGTGCTGTATAGTGTTTTGAAGTTTCACCGCAAATATACAGAATGCATATTATATCATTTTGGAACAAAAGTCAGGAGTTGAACTCTGTGATGTCAGAAGTCTGTGATTTCAGCTCTAACCAACATTGGGCTGGATTCATCTTGGGTTAGAAGTAAAATGTGAAAACTTAAGCCACCCAGCTGAGGTCTCTTTCACAGGACCCTATAAGAAGGAAAGAAACAGGGAAATAAAGTTCGATGCCTTAAGCACCTCCATGGGCTTATTCCATTTGTATACATTTTCCCATTTATCATGGTGATGTCATAGTTTACTGAGCCAGGGAGAGCTAAGGGGCTCCATAAAGATCACATAGCTGGAAGGGACGGAGTCAGGAATCAGACGTGGACCCATCTGCAGGGGGTATGACCTTGGCTCTCCACACTGAATGATTCCAAGTTTCCTTGGTTGATGGAGAAACTGGCTTATGGTCTAACATCAACTCAGCCAGCAGGAGGCCATGGTGAGGAGCAGCTAGCCAGCCCAATGACTATCATGACCCACAAGAAGCAAACTTGCTGAGATGTGCTCTTTTCCTGCTCTGCGTCAGGCATTGCCTTCATACCCACTTAACCTGCACAGCATCCTGGGAAGAAGGGCCATTACTATTCACATGGTACAAAATGGGGGACGCCTGGGTGGCTCAGAGAGTTGAGGGTATGACCCTTGATTTTGGCTCATGTGGTGATCCCAGGGTCATGAGATTGAGCTCTGCATTTGGGTGTTGGATCTGCTTGAGATTCTCTCTCTCCCTCTGCCCCTCCCTTGTGCTCTCACTCTTTAGCAACAACAACAAAAACAAAAAGTGACACTGAGGCCCAGCAAGGATAATAAAGTTGCAGAGAGATACCCATACAGTAAGCGTAGGACACACCAGCCTCCGACCCCAGCCACAAAGATCAACCATTAGATAACTATCCACAAATAAAAGAGCTCTGGGAGCTGTCAGAGTCCTCTTAAGGAATCTCAGTGACACAGTGTAGTATATACCCTGACAATAGCCACACCCAGGAATAATGGAAGACAGCCTCATTTTGCCAGCATCCCTCCAGCCCCAGAGCCAGTTGTCCAGTGTCAAGAGGGAGCTCCCCAGCTGAGAGAGTGCCCCTTGCTGAGAAAGGAAGAGGTGGTAAGTGGGGAGCTTCCCCAGCCTTTCAGGACACCACATCAAAGACCTGCTTTGGTTTCACCCCACCCATTTGGCAAAGCTGAGACACTTAGGGACAGCTAGGAACAACGAAGTTAACAGGGGCCACGAATGACAGCCACAAGGCAGGAGCCACCATGGTGCCCAGTGACCTGTTCTGTGGACAAACCTAGCAACTTTTCCCACTCAACAAATCAGTGGCCAGGGGCGCCAGGGGGGCTGAGTCAGTGAAGTGTCTGCCTTCGGCTCAGGTCATGATCTCAGGGTCCTGGGGTGGAGTCCCACATCGGGCTCTCAGCTCAGCGGGGAGCCTGTTTCCCCCTCGCCTTCTGCCCTTCCTTCCCACTCATGATCTCTCTCACTTTCTCAAAGAAATAAAAATTAAAAAGAGAGAAAGAAGTAGGAGGGGAGGAAGGGAGGAAAGGGAAGGGAAAAAGGGAAGGGAAGAAAGATGCCAGTGGCCAGCATAGCCCCCACAGACCCCTGCTGATTTCACTAGGTTTGCTCCATGTACAGCCCAGATACAAGCCTCCAAAAGCTCTGCTGCCCTCCACTCCCCAGCCCCAGTCCCTGCTCCCCTTCCCTCTCCACTCCCCTCCTCCCTCCACTCCCCTCCACAGACACCTCTCTGCGCCCTCCCCCAACTCTGCCACAGCAGCTGCCTGGTCCCTCACTCTGTACTTGTGCATTACCAGCCTGACTCGGGTCACGGACCGTCACAGCCTTGCACATGGCCAGTGGGAGATGGCGGGCACAAGAGTACACACTGACAGCCAAGGCCCCCGGCAGCTGTACATGGAGCAAACCTAGTGAAATCAGCAGGGGTCCGTAGAGGCTGTGCTGGCCACTGGCATCTTTCTTCCCTTCCCTTTTTCCCTTCCCTTTCCTCCCTTCTTCCCCTCCTACTTCTTTCTCTCTTTTTAATTTTTATTTCTTTGAGAAAGCCTACAGCTGTGTCCAGTCCTTGCCACTTGCCCTACAACCGCCACTATGAGTGTGTCTATACTTGAATCCCCCAACTAATAGCCCAGTGGGTATATAACACCAGCTTCAGCCCCCATGGCTGCCTACCCTGATTCCCAGCTGCTGGGCCTACTGAGGACCCCATCAGCCCTGGCCACCACCGCAGACACCCACACACTCACAAAGGGCCACAGAGTTGTTGATGCAATGGACCCTGGCAGCCTGAGTCAAAAGACCTCCTTCCCCTCTGGACCTGGTACAGACACCCAGCCCCACACTTGGCAGCCTGTGCCATTAGACCTTGTATCACAGCAGGCTGCAGCATGCTCCCACCCACAGACAAAAGGTTTCCCTCACCAAAATCAGCTCATCAAGTCTGAATGAGGTGACCGCATCTTCAAAGACAGACACCCATTTGACGCTACGGTGATCACGAAGAATGAGTGAAACATGACTCTAGCAAAAGCATAAGGCATACCTCCAGGAACTGGCCCCAAAGAAATAGAGATCCAGAAATTGCCTGACAAAGGGTTCAAAATGTTTCTTCTATAGCTACTCAGAGGGCTAAAAGTACAGAGTTAACGATTTAATGGAATCAGGAAAACAATACTAGAACACAATGGAAAGTTCAACCAAAGATAGAAAATATAAAAAAAAAAAAAAGAAAAGAAATTTGGGGGCTAAAGAATACAATGGCTAAACTGAGAACTCAACAGAGAATTTGAACGAAGACTTAAATGAAAAATGAACAGGTCAATTGAAATTATCCAATCAGAGAAGCAAAAGCTAAAAAAAACAAAGAGAAGAATGAAAAGGAATGAAGAAAGCGTATGGGATTTATAGAAACAGCGTCTGTACTGCTGCAGTCCGGGAAGGAGAAGAATAGAAGGCACAGAATGCTTATTTAAAGAAAAACTGGTGGAGAATTTCCCAAATCTAGGGAGAGAGATGGATATGCAGGTTCACAGAGCTCAGAGGTCACTCCAAAATTTCAATCCAAAACGATCCTCCCCAAGATACATTATAATAAAACCTCTAAAATTAGAGACAAAAGAGGATTTTAAAAGCAGCAAGAGGAAAACAATTCTCTGATACAAAGGAGTCCCCACAGAGGCATCAGTGTAGGTCTTAGCAGAGACATCGCAGCCCAGGAAGAGTGGGATGAGATACTCAAAGAGCTTAAGATGCTTCCAACGGAGAATACTTTCTCAGCAGTCATCCTTCAGATAGACAAAAGCTGAAGGAATCTTTTTTTAGGGTATGACCATTTGGTTATAGAAATTAACCTACCCTGAGGCACCTGGGGGGCTCAGTGGGTTGAGTGTCCCACTCTGTTTAGGCTCAAGTCATGACCTCAGGTTCCTGAGATCAAGACCCACCTAGGGCTGGGTGAGCAGCGGGGAGTCTGCTGGGCATTCTCCCTCTCCCTCCGCTTCTCCAACCACCCTCTCTCTCTCTCTATCAAATAAATATACAAATAGAGCTTTGAAACAAGGGGATGAACCCACATTTTAGGCTCTGCCTTCTTTCTGCCCAGCTACCATGATATTGTGCAATTGTTATTTTAAAACCCTGTAGTTTTCCTTATGCCTAGCACACACCTAAGCACATTCCATTGTCTTATTCTGCAATCATGTTTTCTTAAAGATTTTATTTATTTATTTGAAAGCAAGAGAGAGTGCACATGAGTTGGGGGAGAGGGAAAAGGAGAAGTAGACTCTCTGCTGAGCAAGGAGCCTGACACGCGGTTCTATCCCCAGGACCCTGAGATAATGACCTGAGCCCAAGACAGATGCCCAACTGACTGAGCCATCCAGGCGCCCCACAGTCCTGTTTCAAGTGGTCTCAAAATGAGAATTCTGTGTTTTCAGGCATGTCTGACACATAGGGAGGGCAGATAAACCGAAAGGCCATTTACCTAAAGGGCTGGGCTGTCCTTCGAGATAAGTCTTGGTGATAAAGGAAGGGGTCAGGCCAAAGTCTGAGTCAGCACAGAAGTTCCTGTCATTTGATGGCAAAGAGAGTCTTCCCAGAGCACTGACTGGTACTTTCATTAGATTCTGGTGCCCAGGCCCGACTGGCCTCCAGGCTTCAGCTTAGACGACCTGAAGGAACTGTTTTAATAAAACTCAATTCAGTGTCAGGCGAGCACAGCATTAAGTCAAGACCCTTTTCAAACACAACTGAAGCAGAAGAGAGAACTTCTCTCCCTGCTGAAGGGGCTTTTTCAATTTGCCTTTTTTTTTTTTTCTTACTCTCATGTTACTATTTGTTTTCTGTTTGGGGGATTTTGTCCTATTTTGTTTGTTTTATTTTTTTGGTTTTTTTTTAAAGATTTTATTTACTTATTTGAGAGACAGAGATAGGGAGAGAGAGAGTTTTTGTTGTTGTTGTTGTTGTTGTTGTTGTTGTTGTTTTAATTTTGACAGAAAGGGAGAGAGCCCAAGCAGGGGGAGCAGCATGCAGAGGGAGAGGGAGAAGCACTGAGCAGGGAGCCCAATGCAGGACTCAATCCCAGGACTCTGAGATCATGACCTGAGACCAAGGCAGAGGCTTAACCTATGGAGCTACCCAGGCACCTCTTATAGTTTTAACATGCAGTACAACTTGGGGTAAGGCTACATGCTGATTCTTCATTCACTTTGTTCTTAGAAAGTTTTTCTTTAACCTCTGTCCTATTGGGCCAGTTGCTTTTATGTCATTTTGATACTGAATTGATTTCTACATCATGTACATTAGGGGAGACCCATTTTTCTAGTTTTGAGATACAGGGGTCTTTCAGATCCTCCATCTTTAGGTATGGACACAATAAAAAGCCATTTTAAAATATGACAGAGTTCCCTGATAGAAGCCTTTACAGATAAATCTCTCGAGAGAAACACTTCCCAGCTGGAGGTCAAGTTTGTTGGCACATCTGGACCCCCATTCTGTTTATAATGCTTCTGATGCTTCCAATGGCTTGAAAGTTGCTAAGGTAGTTAAAATCTGGAGTGTGGAAGAAATGTACTTACTTCATATTTGTTCAAAATTTATCTCCTTGAGCTGGACTTAGAATGTCACTTTCCTGCTTCCAAAAGGACAGTTGGGAGCTCATAAAGTTACCCAAAAACTTGATAGCCAAATCGAACTATATTTTCTCTGTATTGTGCCCACACCTAAGGAGGGCATGGCTCAGAAAGGCTGAAAACAAAAGCATCCAAAATGGCATTCTTTCTGAACAAAGCAGTTTAATTGGCATCAATTCTTTTGTTAACAAATCTATATAATTTTCACAAGTTTATTACTCCAATGTGGGCGTTGATCTTACCTGAATATATTGGACCAAATGTGAGTAGATTATGTTTCCCAAATTTATAATGAAATCATTGAGAATATAATCTCGAATCTCAAACTCAGGAGAGAAGTTTAAAAGAGATGTTTCCAGAGATTGATGCCATTTCATCTGATGCAGGTAAGGCTCTGTGCTCGAATGGGAATGAGGACACTGAAATGTCACTTTTTTTTCCATGTAGTAATAACACTAACCAATGAATTAAAGCTCCTGAATTTTTGGTATTTGTATTGTCACAATCTACCGAGGTAATGTTGGGTGAGTCTTCACGCTTTTCTTAAAAAAAAAAAAAAAAAAGAGAGAGACGAATGTGATTTTTTGTGTTGTTGTTGTTGTTGTTGTTGTTTCTAGCTTTCTAACATTTAAAACTCCAAGATATCAGTGATGGGAGCCAAAGTTCCCTTCAAAAGTCTCACTTTGCAGAAGGTCAGAGCGGGCTCAGTGGGGACTGAGGTTGTGGGGCTCTCTGCCATGTTAGACAGACGTCCCTGCTCTTCTGAACTAGGTCAGACGGCCCCTCCTTAGCAAGTATCATATCCGTGCAGTGGCAACGCTGAGATGGGTCCAGATAAGAGCCTCAGGCCTGCGTCATCACCCTTCTGCCACCAGTCCAGCAAAGGTGAGGCTGAGACCGTGGGCCATCCGTTCTCACGGACTCTCACATCCTGTTCCTTTGTTGTGCATAGTCTGTTGGCATGTTGAAGAGGGTAGGGAGGACCACACAATGGAGTGTCTAAACCAGGGTCTCTGTAGCATGACCCCTGGAGTTTCAAACCCAACTCTGCCTCTTACTAGCTGTGTGATCTCAGGGAAATTATTTGACCTCTCTGTGCTCAGTTTGCTCATCGCAGAAATGGAGATAACAGCAGTATTCCCTCATGGGACCAGTTAATGATAAGCAGTTAGAGCCTTGCCTAATACATAGACAAACTATATAGGAGTTTCTTATAATTATTAGTCCTTCTACTTACTCAAATACTGTGCCCACCTTTACTTTTAAAGAATTTAGGAAATGTTTAATATTTAAAATCTCTTTGTCTCTACCAAGGAATTATCTTTCATGGTGAAATGATACCCAGGCTCTGAAACTGGGATTTAACGCCGACCATCTGTGAAACATGTTCTTTGAAACACCTTAAATTTTCAACTCAGAAAGAACTCCATTAATCCCATGTCGCTCATTTATTGACTCTGTATATCTGGGGAGATCCTGAGTTTCTATTCCTACAACTGCCAACTAGAGATTAAAATACTTACTTCTCAAGGTTGTTGTAAGGATTAAGAGAGAGAATGGAGGCAAAGTGCTGGAAAATATCTTTATCATTCTTTATGGCTCCCCGCTCAGTCACAGTGTGTGTGTAACCTGAGGCAGGATCTGTGGAATTGCACAAGATACCCCAAGATTCAGAAATGAAATGTCTCGGTGGGATGCATCTCTCTTGGATGAGAGTCACTGACAAGAGAATGGGGCCACAGGTGGCATCACTGTGGGTGGGGATGGCGGGGGACACATGATGCCCCACAGGGGACCCTGCCCACATGTCATCTCCACAGCTCTCATGCCTGAAACTGCTGGATGTTTGTTTGTTGTTTTCTCCATCCCAGTTTCTGAACATTCAGTACCAGTTGGCTGAGGAGGTAGAAAATCCTCTTATTCATCTCACAAGGAGAATTTCAAAATTGTCTTTGTGCTTAACATTTTTCTTTTTAATGTGGACTTTGTATGTTAAGGGCATGTGTACTAAATGGTTTTGCTGGATCATGCTGCATTCTCTGCTTTCTGCCACAAGTGCCCCCAGAGGGGTAAAGGCAGCATTGCCAAAGCAGGGATATGACCAGGAGCAGAGACACGTGAGGCTCTGAAAGGAGCCAATCTATCTCTCTGTTCTCTAGTCTCTAAATGGAATATCTCCAGTGAGGTGTGCCCTAAGGTCTTCCCTTCATCTGCAATCCTTGGATCCCCTGTGATCAGATTGTTTGAGAAGTGAAATTCAGAAGTGGCCACACCAGGCAGAGAGACCAGGATGGGGGCAGCACGAAGGTGGTGTCGAAGGCTGGCTCTTCCAACAGAGCCTTTGGGCACCAAGTGTTTTACAAATACCTCTCCACTGACTTGGGGGAACGAATACACTATTAGAATACTGGAAGGAACTATTTTTCTTTGTATATTACTTTAAAATATATATTTATACTCCTGGCTGAATGATGGTAATTGTTCTGGCACTTTCAACAGACATGGGCAGAAAAATGGGAACTCTTTATCTGCAATGTCCTCTCCAGCTATAGAAGGACTACAGACACAGACAGAGCTATTGAGAGCACTCAGGGAACGTGACAGTTTATCATTGCAAAGTAGGCTTGGCAAATATCCATTCTTTGCAAGCGCAGTCCAAATTCCAGCAGCAAACCTGAGGTCTGGAGTGACCTGACCCAGAGTGCCAACAGGTGGCGGGAAAGTCCTCTTTGCCAGTACATCGTGGGTACAGAATTTACCAAGTGCCACAGGATGAGATCAGGGGTTCTATAGGTTGGAGGCAATATTTTTATATCTTATCAGGAATGAAACAGTAAGTCCATGAAAGCAGGCAGAAATATATTTTTTTTCTTTTCCATTGAGAAGCACTTGTGTTCTTTAATGCTTATACTTGATTTATTTCCGGAAAGATATATACTTGATATATTTCCGGAAAGCCTCGCCTGTCATGCGCAGTTTTTGTTCATGACCTTTATGGAAATGAGGAAAAGAATTAGACCTCCCCGCTTGCAGTCTAGGATAGAACCCGGCACTTAAAGCTTTACGGTAAAATCACTGGAGAGGAAACTGGCTTGTGTGAACCTTTGTGGTCCCTCCATCACAAAGCCGATCTCTTGGCTTCTGGAGGAAGTGGTGCCTCTCCCCATGTTAGCTGCCCACTGGTGACCTTTCATCATATTCTTGCTCTTCGTTTATAATCCTGTCAAACTGAGACTAAAAGTGGTTGTTGGGATCTGTACTGCCCATGAGGACATCTAGATGTCTGTGGCTACTTGTTCAACTTTGAATCACTTTTCGTCTTTGCAGAATCCATGGCATTTGTATTTATTCTTAGAAATATAGGTACATTCACTGCATCCATTCCTTATTTGAACATGCTAAGAAGGCATCCCAGCCTTCCTTAACAATGAGGACATGGAGGCTGGGTTCATAGCTCAACCCAACCAGAGACTTAGTAACATTCTGCTTTTGTATTGACTTTGATTTTGGGTTCATCTCTCCTGAACCAGAGTTAATGACTAGGTGTCTCCTGGTGGAAACAAGGCTTTTTCCTTGGACCTAGCTTATTACGTAGACTCTATCCTCCCTCAGGATGAGATCTTTCTCCATAGACTTCTTGATCACACGTGCAAAAACACCAGCATTGTCCCGTCACTGGAATGAGTATGGTCTAGGCTCAAGATGGAACCCTAGAGTGGCAACTAGGTGGCTTAGTTGGTTAAGTATCCAACTCTTGATTTTGGCTTGGGTCATGATCTCAGGGTTCTGGGATCGAGCCCCTCAGTGGGCTCGCCACTTAGTGGGGAGTCTGCTTGTCTCCCTTTCCCTCTGCATGCTCTCTCTCTTTCTCTTTCTCAAATAAATAAATCTTAAAAAAAAAAAAAAAAAGATGGCGCCCTACAACCCAGAACTTTCCATCCACAGAAATTAGAAGGTTGTGCCGTTGAAGGAAAGAGCCAGATGAGAGGAGCGGTCTCTCAAATTCCTCCAGGTTTTTCAGATCCTCTTCATGGGTCACATTGTCCTATGATCTTCACACTACATCCCAGTGTAGATCGAAACACTGCACTTCACACTACAACCCAGTGGAGATTGAAACAGGACCTGTTGGAGGAGGCTGATACTCTCAGACCCGGTGTATACATGGGATTCCACCTCCACCCCAAAACTCATTTTTACCAACAGAGGAATTCTTGTATACTAAGGGGAATTTCATTTCAAATCCCCAAGATGTCCTGTGAATGTTGTTCATGACTGAAGGCAAAAGATGTCCTAGTGGAATCCATGAGAGGATCTCGTTTATGATTACTTTCAGCAAAAAAACTGCCTCATACCACATCTTCTTGATCCATTCATCTGTTGATGGACATCTAGGTTCTTTCCATAGTTTGGCTATTGTGGACATTGCTGCTATAAACATTCGGGTGCATGTGCCCCTTTGGATCACTACATTTGTATCTTTAGGGTAAATACCCAATAGTGCAATTGCTGGGTCATAGGGCAGTTCTATTTTCAACATTCTGAGGAGCCTCCATGCTGTTTTCCAGAGTGGCTGCACCAGCTTGCATTCCCACCAACAATGTAGGAGGGTTCCCCTTTCTCCACATCCTCGCCAGCATCTGTCATTTCCTGACTTGTTGATTTTAGCCATTCTGACTGGTGTGAGGTGATATCTCATTGTGGTTTTGATTTGTATTTCCCTGATGCCGAGTGATATGGAGCACTTTTTCATGTGTCTGTTGGCCATCTGGATGTCTTCTTTACAGAAATGTCTGTTCATGTCCTCTGCCCATTTCTTGATTGGATTATTTGTTCTTTGGGTGTTGAGTTGGAATACTATGCAGCCATCAAAAGAAATGAAATTTGCCATTTGCGACAACATGGATGGAACTAGAGCGAATCATGCTTAGCGAAATAAGTCAAGCAGAGAAAGACAACTATCATATGATCTCCCTGATATGAGGAAGTGGTGATGCAACATGGAGGCTTAAGTGGGTAGGAGAAGAATAAATGAAACAAGATGGGATTGGGAGGGAGACAAACCATAAGTGACTCTTAATCTCACAAAACAAACTGAGGGTTGCTGGGTGGAGGGGGTTTGGGAGAAGAGGGTGGGATTATGGACATTGGGGAGGGTATGTGCTTTGGTGAGTGCTGTGAAGTGTGTAAACCTGGTGATTCACAGACCTGTACCCCTGGGGATAAAAATATATGTTTATAAAAAATAAAAATTAAAAAAAAAAAACCTGCCTCATTACCAAGTCCTTCTGGTCCCTCTGTAGCTCTGTTCCCTTGGACAGTGTCCAAACCCAAGCTACCTTTACACCAAATTGCTATGTGCCCTGAATACTGAGATTATCGGTACAACTGCCTGCTCCCGCACTTCCTTCCTGCTTAATTTAAATAAATAGTGAGTTGTGTTTCTTTTTGACTAAGAGCCAGTCTATACAACAGCAGCAGGAATATTGCTTTCTATCTATATGCAAATAAGCTGAATTCTCTCCAAACCCTGGGAAAAGACCCTTTTAACCAAATGACTTATACTTCTGTTTCTTCATGTATAAAATTAGTGGTTTGTATAAAATAACCTGAACTCCCCTCCAGCTGTATAACTCCACATCGCGAACACTGGAGAGGACCAGCTTTGCACATACTCAACAATTAGAGAATAGACAAAGTGGTATGTGTTTAAATGCTCAATGAATATCCAACTCCCTACCATGGTACTCCAGTTCCTTCTCAGCTTGATGTCAACTTATTCCTGCCCCACCAACACCATAAACATTTAGGCAGCGAAAACACCAGCCATTCAGGGATCTCCAGAGTATCCCGCAATTAACCTGCTGCTGGCAGTCAAGTTCTTATAGTCCCCACTCACCTGAATGCCCCTTACCTTAACTTCTACTTTTGATGACTCCTACCCAGTCTTCAAATGTCTCCTCCTCTGTGAGCCCTCCCCAGCCCCTACTCTATCCCTC
This sequence comes from Mustela nivalis, assembly GCF_964662115.1. Lineage (NCBI taxonomy): Eukaryota > Metazoa > Chordata > Mammalia > Carnivora > Mustelidae > Mustela > Mustela nivalis. The sequence goes on along the minus strand of NC_139021.1, from coordinate 93,605,662 downwards.
ACACTCAGCTGAAGGGTGAGCTCCATTTCTGGGTATCCATGGTTCTTTGATGAGACCTAGGGTGTTACACTTGACATATGGTAGCAAAACCTAGTATGGATTTGGCTCCCTATGTCAACTAGACCAAGAACCGCTCAGCTATCACTTACCTTTCTGCCTCCCATGATCTAGCATCATGCCTGACATACAGCAAGTTCTCAATGACACCTGTTGAGTACAGCTTGAATAAGTTCCATCAGGGAAGGTTCTTAAAATAAATCTGTTTAGGATAAAGTTTAATATATGCACAAGGCTGTATGCTTAAGGTCGATGCTAGAGGAAAAGCAGATAAGGATACGGGCAAGCTTTGGCTCCTGGCTATTTAGCTCATTTTCAATACCTGGAGATGTCAGAGGACAAGTCTGCTATGGATTTAGGTGACTGGGCTGGGGATCAAGGGAGAAGTGCTGGTTTACCTTAAACCACTATTTTGATTTAAGCATGTTTTCCTGTTGGCAATGTTTTGTCGGGTCATGATAAAATATGAAGCACATGGAGCTCTTGCTGGCCAACATGAGACTCAGCAAATCTTGTCATTTGGGAGTCTCCATGCCAGTTCATTCTTGTAACTTTTGTTTGAGGACAAACAGAACTGATTCTGCCTTTTTTTCTCTTTTCTCCTTTCCTTATTCCTTCCTTCAACGAAGACATAAACATGTTAATCTTTTATAGATTTCTGTGGTCTTTAAGTGAACCAGTGCCTGCTCTGTTCTCAGCACCATAGGAAACGCGGGGCAGGGAATCAAAACATCATTTGGGCAGTGATTTTTGAGATTATTCTTTTTGCTTGGAAAAAAAAAATAGGTAACAACAGTTGACTTTCTTCTGTGTGTGAAGCCATTATAAGAGACAGATGAATAAAGCATGGTTGTCTACCTCAGAGTCTTTAGACTTTCAAACAATGGTTTTCGGGGTACCGGGGTGGCTCAGTCACTAACTATCTGCCTCAGGCTCAGATCCTGAACCCAGGGTTCTGGTATCGAGTCCCGTATCAGGCTCCCTGCTCAGCAGTAAGCTTGCTTCTCCCTCTCCCACTCTCCTGCTTGTGTTCCCCCTCCTGCTCTCTCTCTCTCTGTCAAATAAATAAACAAAACCTTTTAAAAATGGCTTTGAAGTTTCAAGACATGAAATCAATGTAGGAGATGGAGAAGTGCATTTTTATTTAGACTAGTATAGAATAGAGATCCCAGTACCTCTCATGAAGTGACAATACTACCCCACATGGTGGCATCGCAGTAGAGTGGCTAGGTGTGCACACCAGAACACAATAAAGAATGTCTTCCCTTCTTTAAGACACAGTCAAAAAAGTCAGAAGGCCCTGGTTCAGATGAACCAATGAAGATGTACATGAGTCACTGTGATTCGGGTTGTAAGAAATGAGAGTTGAGAAGAGAAGTGTGAGAGAGTCCAGTGTCAAATGAACAAGTGTCCAATGTCAGAGGATCCAGACTGCCCCAGCTGCATCACATGGCCCACTTTGCCTCTCTCCCTTCCCGGGAGCACTGAGCTCTGTATGGAAGTGGTACCCTAAGCATCCCTTCATACAACAGTGAACTCAGATGAACTGAGTCTGGCTGCTGTGTTTTAGTTGTTAGCATTCATAACGTGTAGGGGGAGACAAATGAAAAGAACTCACATATGTCTTCTGCCATATATTAATATTTACTATCTTTTTTTAAGATTTTATTTATTTATTTGACAGAGAGAGATTACATGTAGGCAGAGAGAGAGAGGAGGAAGCAGGCTCCCTGCTGAGCAGAGAGCCTGATGTGGGACTCGATCCCAGGACCCTGAGATCATGACCTGAGCCGAAGGCAGCGGCTTAACCCACTGAGCCACCCAGGCGCCCAATATTTACTATCTTTATTATAACAATAAGACATATTCACCATATTATAGTACAAGATGTAGAAAAATGACCTGTAACATCATTCCCCAGAGATAACCATTTTTGGTATTTTCTTTGAGGCCATTTTCTGCACATACCATATAATCTGCATTTATATACAGATCGATTTTTTGGATATCTAAGTGTGTATGAATAAAGCTTAGGTATTCAGTCTTGTTCAAAAAAGAACCAACCACAGGGCACCTGGGGGTCTCAGTGGGTTAAAATTCTGCCTTCAGCTCAAGTTGTAATCCCAGGGTCCTGGCATCAAGCCCCCCTCCCCCACTTCCACTAAGCCCCACAAGGGGCTTCCTGCTTGGGGGGAGGTCTACTTCTTCTCCCTCTGCCGCTTACCCCCAGCTCGTGCTCTCATGCTCTCTCTCTAGCTTGCTCTTCTATTAAATAAATAAATAAGATCTTAAAAAAAAAGGAACCTGCCATATCTGTGACATATCTTTTGCAGCAACTGAAGGAAAACTTTAAATATTTTGAAGCTAATAATCTTTAGAATTTTATTTTCAAGTTAAATGTAAGTAATAGGCATTAACCATCTTTGTGCTAATCAGCATGAACACAGAGGTATAAAACATGGTCCTTGCCCTTAAAGGGTTTATAATCTAGTAAGGAAAAAGAAAGCATTAAATCGCTTTCAAAACAATGCATTAATCACAATAAAGAAAAGCAAGTACCAGGTGCAGAGGAGAAAATGATCCAGCTTATCGGGGGGTTTTCAAAGGAAGCGTTCCAGAAGCTCACCTGGGTAGAGAAGGGCTACTGGAGTTGCCAGGCAGTAGAGAATCTACCTAATGGAAAGCCAATCCAAGAATAATATCCAATGCTGGCAATGAAGTTTGACACTAGGTAAGAAGAGCAAAGTAGAAGGAGGGAATAAATCAGACTCTTTTGCTCAACATTTGGATTTTCATAACCCCACTTGCATCTCAGGAAATGCGGGTTTCTCAGGAAACAAGTTCATTTTCCCTGTGAAATGTCTATGCAAATGCCCAGTAAATAATACCAGGTACCACCCGCAAAGTCAACGCAAAAGGACAGGGGCGCCTGGGCGCATGCGCACTCACTACTATATTCAGTGCAGAAAGAATACAATTAAGCAGGGTAATTTAGAGGAGGGCTTCCTTTGGGCTGATGGAAATGCATTCGTTGAGAAGAAGGTGGCCGCTGCCATCCATGCATAGGCACACATTTCTCCAAGAAAGGAGCTCCCAGCCAGTCACCTGGTGTGACCTCTTGTTTCAACCGAGGAGTATATTGGCTTCAAATCGATGAAACTCACGTGACCAACTCCACATCCAGCAAATTCATAAGTGAGAAATAGGAACACTTAACACAACATCAGGAAATGCAAGCTGCTCTGGTCCCATCTCTCAAATCTATTTCAAAACAAAGTCTTATCCTCAGACCAAGAAAGGGTGTGGCTTTGGAGAAAGTGTGCTTTTCTCTTCTGTCCCCCACTGAGCATCTAAGCCTGGCACAGCGCTTGCTGAATGAAGCCATATCAATTCCTTCTCTTTTTTAGAGAGCAGAATATAAATATATTTCAATTGATAAAAATATAAGAAACCCTGTGATTATGTGATTCCTATCCCAGTATATTTCTTGGCTGCAAAACCACAATAAGGATTCTGTCCTTAACATCCTGCTCTGCCAGAAGTGTGGGATCCAAATCCATTCCCACCATTCATGAACACAAACCTCACAGCTCCCTTTCACCTGAGACCAGATGCTCCTGGGATTCCTGGGCCACCATCAACGAAGCAGGAAGCAGTAACAAAAGGGAAAGTTCTTAAAGTATAAGATGGTTAGAAGTGGGCAAGGAATCTTGGGCACATGTAGTCAGCATCATTCCCCGCTGTCAGAAATGCATAATAAATAGTAGTAAATTAGTAAAGGAGTAAAGGAGTAAATAAATAGTAAAGAGAAGAAATTGAGTCCTTTTGCCTCGTACTTCATGCATCACCCACTGAAATGCTAGCTAAACCGTGAACTGAGAATCTGTCATGCCTCACGGTGTACGAGCAGAGAGAACAATCTTACTTTTCTTTCATTTCCATGCTTGTCCTTTTTTTTTTTTTTAAAGATTTTATTTATTTATTTGACAGAGAGAGATCACAACTAGACGGAGAGGCAGGCAGAGAGAGAGAGAAAGGGAAGCAGGTTCCCTGCTGAGCAGACAGCCTGATGCAGGACCCTGAGATCATGACCTGAGCTGAAGGCAGCGGCTCAACCCACTGAGCCACCCAGGCGCCCCATGCTTGCCCTTTGAAGTGTCTGTTTAGAGCCAATAAAATGACACATTTGACACATCCTTAATGATAGCTTGAAAGAGCCAGGGAAATATCCAGGGGGGCTGGAATTGCAAAATTAGAATGAATCCATAGAGGGTGTCCTCTTGTCTCCAGATTTTCCTGAACCCGACATTGCCAATTAGTTTTGACAGGGAAGGGACCCTGCTGAGGGGGTCAGGTACCGGTCCTCACTGCCTCCCCCTGTTTGTCCTATCCTCCTCAAAAAACTGCAAACTCTGACAGACATTTGCAACCAATTAATCCAGGGACTTAAGGGCTATGTCACGTTATATAAGCTTCTGGTTAGACACCCCAGAACTTAAGGCAGAGCCTGGCAGTGAGAGCTGTCCAATAATAGTAAATTTCAGCTCCTGCAAAATATCTTTGCCCTTAAGCCCCTAACTACCCAATTACATAATGACGGTTAGACATCTCTCCCTCAGAATTGTATAGATTGCTGACTTCATGTGTTGATCTGGAATCCATCGCCAGTCTCCTGGAGAGGGTTATAGCGGGGTGTCCTTTGGATATTCTGTGACCTGTGTCAACTGAACGCCATCCTTCTCGCTCACGCCTTCCTTCATCCATCCATTCACATTTGCCGAGTTTCTATTAAGTGTGATGTACTGGGCCAGGCTGTACAGGTACGCAGAGGCTGAAACAGGATGGCTCATGCTCGGAGAGTCTGCAGTATAACTGGGAGGGTGAAGTGTGTGCGTAGGTGACAACACTAAAAGGTGGGAATGGTAACATGGCAAAGCTCTGCAGAGTTTTAAAGAAGAGAGAGTGTCCTTCAGTAGACATAATTCAGAAGGATCATGAAGACAGTGACATTTGGCCTGAGTCCTGAAGACCATGCAGGACGTATGAAAACCAGAGAGAGCCTCACTGATAATCAGTGAGGAAGGAAATTTTAGGGAGTATCTGGTGGGTGGGGGGCAGTTTACTTTGAAGGACAGGGTTTATAAATGGAGCTATGGACACCGGACGGAAGGGGAGAGTGGAGTCGGACAACCGTACGCAATAGAACTTCAGATTGAGTCTGGATGGTGGGGACCCATGGAAGGTGCTTGATCGGAGACAGATGTGTGTGGGCAAAGATTCCAAGCTACGCCACAAATACCATCTGTTTTCAGGCAGTTTGGGATAACACTACAGTATATAGGTATCATGTCGGCTATAACGAGCCAAGCAGAACACACATACAGAACGCATTCCTTCTTTCGTTGCTTCTGCTCACACTTGTTAACTCTTTAAAACCACCAAATCCGTTTGGTATGCATCTGATCTCATTTATCCCTTGCCGCAAGCCTATGAAGTTTTTTCCCATTTTAGGTGAAGAAAACAATGTTCAAAGAGGTTAGGTGATTTGTCGTCTGGTCACATAGCTGGTTAGTGACAAAGTAGACACTGGAATCTTTTGTATGCATATCCAGAGAATTCCCTACTATGTGACAGGGTCCCCAGCATATAGTTCTCATTGTACTGCTAACCACCACCCCATAAAATATGGGTCCTCATATGTGGAAAATATTATCCTAGGGAAAGAAGAGAGCTCTCGTTGCAGAAATATGAAAGTATTTTCTGGAAACTGATACTTCTGGAAGATGCAGCTAGATATTCTTTTATGTATTCAGGACAGGACCAAGAAAATTCAAATTAGATTAAGGAAGATGTCAAACAAAGAATCAGGTCATCTAAAAAAAAAATTCAAGCTTGGATGGGGACAGATTTTCTAAGAGGACAAGTTCAAAGAAGGGTGTGTTGCATTCATCTTTGAAAATGTAAAATGCACCATAAATACCCCTTCCAATTGATTTGTCCTTCAGGGCAATCTCAAAACAGCTGATCCTCCAAATAACCCCTTATCATAGGCATGGTAAGTATTATTATGCCTTCTTTGGTAAATGAGAATATTGAGGCTCATTAACTTGCCCTGGGTCACACAAGTAAATACTGGGGCTGAAACTCATGTGGTTTTCATAGTTCTTAATTCAACTTTCACTGCCTTTAGATTCACATCAGGCCGTTTGAGATAAATTAATAATAAGGTGTTATAGACTGTGTATTTGATTCAGGATGCATAATCTAGTCTAGTGGTTCTGCCAACTGGTCAACCACATCTTTTAGGTATTATTGGGATAGATTTTTGTTTAGGCTTTGGGAAGCACTCTCCAAGTCAGAATAGAATGCTTAGGAATATTACCATTTATGTCCCTAAGTGTTTAAATGCTTTAAAATATCCAGAGTTGGTGATAAGAACCTCCTAAAGTTCCATTTACTTGTATTTATTCTTTGAACAAAGAAGCAAGTGTCAGCCAGCTTACAGTGGAGTAGCTAGGGCCATAAACAATTTTGGAAGCTTGATAATGAATTTGGTAGGGGCTGTGAGCAGGGATTTCCCATAGTGCTCTCAGGGCTGGAACAGAAGCAAAGAGAGAGGGAAGGAGAGAGGGACACCCAGGTTCTTCTCCCAGCACACAAAGAAGAATGTCATTCCCTGGTGTGGAGGGCAGTCCAGCTCATACCTCAGTTTTTAAATCCATTCATGCAATCATTACAAATTCTGTTTGTTTTTAACTTGGACAATGATGTATGAATAATACATTCTCACTCTAAAATCTTCTAACAAGAGAGGTGGAACTACCATTTCCCTTGACCAGCACTCAGTCTCGCTCTCCCCTTCTCAAAGAATTTTCTGCTCCCTCAATTTTGGGCATATTCCTCCGAACAATTGTCTGTAAATTTACCTTTATGCTCAATGTACATTTGGAATCATATAGGTCTATTTTGATAGTGGCCTCCCATTAAAGGAGGCCTCCCATTATAATGCCACCCATTATAGTGACACCCCATTAAAGACACTAAAAAGTCAGTTACCTGAAGACACTTTGTAAGTTCTAGAATTTGGCTCATTAACATGATCTCTATGCCCCATAATGCATTTAAGAACCCATCACAGGTCTCAGCACTAAGACCCTTCACAGGGAATCGGTCTCCTATGCTCAGTCATGCTCAAAGAAGCCCAGTCTAGTTCAGCAATAAACTCCTAATAAACCGCTATTTGGGAGAAAGTGACACTAATCTACAAATCCATATTCTAATTCTGCAAACAAGTAAGTTACAGTGAATGTCAAAATAGGATCTCCTGGCATGGAGGAAAGGCTTGGGCAGCACAAGTAGACACCATCGGTGCATATAGAAGGATGTTAGACTTGTTCCTGCCCAAGGTGCAGACTGTTATTCTGGGATAAAAAGAAAATGGTTTTAATGACCTGATTTTAAAAGCCAAACCCAATAAAATCTTCAGAACAACAGAAACATCATCCTTTGCATCTGTGGGTTCCTCCGGTAACCCCAAGAGCATCCGCTCAAAGATGAGAAAGTTATGGCGGTGTTTCCTCTCTAGAAGTTCTGGAATGATGTCAGTGTGTAGTATGCTAATCAGAGACAGAGCACAGTCACTGTTTGTTCCATTCCCTTGTGATTAATATTCATTGCTGTCACCCTGGCATATGATGTGATTGCCCTTTGTTCATGGTGCATGTGTGGGCAGCAGCAGGCACTGAGGAAATGCAATTTTAGGCCGTTTACAAAATCCCAGCTCCCAGAACAGATGGATCAGAGGCTGTCCACCTACGTTGTGCTTCAAGGCACCCTACCTCTCTGTCTGCTGTAAAACTGACCCTAGATGTCTTCTTCAGTAATGAGCAAGGATTGAGAACATGAGCATTGCCTTTCACTGATCCTGAAAGGTTGAGAAATGATTGTAGCTATGATAAAGCTCTGTACACTTAACTGAATTTTCTCATGGAATCAACCTCTCCTTGAATAATACCCATGGAGTACATGTTAGATATTGGCACTTGGGGGACAATTTGCTAGAACTTTCTGTATGAGCCTTGAGCTAACGTTCTCTGGAGATGAATTTTAGAAGAAATGTGGGGTTTTGGTGGGACATGTCCAAATCTGTATTGCATGCTGATAAGGCATAATTATGTTCTTTTTCAGTGACTATTATGGAATCACAGTAGAATTTTATTGTGTGCAGAATCACAAACTGCCAGCCATCTTCAAAGAATGAAAGGAAAGATGAAAATGCCATTATTTGTTGACTTGCTATTTTTTATTAGGCCTGCAGGGCCCCAGTTTTTTCCACAATGAAGAGGAATTCCATGTGGTTAGAAATCCAAAAGGGTATGGGACTTGATCTCCTAAATTCAATGGCAATTAATGTAGAAACTGAACTCCAAGAGAGAGAGATGGCCAAAGCCACAGGAGCTGACTAGACTCACCTTTTTTTTCTTCTTAGAATCAAGAGTAGTGTGTGGCTCTTGAATAACATGGGTTAAGGCATTAGCATAACTGGCTTATATTCATCTCAGTGCGTAGATGGACTTCAGAAGCCCCAGAAAGTGGTCTCTGTCTCTAGGTGCTGATAACTAGAAATAAACAGTGTTGAATGAGGAAATAGCCTGAAGAGAAGTTGCGCAAAACAGAATTCTAGAATAATAAGAATTTAGACCTGGAAGGAAATATGGAGTTCCCTTACTGTAGGGATTCTCAGTTTGTAGAGGTGGGGAAGAAAACTATATCAAAATCTTGGGGCTCTGTAGTTTGAAAAATCTCCTCTAGGTATTGCTGAAATGGGCTGCCCCTCGTTTTACTAATGAGGTTCAGAAACAATATAACATTTATTTAAGGTTATATAATTTATAAAAAAGCTAGAATTTGAGTCTAAGTCCTATGGCTGTTGCCTACCATGCAATTATAATATTTCATCTTGAAATCCCATTTCCTCCTCCTCCTCCTTCACCTCCTTCTCTTCCTCCTTCTCCATCTCCTTCTTCTTCTTCTTCTTCTTCTTCTTCTTCTTCTTCTTCTTCTTCTTCTTCTTCTTCTTCTTCTTCTTCTCCTCCTCCTCCTCCTTCTCCCCCTCCTTCTTTATTGATGATGGGTAGGGAGAGCTGAAGGAGAAAAGAAGAGAAAGGGGTATGATTGATCAACACATTACAAGAATAGAGCATTACATTTTTGTCCCAGATTTTGATCACTTTGATATATCAGGAATCCAAGTGTTTTCATAAAATACCTGTTGGATGGATCATCTAGGACACACACACACAGACACACACGCAAAATAAGGGATAGCAGCAGATTTGGGGGGGAAAGTTAAAAGGATTTCTCAGACTCTTGGATTTCCATTCTCGTGGCCACCACCCAGGACTAAGACCCTCATCACCCCTCCCCTAGACAATATCACTAGAGTCCTAAATGGTCTTTCTACCCATAGACCTCCATTGTTTTTGACCATCCTTTAGACAAGAACATACAATTTTGTGGCCACATCATTCTTGTCTTCCATAAACCTCAGTGTATCTGATCCTATCACTCACTGAGTAGGGATAAAACATCTTAGGTGGGTTTCTTTTGTTGCTTTTTAAGCGCTATTACTCCTTACTTTCCAGGTGATATAAATGTCCTGTCCCCAAAGCAAGGACCATGCTTTAGTGACTTTGTGGCTTTTCTCATATTAATCCTTCTCCCCATACACTCATTACTATACTTCTTTTCCCCACTTACCAAATTCTGCCCAGCCTTCAGAACTTGAGCACAAATGTAGAATGTGCTATTTAGTGCTTCCATAGCCCCAGGGACCCATGATAACTTATGTCATAGTTACTTATAGACATCTCTTACCTATTCCATTAGATCATAAACTCTGTTGCACTCTCACATTTCTTAGCATTCCTTTGAGGCCTTATTTGTTTTGGTATAGCAGGTCAGCTGGAGGCATGAATGACTCAGCAATGGTCTTATACAGGTAGAGGAAGAAATCCAGCACAAGATTTAGCTATCAGTAAAAGAAACAGTATATCCCACACTAAAATACAGATTAACCCTGTTCATTTGGTATTTCCACATGTTACCAGCATGAACATGTAACTTGTCCATATAGAAGTACTGTGCCTCTCTTCTTATTCCAGCAAAAGGAAGAAACAGATTAAAACTTTTTAATTTTTTTTAATTCCAGTATATAAATTTACAGCATTATATTAGTTTCAGGTGTGCAATATGGTGATTCAATTTCCATACTTTACTCAGTGCTCATCATGATAAGTTTACCCTTAATCCCTTCAATTATTTCACCCATTCCGCCCCCCCCCCACCCACCAATCTCCCTCTGGTGATCAGTTTGTCCTCCAGTTGAAAGTCTGCTTTTTGATTTTTCTCTTTTTTCTTTGTTCATTTGTTTTGCTTCTTAAGTTCCACATATGAGTAAAAGCCTATGGTACTTGTCTTTCTCTGACTGACTTATTTTGTTTAGCATAATACACCTTAGTTCCATCCACATTGTTGTAAATGCCAAGATTTCATTCTTTTTTATGGCTGAGTAATACTACACACACACACACACCACACACACACACACACACACTAGGCTAATGTGTGCCATTTTAACTTAGTTGAGGGAGAATTCCCTGATATTTACTATTAAGGATAGAGCAAACTGTGATTTGTTACTCTGCTCAATCCTTCCTCTCAGAAGATTACATTATTATCAAGCCGATTTCACCAGTAAGGACATCAAGATGCAAAGAGACTGAACAATTTGTTCTGAGTTACTTGATGAGTAAGGGGAAAAACAGGAAGTCACCCCCATGAGTCTGAGTTTAAAGTCAGGCTCTTAACCAAGACACAGACACCCATCTTTGTAATTAAGTGTGCAGAGATGCAGAGAACTTGGTCTGAGAATGTTGTAGATGGAATGCAATGCCAACAAGGGGAAGGGGCTTATAGATGATTCTGGAAAATTTTTTCCAACCTCCAGATTCAGTGGAGACTCAGTCGATCTCTAAAAGACATGTTTATGTTAAAGAGAACAGAGGTCACAGATGGGCTGAGTGGCGTGATACTTGAAGAGGAGAGGTTGTAGTCCGTTCAGTGAATTTTCCCTTATACCCCACTTAGTCACAGTAGAAAGAAGTTATATAATGCCTGTGCAAGAGCTGATTAAGAAAGAGATACTAGAAAACTGTAGGAAATGCTTCCTCAATTAGGTACTGAGTGAGGAAATAGGATGGTACAAATAAGATGTAGCAAACTAGCAACCCCTGGGCGAAATTAGACCAACCAATATGCTGTTGTTCATTAGTTTTTGGTTGATTTTTACCCTGCTCATTTTTGTGCAGTATTTTTGTTTTTTTTCTTTTTAAATAATTAGTTACCAATATCTTAAAGTAAGGATATTTACCATGCTTTTCTTGGAGAGACAAATCTGAAACCGTTGTATCTGAATGCACAGGTCAACCATCCAGTGTTTCTAGAAGTTTCTTACCATGCCCTGTCTTCTTCAGCTTGCCTGCTTCACTCAGTATGTCTTCTACTCAGCTCTTTTAGTCATTTGGGCATAGCCTCTGCCCTTTACACTAGCTTGAAGAGTATTTTTTAAGTCACTGGAGTTCACTACCAGGAACAAGGCATAATTTTATTTCTGAAGTAATTTTGCATAAAGGAGCATTAAAGAAAACAAACTTGCAGTATATCTGAAGAACATCCACAGAACAGTTGAAAGCTTAGGTCTTGCATATCAAATTCTGACTTCTGGCCTGTTTTACAGATACACACTAAAAGATACTTTAAGTATGGACATTTATTTATCACTGTAACCATATACTTCCATTTGTGTCCATGCTTTTTTTTTTTAACTTTTTTTAAAAGATTTTATTTGTTTATTTGACAGAGAGAGTGATCACAAGTAAGCAGAGAGGCAGGCGGTGGGGGGGGGGGTTCAGCTCCCCACTGAGCAGAGAGCCCAATGTGGGGCCTGATCCCAGGACCCTGGGATCATAACCTGAGCTGAAGGCAGAGGCTTTAACCCACTGAGTCATCCAGGTGCCCCTTCATGCTTATTTTTTAATATTAGTTTGTGCTTTTCTAAAATAAGATCACTCTTAAGCATTGCATTTACAGAAATAGATCTTAAATTTATATTGGTTTTTACAGAATATAGGTTTGGTAGAAAGCAATTTATCAATAGAGACAGAGGTGGGCACATTTTTAAAATACATATTAATGAAATTTTAACTGTTGAAGAAGAAAATGTATCTTGATACACTTATCGCAGGTTCAGACTTTTGTTTTGTTTTGTTTTAAGCTATGATTGAGGTGCCTGGGTGGCTCAGTTGGCTAAGTCTGACTCTTGATCTCAGCTCAGGTCTTGATCTCAGGGTCATGCGATCAAGTCCCACATTGGGCTCAATGCTGGGCATGGAGCATACCTTTAAAAAAATAAAATAAGAGATATGATTTAATAATACTTGAGAAACTACAGAACACTCATGAAGGAAATTGAAGAAGACACAAAAATATGGAAGACCATTCCATGCTCTTAGATTGGAAGAATAAACATTGTTAAAATGTCTATACTGCCTAGGAAAATCTATACTTTTAATGCCATTCCGATCAAAATTCCACCAGTATTCTTCAAAGAGCTGGAGAAAATAATCCAGAGATTTGTATGGAATCAGAAGAGACCGCAAATCGCTAAGGAAATGTTGAAAAATAAAAATAAAACTGGGGGCATCACGTTACCTGATTTTAAGCTTTATTACAAAGCTGTGATCATCAAGACAGCATGGCACTGGCATAAAAACAGACATATAGACCAGTGGAACAGAGTAGAGCAACCAGATATGGACCCTAAACTCTCTGGTCAATTAATCTTTGACAAAACAGGAAAAAATGTACAGTGGAAGAAAGACAGTCTCTTCAATAAATGGTGCTGGGAAAACTGGACAGCTATATGTAGAAGAATGAAACTCGACCATTCTCTTACACCGTACACAAAGATAAACTCAAAATGGATAAAAGACCTCAACATGAGACAGGAATCCATTAGAATCCTAGAGGAGAACATGGGCAGTAATCTCTTCAATATCAGCCACAGCAACTTCTTTCAAGATATGTTTCCATAAGCAAAGGAAACAAAAGTGAAAATAAACTTTTGGGACTTCATCAAAATCAAAAGCTTCTGCACAGCAAAGGAAACAGTCAAAAAAACAAAGAGGCAACCTATGGAATGGGAGAAAATATTTGCAAATGACAGTACAGACAAAAGGTTGATATCCAGATTCTATAATAAACTTCTCAAACTCAACAGACACAAAACAGGCAGTCATATTAAAAAAAAAAATGGGCAGAAGATATGAACAGAGACTTCTCCAATGAAGACATACAAATGGCTATCAGACACATGTAAAAATGTTCATAATCACTAGCCCTCAGGGAGATTCAAATTAAAACCACATTGAGATATCACCTTACACCAGTTAGAATGGCCAAAATTAGCAAGACAGGAAACAACATGTGTTGGAGGGGATGTGGAGAAAGGGGAACCCTCTTCCACTATTGGTGGGAATGGAGGTTGGTGCAGCCTCTTTGGAGATCATTGTGGAGATTCCTCAAGAAATTAAAAATAGAACTTCCCTATGATCCTGCAATTGCACTCCTGGGTATTTATCCCAAAGATACAGATGTAGTGAAAAGAAGGGCCATCTGTACCCCCAATGTTTATAGCAGCAATGGCCACGGTTGCCAAACTATGGAAAGAACCAAGATACCCTTCGATGGATGAATGGATAAGGAAAATGTGGTCCATATACACTATGGAGTATTATGCCTCCATCAGAAAGGATGAATACCCAACTTTTGTAGCAACATGGACCAGACTGGAAGAGATTATGCTGCTTGAAATAAGTCAAGCAGAGAGAGTCAATTATATCAATCATATGGTTTCACTTATTTGTGGAGCATAACAAATAGCATGGAGCACATGGGGAGTTAGAGAGGAGAAGGGAGTTGGGGGAAATTGGAAGGGGAGGTGAACCATGAGAGACTATGGACTCTGAAAAACAATCTTAGGGTTTTGAAGGGGCAGGGGATAGGACGGCGGGGTACCAGGTGGTGGGTATTATGGAGGGCACAGATTGCATGAAGCACTGGGTGTGGTGAAAAAATAATGAATACTGTTATGCTGAAAATAAATAAATTTAATTAAAAAAAGATATGTCTTAATAGACATTTTTAGGGCAGGGCTCCTGCTGCTACAATAAATCTGTGATTTGTTTCCTTGTAAATTTTCTGACATAGATGGCAATGTCAATGTCATTTTTAAAGTAAGTTCCAGAAAATGCTTTCTCTTGAAAGGCCTATTACAAAAATTATATTCTTGGGACTGCTATAGTATTGGCCTAAGCATGGAAAATTATTACTCCTAGTAGATATCTACTAATTTGTTGTTATAAACCCAAGAAAAATCCAACAGACTTTATCTAAATTTGATCAAACTCATCACCTCCATATCACAGAAAGAAAGGACTAACACATAGATGGACAAAATGATAAAAAATATTCCAAAACTGCCAGCTTGCCGAGATCTGAGAAAAAAACTGAGGGACAGGTCTCCCCACACAGCAAGTGAGCCAAAGACAGGGCAATATGGACAACCCACGATATATGCTAATTCAAAGAAACAGCTGCAGAAATAGATCCGCATTTCCCAGAGTGCACTGTGAGGAAGGAATACTGATAACCCTAGATATTAGTAAGTGTTATTCGAAAAATTTAAAAATCTCTGATTAGATAAATTTGGAGATAAATGTGTAAATGAAGTCAGACATTTTTATTATAGGATTCTCTGAGTTTTTATTCATATGAATTCAAGATATACGGCATACAGTGATTTACCTAAAAGAAATCCAGTTTGGATAGAATATCTTTTGGGATAAGGACTCTACATAAAACACCTTGAGTATTGACTAAGGTCAAGTTCAGCTGCAGGAGACAGAATCCTAAGCTTCAGTAATAGTGACTTATTTCTCTCACAAGTGAAAAAGAAGTTTAGAAGCAGGCCAGAACTGACATGGCTCTGTTGTTGCAGGGTACTCAAACTCCTTCCAGTGTTCTGCTCTGTTCACCATAGAATTTTTTTTAAATATATTATTTATTTATTTGAGATAGACAATGAGCACGTGCGGTTGGGAGGTGGAGAAGAAGAGGGAGATGCAGGCTCCCCGCTGAGCAGGGAGCGCAATACTGGGCTCAATTCCAGGACTCTGGGATTATGACCTCAGCCAAAGAGGCTCTTAACTGACTGAGCCACCCAGGCACCCCTTCACCACACAAGTTGATCCACTGTGTTATAACCCAAGACTGCTGCTGTAGCTCTGCCCATCATATCTGTATTTCAAAAATAAGACAAAAGTGGGTGTGATATGCCACTTGTCTTTTAAAGAGACTTCTGTACCATCAACACTTCTTTTATTTAGCCAAAATTTAGTCCTGACACCAGGATAAGAAATGCAGTCTTCTATTGAGGTAGTCGTGCATATGGCTAAAAGCAGAGTATCTGTTTATTTCAGAGAAAAAGAGAGAATGAGTGGGGCGCCTGGTGGCTCAGTCGTTGAGCTCAGTCGTTGAGCCTTTGGCTCAGGTCATGAACCCAGAGTCCTGGGATCAAGCCCCGCCTTGGGTTGCCTGCTCAGTGGGGAGCCTGCTTCCCCCTCTCCCATTTCCCCTGCTTATGTTTCCTCTCTCTCTGTGTCTCTTTTTGTCAAATAAATAAATAAAATCTTCTAAAAAAGAAAGAGAGAGAGTATGAGTATTTGCAGACCTATGCTCAGCCTTGGAAACCACTAAATAGATGATTGAAATAATATATAACATAAATATTTATGTCTGATTTAGATACATCTAAGTATTACTTGGAATGCCTTTGATTTTCTTTTTTTTTTTTCCTAGTATGACTTTCTTGAACCAATAACAACAACAACAAAAACAAATGTAGGACTGAACTACGTGGAGAAAATAAGCAAAGGAAAAATAACTACATGAATAGTGAGGAGCTGATCTCCTTCTTTGAAACCAATCTTTAACACGCTTTAACATAGTCTTCACCCTTGTATTAAAAATACCTTTTTGTTAAGACTTGTATGCAAATATTTTCCTAATTATAATAGATATCTCCATCTATCCATGGTTGGGGAGACAATGTCCAAATCCGGAAAACGTTCTTCATCCAATCATAAAATTATCATAAAATAAATCACTATGTTAATGCTTTTAAAAGGAGGGATAGCTGTGATCAATCTTTTCTGCTATTCAGAATTAGTCTGGAAATAGGTTGACCTCAAAATTATCTTGGTTTTCTCAGTCACTATTGCTGCTGGGTTCCGACCCATAGCAAATTACAGTATAATTTAGTTATCAATATTTCGCTGCTGCTGAGGATGATTCTGCGGTTGACCCTTGAAAACATGGAGGTTAGGGCCACTGACCCCTGTACTGTTAAAATTTCCATGTAACTTCTGACTCTCCATAAACCTAAGTCCTAATACCCTACTCTTGACCATAAACATTACTGATAACACAGTCAATTAACAGATATTTTTATGTTGTATGTATTATACACTATATCCATACAATAAACTAGAGAAAAGAAAATGTTACGAAGAAAATCATAAGAAAGAGAAAATACAGTTACAGCACTGTAAGTCTCTTTATTGAAAAAAATAAACCCATGAGTAAGTGGACCCATGAAGTTCAAATCCTTGTTGTTCAAGGGTCAACTGTATATGATGTTAATAACTCTCCACAAAAATTATAGAAAACCAGGACAATTCCTGACTGCTAGGTACTGTGTTAAGCGGTCTGTTATAACACTGTCCCTTTACCTTCATCAGATTTTATTGCTATTTTTTAAATGGAAACTAAGACATGGAGAAGTTAAGTAACCTGACATTCATATCTAGGAAGCAGCAGATGCTGGGTTTGATCTTAATTTCTGAATCCCAAATATGTCTCCAACTTGGGAAGAGACGATTCATCTGTTTGGTAGTATTTGTACATATTTGACATTATTTCTGCAAGGGAATCTCAGTATTCCATATTTGCATGTAACAGAACAATGCACACTTCTTTTTTTTAAGATTTTTTTAATTTACTTATTTGACAGAGAGAGAGAAAGAGAGAACACAAGTAGGCAGAGAGGCAGGCAGAGAGAGGGAGAAGCAGACTCCCTGCTGAGCAGAGGACCCTGAGATCACGACCTGAGCCAAAGGCAGAGGCTTAACCCGCTGAGCCACCCAGACACCCACACTTCTTGGTTTATTATCAAGAATAGGTAGAATTGTTAATCTAATCATGGTGCCTGTGTGTCATAGTGTTTACACAGCACATCCAAGAATACAATTATGAACATGCTTGGTCCAATAAGATTTGAAAATAATTTGATCCTCCATAAATAACATCACCAAATCATCATTACAGTATAGAGTTTTCAAAAGAAATTATTCCATTTTCCCCATACAATCTTTGAGGCTTAGTTTCATAGATAAAATTTCAGCAATTTTAAGAAAAGGGTTTGAATGCTGGTTTCAACTGATTATATAAAAAAATGATGATGGATAAATGGTCTTTTAAAAATCAACATCTGTTCCCTGTATATCCTCTAGTCATATTTGCTTAGTTTACAATTCAGGCAAAATCTGGGCTGCTTTTAGCAAAGCCAACACATCAATGGAGGAAAACGCTGAATACCATTCTGATTTTGCATATTTACTTTACTGTCCTCGGAGTCTTTATTACTGGTGATGATTCAAGTATCATTGTAGCATGAATATAAAACCCACAGCTACACTCATCCATCTACAGACAGTTCCTATTATAGGTGCACTGAACACCTGGGGGTTGAGTCTTAAAACAGAGCTAAAATCCCGACTGCATAACGGAATTGTCGACTTCATCTCTTTGAATACTAGAAAAATTGCCACATGAGACGATAAAATTTACAAGAAATAAAATACCAATATTTATTGTGCAATAAAATGCAAAGAGGTCCTGTTAAAATATGTTGCCATTTCCCCCATACTCTGAAGTAGTGAGGCACAGGTGTTTTAAGTAGGTTGATTCTGACTTGATCGATGAAGCTCGTTGTTTTGCTAGCTGTGTGACTTACTTGAATCATCTGGTGTTTTCACAAATTCCCCATCTATAAAATGAAGATAGTACAGTAATACTTGTCTCACAGAGTTTTTCCAAGAAATAAGAGAATAGGAGCACCTTGGTTGCTCAGTGGGTTAAGCCTCTGCCTTCGGCTCAGGTCATGATCCCAGTGTCCTGGGATCAAGCCCTACATTGGGCTCTCTGCTCAGCCGGAAGCCTGCTTCCTTCTCTCTCTCTGCCTGCCTTTCTGCCTACTTGTGATCTCTGCCTGTCAAATAAATAAATAAAATCTTTACCAAACATTTAAAGAAGAACTAATTCCTATTCTCCTGAAACTGTTCCAAAAAATAGAAATGGAAGGAAAACTTCCAAACTCATTTTATTAGGCCAGCATCACCTTGATCCCCAAACCAGACAAGGATCCCACCAAAAAAGAGAGCTATACACCAATATCCTTGATGAACAGAGATGCGAAAATACTCAACAAAATACTAGCCAATAGGATTCAACAGTACATTAAAAAGATTATTCACCACGACCAAGTGGGATTTATTCCAGGGCTGCAAGGTTGGTTCAACATCCGCAAATCAGTCAATGTGATACAACACATCAATAAAAGAAAGAACAAGAACCATATGATACTCTCAATAGATGCTGAAAAAGCATTTGACAAAGTACAGCATCCCTTCCTGATCAAAACTCTTCAAAGTGTAGGGATAGAGGGCACATACCTCAATATCATCAAAGCCATCTATGAAAAACCCACTGCAAATATCATTCTCAATGGAGAAAAACTGAAAGCTTTTCCGCTAAGGTCAGGAACACGGCAGGGATGTCCATTATCACCACTGCTATTCAACATAGTACTAGAGGTCCTAGCCTCAGCAATCAGACAACAAAAGGAAATTAAAGGCATCCAAATCAGCAAAGAAGAAGTCCAATTATCACTCTTCGCAGATGATATGATACTATATGTGGAAAACCCAAAAGACTCCACTCCAAAACTGCTAGAACATATACAGGAATTCAGTAAAGTGTCAGGATATAAAATCTTTTTAAAAAAGGAAGAAAGAAGGAAAGAAAGAAAGAAAGAAAGAAAGAAAGAAAGAAAGAAAGAAAGAAAGAAGAGAATATAGGGAAAGCTGCTAGTGCATCCCTTATGAATGCCAGTTCTTATTAATATTAGTAACAGATGGACTTGTTCTCTCAGGCTCATGAGCCCTAATTTTCCTACTGAAATGTATTTGATCCATTGTTTACACTTACCATACATTTTTAATATAAAGTTGCTGAATTACTGGAGAAGTACTTAAAAATGTATGATCTTTTCAAAACTTTCCCATCAATTGGTGGGAAATCTGTTGTAACCAGCCGTTGATGGGGTAAAGGTTTCCAATTACAGGATATGCCAGCCTCTCACAATATTGTGTGCTGTATGTTCCCACCACTAAGAGATAAAATGGAATGACCCAAGACAGAAAAATGAAGTGACTCTAGCATTCCCCATATTTTTTATCAAGCAGAAGAAAAATCACACTTGTGTTTTCCAGACTATGGTTATCCATGACAAATGCAACATTTTTTTAATATTTTTATTTTTATTTATTTGAGAGAGTGAGAGCCAGAGATATCACAGAGGAAGAGGCAGACTCCCTGCTGAGCAGGAAGCTTGATGTGGGGCTCAGTCACAGGACCCTGAGGCCCTGACCTAAGCTGAAGGGAGATGCTTAACTGACTGAGCCACCCGGGGGACCCCACATGTCATGTTCTTATATCTGTTATGAACCTTGAGAATCAGAGGCTGTATCCCAAAGGAGAGTGATGTTCTGGTAAAAAAGTGAGTAAAATCAAGGATGGCTTGGGAAAAGTCATATTGATAAGGTAAACTCACTGTTAATATTTTCCAGTGAAATATGTAAAATGAACTGAATGAATAAAAAATTGTGCTTCATTTTCAAAAGAAATGGTTATCTAACAAATCTGATCATTGATCTCAGAAATGAAAAATTTAAAAATTCAAGGAAACAATCAAGTGATTTTAAATCCTTCACTAAAAAAAACAACTAGCTGTTTTAGGGAGGATTCACATCACTCAAATATGGAAATTTTAAGAAAAAAATAATTTCCATCCTTTTTATTCAAGAAGAACCATCTCTTTACTAAATTATTGCAAATGTAAACAAAGTGTTTTTATTTTTCTATATGATGTGACTGGAGCAAGCAACACTGTAGACTGCAGGCTTAAGCCTCTTGCTTCTTAACAGCTTTGAGAAAAAGCTTTTCCAGATAATGCAATCGTCCAACAAATGACATTTACATCCATAGGAATCCAAGTTTGATTTTAACCGTGTTTGATGAAAAACCCTCTCTGAAACATATTAAACACCCACAGCCTTTTCCAAATAGGAAATAAATAGCAAAACCTGACACCTTCTCAGGAACTGGGATTGTGATAATGGGGACATGGAGGAAGCGTGTGCTGCTCTCAGCAGTCGCCTGGAGCTCGGTTTGAAGGAAGCATGGCTGCCATCTGCTTGCTTGCAGATGGAAGGAAGGAAGGCGTTGCTTCCTTCGCTCCAGAGAGGAGTCTACATAAAAGTTACAAAATGAAAGCCTTTCTCTTACCATCTGGTAGACGCCCACTTCTCAAAGTGACCGGCAACATCATCATCACTTGGAAGCTCATCATCAGAGCTGAGGGATTTCAAGTCCCAACCCAAGCCCCCCGGAGAGGAGTCTGTTAGTGAATCAGGTTCCCAGCTGATTGGTAAGGCACGCTGAGGTTTGACTAGTACCCATTCCGATCTTTACTATCACGCATCAGATACTAGTTCTAGTTCAATCCCAGCTACCTCGCTCTGTTCTTATTAACAATGAATTTGTCGAGGGTTTGTAAAGGGTTTTTTTCTCCTCACCAATCCAAGGAACCATACTCCGGTACTTTGGAAAGCACTTATTTTTTTACACCTACGCTTGTTTGGTAGAAGAGAGGTGGAGGAAAGGGGGATTTTGACAAATTTGAAAGAGCAATGAATTTGACATTGCCCTTCACTGTAATGGGAACTTGACCTAGTCATTGCAGCTCTGCCGGTTTCCGCCACCTGAAAGTCCTCAAGTCCCTTCCCATGTGTAATGACTCTGCGCTTGTGCAAGTGTAGCAACAGGCATGTTTTTCAAGTCTTCAGTTACATTTTTTGGAACATAGTTTCAGATACAAGCAATGTCATATCCTCCAGAGAAGGAGTTTTTCATTTGAAACAAAGACCATAAAGTCGTAGTTAGCAGCCAAGATGGGAACCCAGGTCTCAGCATTCAAACCCACAGTGCCAGTAAGTTCTCCAGAAATGTGTAAATCAAAAAGGGGCTCATAGAATCTTGGATTATGAACAGCCAATCTTAAATGTTCCAGCTACCCATATTTTTATTAATTCTTCTTATACTCCAGAATTATTGAGTAAATATTTTCAATCATGAGATAAAATATTTTCAAAAAATCCCTAATGGGGCTGTATGGTATATTTAGAAGTCATTAAGAAAATAGATCCTGACTTCTCATCACGAGGAAGAAAATTTTTTTTTCTTCTTTGTGTTTTTTTTTTTTTTGTATTTACAGGAGATGATGGATATTAATTAAATTTATACCAGCGATCATTATTTTTTTTCACAGTTTATGTAAATCAGATCATTATGCCATACAGCTTAAACTTTCACAGTGCTGTGTGATAATTATGTAACACTGTAAAAATAAATGAACAGTGAAGGATTAAATGAGTAAAAGAAACTTAACATGTCAAAAAGGACTTTCAAGTGGGGCGCCTGGGTGACTCAGTCAGTTGAACATGCAACTCTCCATTTCAGCTTAGATCATGATCTCGGGGTCATTAGATTGAGTCCCATGTTGGGCTCCATGCTTAACACGGAGATGGAGTCAGCTTGTCCCTCTCCTAATCTGCTCCTCCCCCTTGTCCCATCAGTCCTGCATGCTCAGTCTCTCTCACAAATAAATAAATCATACTTTCAAGAAATTAAATGGAAATTTAAAAAAATATTGCACTTGATAGCATTACTAAGGGGAATAGCTGAACCACTCAACTTCATGGTCATCATTCCCACCAAAGGTAACGTAAATGGTATTTCCCAAAATATACTTTACACTGAACAAAACACATGCTTTTTCACTTTGATCTATCCATGTTACAAATAATAATAAAATTCATTCTTTTTAAAATGATTAGGAAAAATAACTCAGGGCTCAAATTTTTCTCGGGGACAAGGATGATGGTAAGGATGGAATGATACTGCACTGGGTGGCTCCGTTACTTATCAGGCATTTTAAACCGTAAAATATGGTTCTTATCCCTGGGGATGCCATATTGAGCCACATGGGATGTCCAGGGAACTTGTGAGCAGAAAAAGTGACAAGGACAGGAAGGCCTCATGCGTTTTACCTATGAAAGAGGTTTTTGAGAAAACAAGAGGTAAGAGGAAGAAGGAATACTAATCGTTAACAAAGTTACAGTAAACTAGTAATAAATGTTACCCAGAATACCGAGTTCTGACAAGGGACTATCAGTAGGGGGCAAGGACTGCAGAGAAGCAAACAGTCGGAAAGAGGAAGAAGCAGAAAACTATTTCTTTTCATAGACTTTCATCCACAATATAGGTTTTATAAGTTCTTAAGCCCAATCTGAATTATTCTTGTTCTCTCAACACTAAATTGCATAAAGTAGAAAGCATTTAATGGAATGCTGGAGAATAAAATGTGAGTTATTAATATATGGTGTAGAAGACAGGCTAAGAATGTTGCTCATATACTTTTGAAGAGAATGAGGTTTCAGGAGAAGTGTTTAAAATAAAATGACTAGTATATACATATAGCTAAATATATGTATATAGACATATCCAGAGAGAGAAAGAATCATTTAAAATATCAATATGGGGTGTCTGGGTGGCTCCATCGGTTTACGGTTCCCCTTTGGCTCAGGTCATTATCTTGGGGTCTTGGGATCAAGCCTGGAAATGGGCTCTCTGCTCAGCAGACAATCTGTTTCTCTCTATCTCTCTCTCAAATAAATAAATAAAATCTTTAACATATCAATGCCATCTATGATAGAGAGCAATTTAAAATATTTGAGTTACAAATAGTTTATTGAAGTAGAATACTTTCAACGTGATTTTTGTAATGAATAAATATTGGGTCGAGTCATAAATAACTGCAGTTCATTTATAATATGTTTTTAGGCTTTGTGCTTTTAGGTGTTTTATAACATTCACACTGTGTTATATGAACCAATATACATACAGAAGGAATGAGGAAAGAATGTGGGAAAGGAGTGGAATTATTTATTTATTTTTTAAACTGGGGTTTTTGTTTTCGTTTTTGTTTTATTACTACTTATTTAAATTTAGGTACAACTGAAATATAACATTATATTAGTTTCAGGTGTACAACATAATAATTTAATATCTGTATATATCACAGAATGGTTGTCACATAAGTCGAGTTAACATCCACCACCACATGTGGTTACAGACTTCTTTCTTATGACAAGAACTTTTCTTTAAGGTTTTTTTTTTTTTTTAATGTAAGTAATCTTTACACCCAATGCGGAGCTCGAACTCACCACCCTGAGATCAAGAGACACATACCCCTCTGATTGAACTGGACAGGCACCCCCTTATAACAAAAGCTTTCAAGATCTATGCTCTTAGGAGCTTTCACATGTCAATACGGTGTCATCAACTATAGTCACCATGATGTCTGTTATGTCCCTGTGACTTATTCATTTTGTAAGTGGAAGTTTGTACCTTTTGACTCCCTTCCTGCATTTTGCTTATCTCCCACCCCCCACCTCTGGCAATCACCAGTCTGTTCTCTGTATCTTTGTTGTTGTTGTTGTTATTGTTGTTTTAAGATTCCACATGTAAGTGAAACCATATGCTGCACTTTCTTTATCCATTCGTCGGTCAGTGGACACTTAGGTGGCTCCCATGTCTTGGCTTTTGTAAGTAATGCTGTGAACATAATGCTGGATGTGAATATCTCGTGCTTTTCTTCCCTTCAAATAAATACCCAGGAGTAAAATTACTGGATCATACAGTATTTCTACTTTTGATTATGTTAATGCTGTAGAATTTTCCATAGTGGCTGCACCAATTTAAATTCCCACCAACAGTGCACAAGTATTCCTTATCTCCACATCCTTGATAGCCCTTGTGACCTCTTATCATTTTCTATCAGGTGTGAGGTGACATTTTATTGTGGTCTTGATTTCCATCTCCATGATGAGTGAGGTTGAGCTGTACTGTATGTCTTTGGAAAAATGCTTATCCAGATCCTCTGGCCATTTTGCCATTGGATTCTGTGGGGGCATTTTTCTATTTCATTTTCAAATAAGGAGCAGTGAAAAAGTGAACTCTATTGTGAAATATAGTTCAAAGGGCTTTTATAATGGAAGTTACTTTGGGTCATCCTATGCAACTTGAGAAGTCATTTTACAAGGTTTTCATATTTGCAAATAATTATTAGGAGGAGTTTAGGACAGATATGCATGCAGAGCCAGCTGTGTGTTGTGAATATTTTGAAATGTAGTTACATAAGAGTAAATTAGCAAATCTAAAATCATCCCCATGCTGTTCCTTTCCAATTGAGATCAAAGATGTAACCAAAACAATGACAGACCTGCAAAGATGATTTGAAAATTAAATTCCGTGATTTCTGCTTTTTCTTTCATTTATGTAAAACTAGCAATACTCCTCAAGAGACAAACATGACAAGGGCAATGATGACATTTTCTCTGTAAGTTACTTAATCAGTATATTGAATTTAATTGAGCTAGCTGAATCTCTTTCTTCCATGAGCTTCCGGCCCTCCCAGTGTTGTAGAGATCTAACTTGACAGAGGTTAGCAGTACATTGATAACTGCTAGAAGAGTTTAAAGCAAATGCTGTCAGTTCTGTGTAATTTCTGTGTCTCACCACAATTAATTTCTATAGTCTATGCTGCGGTCATTAGTATGCCTTTATATTGGATCTTTTGTCACTCGCTAATTGTTCCCAGCCAGAGTACAAGCTCTTGAAAGGCCATGCTTTGTGCTTTTGACTTCTCTTATGCTTCACCATAGCACTGAGCACACAACAGGCCCCTAATACCACTTGATTGATCATTTGAAATGCAGGCAGCATGTGAGCGGAACAGTCAGTGGTTTACAAAAGCTGAAGTAGATTGTTTCCTGGTTATCCTGGAGAGCACATTTTATTCTATGTCTGAATCTCTCTGTTGAGCGCACCTGGAAAATTCTTGGTTAGAACCCAGCAGTCCAAATGTAAAGAAGCTAAAGAAATCGTCCTTTTCCATGAAGACTCTTGCCTGTTAAAGTCCTCTGGTTTCTTATTAAACCATCTCTGTGGTTTGAAAGCATTAAACAACACCATCTGCCATAGTGGCTACATCCCTGTAATGAGGAAATTTATCAAGATCTATTGAGTTCATAGGCATTTAAGCTTACATTTGTTCTTTGCCCAATGTGTAAAATCTTCTACTGGGCACGTTAAAAAACAAAACAAAACAAAAAGGCAAATGCCAAAACGCTCAACTTTTATGGGCTCCATCTAGCCTGGAGGTGATCTACAGAAAACATGACCCACAAGCCACCTGGGTTCATGATGAAAAAAAACTAAATACTCTCCAAACCACCTCTTTGTCACCTCGTCTTTTATGCCTAAGGAATCCTATCCAGTGTGAATTGTGGGCCCTCTGCCATTATTACTCCCAAGGAAGAAATATAATTCCAAAGTTCTTACTAGTCTGTTCTAAATCACTAAGGCTGTTGGAGACTTTGGAAATATTTTTATGTGGAAAATTTACTTTAAGATCTAGCACGTTTCTTCACTCTTTTAAAGCATAATGTGACACGACTCAAAAGAATCCAGATAAGTGGAAGGCATTTTAAAGTTAATTGCTCCATTTTATAAATTGCATTTCTTGAATTCAAGAGTAAAAGCCATTTCCTAGTTTTTGTCAGGTACCTCTTTCCCTGTGTTTCAGATGTCACTTCATTCATAAAGTCTACAAAGATTGAACAGTCTCATGCAGTTCTTTCTGGTAATTCCCTTCACTCTTGACTTTGCAAATTGAAATATATTTTATTGATCAGATCCATTAAGTTTTCAAGCACTCTCCAGTATATTCTACCTCACTGGCCATTTAATAACACCTGCTTCAACATAAACAATGAGTGTCCTGGGATAAATCCTTGCCTTTCAGTAATGGCTTCAAAGTGGCCAAAATGCTCCTGGGTCCTCATATGTTCCCAAGACATTTCTTAGCACTTGAATAAAAAATTACAGAGGGGTTTTTAGGCTTGAATTTGACCTGTTTTGATGAGCCTCTTCCTTGTGAAATCCATTCAGAAACCACATAACTCATTCTCCATCAAACATCTTTTTGTAAGCTTCAGAAGAATTACTATTTCCAAAACACTGCCTCCATTAAGCAAGAATTTCCTTCACTATACATAGACAAGGCAGACTGTGAATGAGATGAATGCACATTAGCTGAATATACCAATACGTCCTGTGAACCTAGTCAAGATTAATAGGTTTACTACCAGATGGTCCATATTACAGATTTGCAACACATAGCCAACACTCA
Source organism: Mustela nivalis (assembly GCF_964662115.1). Taxonomy (NCBI): domain Eukaryota; kingdom Metazoa; phylum Chordata; class Mammalia; order Carnivora; family Mustelidae; genus Mustela; species Mustela nivalis. Next base: position 93,578,772 of record NC_139021.1, on the reverse strand, counting down.
CCCATGCATGCATCGGCTTTATTGACAGATAAACCATCTGGGTGGTTTGACCAGTGGGTGAAGTAAGAGATCAGCTCTTTTTACATCGTAACTAGCTTTTCTCCAACAACGAATAGAAAAATATTTCAATACTAAAGCACAAAGAATTTTACAGTGAGCATCTCTAAACCCACCTCCTACAGTCAGTAAGCAGTACTGCCACCCTATTTGCTGTAGTACATATCTGCGTCTGTCCACCCAACATGCCATCATATTTATTCAAACATGATCCCCTAAACATTTCCAAAGAACCATCAATGTAACTAATTCTTTTTTTTAAGATTTTATTTATTTATCTGACATAGATCACAAGTAGGCAGAAAGGGAGGCAGAGAGAGGGGGAAGCAAGCTCCCTACTGAGCAGAGAGCCTGATGTGGGGCTCAATCCCAGGACCCTGGCATCATGACCCGAGCCAAAGGCATAGGCTTTAACCCACTGAGCCACCCACGTGCCCCAGTGTAACTCATTCTTATATAACCATTTCCAATAAGGCATCATTAAAGGTATCTTAAGTATCATAAGCTATTCACAATTTTCATCTAGTTAGTCTGGCTTCTGCAAAGATCCAATATTCTCCCTTCTCTTTTTTGGCTTTATCCACTGCTCCCTTGGGCCTGAGGCTAATTGTCCTACAGCACACTGACTTGTGTATGCAGCCATGAATCAGTTTGAGGCCTTGAATCGAGGTGCTTAAAGCTGTGCAGGTGGTATGAAATCCCTACCTGAAAAGACGGGTGATAGCCACAGAATATTATAAATCCTGAAAGCCAGGGGTAGTTGATAGAGTGCCTCACACAGTGTCTGACACATAGATGGTACTCGATAAACATTTATGGATGGGAGAATGGAAGGATAGAAGAAGAGAGGGAGGGAGAGAGGGGGAAAGGGAGGAAAGGGATGCCATTAGCTAGGATGCTAAGTGAAGGCTCCTTAGAACGGTTGACATGTTCTCGAATAAGATTTCATGAAGAGAATAGACTCATCTCAGTAGGAAATTTTAAGCAAGCCCTCAGCTACACATAATCTTCTTAACACATTGATTAAAAGTGGAGATGGCCAAAGAGGATTTGTATTCTTGGTGGTGGGAACTTGACTGGGGAAAGCTTCCAGAAGATAAAGTAGCATTCAAGAGTGTTTTTAAAACAGATGGTTTTGTAGGCGGCTGTTTCAAGGACTTAAGATTCAGATAGAAGCTGCAGGGGTAGAGATGAGTGAGTGGCAAGTGTGGGACACACAGGAAGTTGCTAAAACCAAAAACAGATGCGTAACTTTAAGTCAGTGATCCCAGTATTTATAAGGAAGATGATCATGTCTCAACACACATTTTCTACAGAAAGAGCAAAAATAATGTTTTTGACACTTCCATTTGGAACCAGAATCCTTCCTATTTAGTACATGAACACAAAGTGCTTTCCCAAGTTGATTCATGATGATAGCCCATCATAATATTGGCATAATATTGGTGTGTTCCCCCAAAATTAGGAGGTGAGGTTTATTGCTTCCAATGCTCAAAAATATTTAATAATCAAGAAAACTGTGTGTGCATGTGTAATAAAAATCAAGATAGAAATAGAGTATCTTTCCAAAATTTATCTTATAATTCCAAAAGTTTCTAAAGTGACAGCCTGGGTGTGAGGAAACTGAAGTAGGACATGTCATTATCTTATTTATTTAAATCACTTTTAAATTATTCTAATTATTTAGCAGTGCCAGAGGCTCACTATAAGTAAACCAGACTGTCACTTGAAGCTTCTATTTACTGTCTCTGACCATTGCCAGACCTGGAAGGCAGCCAGGTAAGCCTAGGGATGAGACAGCACCATCAGATATGAGGGGTAAAATAATGTATCAGCTGACAAAGGGCTTGTTCAGTTCCGCATGGTCTTTAATCATGCCTCGCCACTGCTGCTCTCTCTCTGAAGACACGTACTTGAATGTGGTAGAACATGATCTGAACTTGCTTGGGATATTATCAGTGTGGTTCCCCAGGAAAATAGGCAGTTATGTGATACAGATGTTAATTAAAATGCCTTATCTTCTGGATATAAGGCTATAAATAACAAGTAGACATTATGCGGTTTACACTGCGTCTGTCATAACTCTTCTTGTTTGCCAAAGAGCGAGATGACTTCAATTTAATTTGCCGAATGGTGCACTGGCCATTTTATTAGATAGATCAGAAGCCCCAGCAGTTAAAAATCCTTGACTGGTTTTCAAGAACTCTCACAGCCTGGCATTGTGCTTTCACAATATTGCACAAGCAGGTGGTGTTCTTTAATCACACATGAATGCATTCCCTCTTCATTATATATTGGATCATCCTTTACCTTCGCCATACTTCCACCTCTGGAGCTGGCTCTGAGCTTTTATTGTCACTTCTCAAAGAGTAGCAGAAAGGAGTAACAAGAGGAGCATTAGTGTGCTGTTGCTTCAGTGTGTGTTCTGAAATCAGACTGCCGAAACTTCTACTGTAGTTGTTCCATCAACTGCCTCTGAAACCCGCTGTGCACGTTGCCCAGCAGGCTCAGTCAGTGAAGCAGCTGCCCTCGGCTCAGGTCATGATCCCGAGGTCCTGGGATGGAGCCTGCATCACATAGGCTCCCTGCTCAGTGGGGAGTCTTCTCCCTCTGCTCTCCAACCCGGCTCATGCCCTCTCGCATTCTGCTGCCTGTCCCTCTCTCTCTCAAATAAATAAATGAATAAATCTTTAAGAAAGAAAGAAAAGAAACCCACAGGGAGTTACTTAACCTTCCTATGTCTGAGAAGTTTCATTTATAAAAACAGAGATAGTAACCGTAGTCACTTTATCTGGTCTTTTTAATGGATGTAAAGTTTCCATGACACATTAACCACTAACCATTTTAATTCAGTCACATTTTAGGATATTTGCAGCATTGGTCACTTCCCTCTGTCTAGTTGCATGATCTTACCTTCACCCCTGAAGCCAGCTCCATTCACATTAAGCAGTCACTCCCCGTTGCCCCCGACCTCCAGCCCCCAGCCACAGCCTCTATGCTTTCCTTCTCTATGGACTTATTTATTCTAGACATGTCACATAAATGGAATTATATGATATGTGACCTTTTGTTTCTTGTTTCTTTCACTGAGTGTGATGATTTTGGGGCGTATCCACATTGTATCAAGTGTATGTCATCACTTTTGATGGCCGAGTACTAATCCATTACATGGAAATAGCACATTGTGTTTACCCATTCATCAGCGGATGGACATTTAGGTTGTTTCCACCTTTTGACTGTCGTAATTAATGTTCCTGAGAACATTTGTGCATAGGTTTTGGTGTACATGTTTTCATTTCTCTTGGGTGTGTACCTAGATGTGGAACTCCTGGGTCACGTGGAAAGTCTGTGCTCAAGCATTTGAAGAAGTGCCACACTGTTCCCAAAGTGGCTGCCCCACTTTATGTCCTCACCAAGAATATGAAGATTCTAATTTCTCTGTTGTATCCCTGTAGATACTTATTTTCCTTTTTATTTTTATTTTTTTATTATGCCTTACCTAGTGGCCCTGAAGAGGCATCTCTTTGTGGTTTTGATTTCATTGCCCTAATAATAAATGAGGTTGAGCATCTTTTCATGTTCTTGTTGGCCTCGTATCATTTTTTAACAGAGATTGAGTAGTAGATAGTATGTGTATAGTACGTATCATATGTCATGCATTGTATTAAGTACTTATTAACATATATACACACGTGCACACATATCATCATTTAACCTCAAAATAGGTGAACTATTATTATATGTGAAGTATTTAAAAGTGTACTTCACAAAGGATAAATGTGAGTTAGGATGGAAAACCAGAGAGAGCGAGTATAGAAAAGAGCACGGTGTCCTCCCTACATCATTAGTTAACATTTTCACTGAACCCCCAAAAGATATCAGAGTTGTTTCTCCTGCTCTCTCTGTCATTCCAGAACAGGCCAAGGTAGGACGATCACTTCATTGCTTGTAGTTCATCAACAGCGAGGATATTGTTCTTGAGGTAGACCAGAAGTGCTTTTAGGGTTCCGTTCACACATAAACCTGAAAGGAGCCCTCTTCTGGATGTTCATGCGTTCATGTGTTCCTTCATTCTTGCAACAAACATGCATCGTGCTTGTAGTTTGCCAGATGCTGTTCTAGGAGCTTCATAATAGCAATTTACAAAAAAAAAAAAAAAATGCGGAGCAGGGAAGGATCTTCCTTTTGGAGATTACCATTTCAAGGCAGAAAACCAAGAGTGACAAATAAATAATAATTATGCCACATCATGTGGCAGTGAGCACCGTGGAGGGAAAGAAACTGGAGGAGAGTGGGAGGGACGGAGCGACTGGGCGATGGGTATTGGAGAGGGTCTGTGTTGTGGTGAGCGCTGCATACTATGTAAGACTGATGAATCAAGACCTGTGCCCCTGGGGCAAATAATACATTATATGTTAATTTAAGAAAAAAAAAAGGGCAGAAGAGATGTGACCTAGGGATGCACAATGCAGGGTGAGCTGAGGAAGTGAGATGAAGTCCTGTCCCTCTGCTCCTCAAGACAGATTCCCCTCCTGTCCCTCACTGCCCCTTTGAGTCCCTGTCTGGAAGTGGGAGGAAGGGTAGGGTCATGATGAAAAGAGCAGGCACTACTGAAATGCAGCCACCCTTTTAATCCACTGTGGGAAAAATCAGCCTCTAAATCTCATATCCATAATCTTGACAAGGAGCAAAAACACACCTATCTTACGCTTTCCTTAGTATTTGCGTATGACTTAGAGATTTACTTCTTTCATCTATCATGGCCCATTTGGAGAAGCTGGAAATAGAAGGTTTGCCTTTGGCAGGGCCATTGCAACAAATACAGCCTAATTGTTTGGAAACGTCCAATGAAGTTCTGGGGAACCAGGAAGGAGCCAAGGATGTACATAACATCAGAGGTTAGCATGAAAGTCTTTACTAATGGACAGGGCTGTGTTTCTAAAGCTCCAAAAAGATTCTGGCCTTGAACAGTGGTCTGCCCATGACCACGTGTGTGAGACTCACACCACACTAAAGCCACTTTTTCTCTTCTGCACTTGGATCCTCTTGTAAGAATTAAAGAGGAAGGGGGAGAGTAGGAAGAAATTAGACCCAGACAGACTTGATTTTGATTCTTATTGCTAGCATCAAGCAGTCTGACCTTGGTTATGTTCATTGCTTTACTATAACATGGCTACAGTAACACCTGTTTTGCAGGATTATTGTTAAAATGACATATAATGGGTAAAAAAAAAAAAAAAAAGATCCTGGACAACATCCGAAACAGAGTAGGCACTCCTACACTACAATGGTAGGAGCTACAGTGTTTATGGCTACTGTTGGTGGTGGCACCTGACCAAAATCACCCTGACCCCAGGTGAGCATGAGAAGAAGCTTCAGGAGGTGCCTGGGTGGCTCAGCTGGTTAGGCAACTGCCTTTGGCTCAGGTCATGATCCCCAGGTCCTGGGATCAAGTCCTTCCTCAGGCTATCTGCCCAGCAGGGAGCCTTCTTCTCCCTCTTCTCCTCTCCCTGCTTGTGCTCTCTCTCTCTCTCTCTGTCAAATAAGTAAATAAAATATTTAATAAATAAATAAAAATAAAAGAAGCTTCAGGGAGCACCTGGGTGGCTCAGCTGCTTAAGCATCGACTCTTGATCTCAGCTCAGATTCTGAGTTCAACCTCCATGCTGGGCTCCATGCTGGGCATGAAGCCTACTCTAAAAAGGAGAAGGAAAAGGGGAAGAAGAATTAAAAGAAGGAGAAGAAAAGAAAGAGCTTCAGGGACACTAACACCCAACCTCAAACTCTACTAAGTCTAAAATATGCCAACCAAAGAACCAGACACTCAGCAGTTGGAAGGGAAGTCCACATTTTATACCGTTTGCAGCCATAAGGAGAAGAAATCTGCCTAGGGACGTGGAATGTTGTGGGAATTCTCAGGGAGTCAGATCTGAGCTTGACACTCAGGCAGATCTCCACTCAAGTATCACCTCTGTGTCCTAGACCCGTGAACCCGAGCAACTCACCAGTCACCTCGCATCAAGAGAGCCTGTTATTATCTCAACTGTGAAATGGGACCCTTATAATGTCTATAAAAGCCCAGCATAAAGGACAAAGCACTATACAAAAACATTATTATCATTAACATGTGTGAACACCTCTGTTTCTGCATCTAACAGCAAGCACAGTGTCAAAAGTATCCAAGCCTTTTAAACTACAAATTATTACCAAATTTCCTTGTCCATTAATTATTTCTAAATATGTAGATAGTGACTGATAGGCATGACTTGAGAAATTAGTCCAGGCAGCTCAAACTTGTGGCATCAAACGCTCCAGTCATTCAGTTTATCCAAGAAATCTGAAGCATTTCAAATACCCCTTAAATTAATCCCAAGCAGTTACAGTCATATCTATGGCTTTGTTTTTATACTGTCCTTTGAACGCTGTGATTATTGTCCCTATCCACGGGCTGAGAAAATGGAGGACTGAAGCAATGCAGTCCCTAGGGTCACAAAAGGCACTTAATGGCACTGGACTATAATTTAGGAGGCTGTTTCTCTTCTTGTCACTAATGTCTGTTATTAATAGTATTCAGTGCATACTCTACCGGGTGTGTTCCCTGAGTTGGGGCCTCAGAACTTCTAAAGCGGAAAGGAGCGTGTGGTCCGGGAACCACACAGTCACAACTGGAGAAATGTCCTTGTATCTGGGAATCATGGCATCTGCAGGGGAAGCTGAGGCTGATCGGGAAGGACTTCCTAGGGACATGACGGTGGAGTTGACATCTGAGGATGGCTGTAGATGGCTCAGCAAGATGGATCCAGACAGAATAAAGAGCCAGAGCTAGCTGTGGCCACCACAGCCACAGAGATTGTGCAGAGGAAGACCCGAGACGAGGCTAGGGATGCTGACGGGGCCACGCAGGGCCTTACAACCGTCCCCATGGCCAAGGAGGGCAAGGTGGGGCAGCAGATGCTGAATCACATGTTCAAGATCACATGGACTCCTCATTCCCCTTTTCAGAGGCTGCCTTCTTCGTGAAAGCACATCTCTGATGACTTTGGAAATGTCCCTGGGAAACTCAGGGCTAGACCACTGAACCCTGTATCTCATTGTGTTTTCTTGTTCCAGGGCTTCTTAGTTTGAGTGATTTTAGTAATTGGTGAACTGATCAAATCAGAAGAAAAAAATAAGTGTTTTAATAGAAAGACAAGAATGGCTTTTGGAGAGAGGAGCAATTTTGCCAACAAGAATAGAAATTCTCTAATACAGGCCTCTCTTTGAGACTGTCTGTGGGCCCATGCTAGAGGTCTCAGAAAGATCCAGAACAGCTCGCAGTCCTTGAGCCTCCGTCCCTGGTTTCTGGGAGGTGACGGCGCGTCTCTCTCCCCAGAAGCAGCCTCTCCGTTCCCGCAGGATGGCTTGTCTACAGGAAGCCTGCAAAATCAGAGACTGTGGAGCCCTCTAGAATCCATGAAATTCTCTCACAATTTTGTCTATTACAATCCGATGTGAACATAAGAGGAAGTTTGCTATGTTTCTCAGTAATTATTCAGACTTCGAGAAAACGCAAGTTTTAGATTAGTAGATTTCCCTCTTCTGTGAGCAATCCAGGTATTAAAAAGGAAGCTGTGTCGGAAAACTGAAACATCTCTGCAGCATCATGGCTTGTCCCTTTGACTCCATTTATGGATTACATCAAAGAAAAACACTTGCGAGGACAGATGCGTTCGTGCTGTGATGAATAGACTAGGAAGTCATGGAATGCCAATGCCAACGACATTATTATTTTTACTTTGTTGTCTTCACTGAGTCCCAAGAGTATGGTAGAACGTGAAAAAAAATGAGGACTGACATTTTAAAAATAGCACTTCAAGATCTTCAGGTGGGGTATGTTGAAACATGTAGGCAAATCATTAAATTTCATGTTTTGGGAGTTATTAACTTGCTTTCTGTGAGTGGCCTATTACTTAGTAACAGGCTATGAAAGTAAACATGACTAAGATTGTCACGCCACTTCCCGGCAAAGGAAGCAAAAGACAAGAGCTCAGAGGCTGAGTCACCCAAGCATGGTTCACGTTCGCAAGCCCTCCTTCCACGTGCCTATATGGGTCAAAGCACCTGTGCCCGTAAAGTTCAGGGGCACTTTACAGAAACAATCACAGCAGTTTTCCAATTTACTTTCAACTTTATAATTCTAAACGAAAAGCATGCGAAAGCAAGATTTACAGAAAAATGCCTCTAACCCTTGGATCATTACAGTGGATATGAGGTGACAGAATCCATTTGTTTTCATAAATATCTTTGAGCCTCGGGATATCAGGAGGCATTTTTGTCTTGAGAAACCTTCCAGGCCGGTTAAGAGTCTTGGCGCAAGTGGTGGGAGGCTGAGGGAGGAGAGGCCAGAGCTCATACCCAGGCCTGCTCCACTCTGAACCCTGTACCCTTTATGGCTAAGCCATGTCTTCTTGTGTTGTTGGGTTCTTAATATTATTGCAAGGAAAAGACACTTGGCACACAAGCTCAGCCCAGGTTGTTCACAAGGCCATCCTCTGAGAGCATGGGGGTACCTACTGGCTTTATTCGGGCTGTGGTGCCATGCCTGTAGGGACACGGTCATCATTTTCCAAGGCCCTAAGCTGCCTGGGCTGCTTTCTCTTTCTTCTGTGCAGGCAGCTCAGGTGCAGAACCCCACGGGCTGAATGCTTCGTTCCCAAGTTACTGTACATCGAGGTGACCTGACTGGCCAGAAGCTTGCTCCAGAGCACCTGACTCCAGCTTCTGGGCATCACCCTGTGGGAGCCTAACAGCCAGGGTGGCAGATGGAACCACTAAGGGCTAGTGCCTTAAAATGGGACCATGAAGGGCAGCCTGCTATCCCCCCTTGCCTGTGTGTTCTCACTTGCTCGCAATCTGATAAATAAATAAATAAAATCTTTAAAAAAAAATGAGACCATGAATAGTGCTGGATATAGGCAGTGTCCAAGGGGAGCTGTACCAGACTTTTCAGGAAGAGATGACTCGATGCTCTTCAACTTGTTCAGGACACAGTGTGGAGTTGGCAGGGAGGGCCGAGAAACCTAACAAAACAAGCACATGATGATATAAAGCTCACCAAAGGACAAAAATCACCAATAATATTCTGTTTGAAAAGGGATGGACTAACCCTTAATAGGACGGTGGCATCCAGGACACAGAGCCCTTCAGATTAGGATGAAATGCCCCACGACCAAGCCTTGCTTATTCCAGGAACGGAAAGACAGTTTGCCATAATAAAAACGATTAATACAATTCCATTCACTAAGGGATCAAAGGAGAAAATGATAAGAACTGCTGCATAGATGCTACATCTTGAGTCCCAAACAAGCACCAAGCCTAAAGGGGAAAGACCAGACACATTTCAGTTCGATCAGGAGTAAGACAAGGAGGGTCTGTCCCCACAATCACTAAAAGTGTCCTGAAATTGCTGCCATCAAACAAGAAACTAGAAGTAGGGATATTTTATTAGCTGATTCCCAACTGAGCAATTCTCAAAGAACAGACTCACATGCAGAATAAACTCCTCAAGATCTCCTCTGTCAACCTCTCATATTGGAGAAGACTAGTAAGAGTGAGCCAACTCTGGCCCGCTTGCACCTTGCTGATGGGAGTGTGAAATGTCATGTCTTCTCCGACAGTGGCTGTGGCAGCCTCAGTCACAATCACAAGTGTACGTCTCTCTCCACGATCAAGCGCACTGCTGGGAATATTTACACGCACCAGTTACACATGTTACATAAGGGAAGGACATAAACGGTAACATTGTGTCTAATAGTAAAAACACAGAAAGAACCAAAGTGGCCGCCAGTGGACTAAGCTATCATCCATCCATCCATCCATCGTGATCCATCCGCAAAGTCGAATGCAGCCATAACAGGAAGGAGGACTCTCCCTTGGGAAGGGATGTGGACACATTCTCCTCCATGGTATAGCAAGTGAGAAAGAGCAAGACAGAGTACAATATCTATAGTAAACTCCTGTCTGTGTACAGCATGCTCCCACTTCTATGAAAAGAAAATAGTATACACACATATATGCATAAAACATCCTTTAAAAGGAATCATGGGACACAGAAGGCATTGCAAGTCTGTGGGGCAGAACACTCAGTGTCTGAGGGATGAGAATGTCAGGGAAACATTTTCAGATGGAGGTTTTGGATTTTGAACCATCTGAATATATTCCCTTCTCAAAAAAATCAGTAAACAAAATGCACATGAAGGAAGAAAGAAGAAAGCAGGGGAAGTGCAGGGGGATAGGGCGGGAATCACCCTCATAGGCTGATGGTGTCCCAGCAGATAGAAGAACGCACCCTGTGGAGGAGGGGTGAGGGGAGAGAGGAGCAGTGTGGGCGTGGTCTCTGCTGGGACTCCTGGAGCAGGGTCTGGGCTGTAAAGTGCAGGAGGGGAGGGTGTTCAGAGTGTCACAGGAACTCAGGTTTCACCGGGATGAGCAGAGCAAGAGTCAAAGGCAGAAAGACTGGGACAGCATTGAACAGGGCACTAGGCTCCAGGCCTGATGGGATGCCTTTTATCTGGCAGACAATGGAGAGTCATCAGAGGCTTTTCATTAGAGGAGAGACATGATCAAAGCTGTGCTATTAAGGGCTTAACCTGATGCCAGCTGGGAGAATGACTTTAAAAGAACCATGTTTCAGACACTGTTCTAGTGTGTTCCATGAAGGGCTTCATTTAATCCTAGTCACAGCCTTAAGAGGATGCTCTACTATTGTTCTCATTTTGCAGATGGGAGAAATTGAGGGTAGGGTTCATTGAAACCTTTGCCCAGAGTCAAGGCCAGGCAGGGTGGAGCTGGATTAACCAAGCACTGTGTCTATGTAGTCTATGATCTTAAAGAATATTAAACTCTGTTTAAATGCCTCTGTAGGGACGCCTAGGTGGCTCAGTTGGTTAAGCAGCTGCCTTTGGCTCAAGTCATGATCCCAGCGTCCTGGGATCTAGTCCCACATCAGGCTCCTTGCTCAGCAGGGAGCCTGCTTCTCCCTCTGCCTCTGCCTGCCATTCTGTCTGCCTGTGCTCGCTCTCTCCCCCTCTCTCTCTCTGATAAATAAAATCTTAAAAAAAAATAAATAAATGCCTCTGTAAACTAAGATTGTGGTGGTGGATGTGAACAGGAAGGCAAAAATTCAGAAATCCAATAGCACACTAAGCCGGGAAATGTTAGGGTGATACCTTCACAGTTGCCATTGAATAGGATAATGAATGAGAAAGAAGTTTAAGGACAAAGAAGACATAATGCAACATATTTCTTTATCCATTCAACAAATATTATTAATTACTGAATGCAAAGGAATTCACCAGACTGGATACAGGATAAATAGTAAATACAAGCCCTATTTCAAAACATATATTAAAAACAGTAAATATCAGGGATGCCTGGGTGGCACTGTTAAGCGTCTGACTCTTGATCTCAGCTCAAGTCTTGATCTCGGGGTCGTGAGTTCAAGCTCAGTGTTGGGCTCCATGTTGGGCATGGATGCTATATGTATATATATATATCCTTTATCATTAATCACTTGGAATTAATAAATCTTTACTTGGGATTTTGTATAGACCTTCTCCTGGAATTCAGCAATCATGCAATAAAATAGATATCACTATTCCAATTTTATCTAGGAAGAATGGATACGTAGGAAACTGCCTTGCCAAAGGCCACACAGCTAGTGTGTGGTAGACCTTCAGGCCTGCATCCTTGGACTCTGGAGCCCTGGGCTGACTCCCGGGGCTCCCCCTCCCTGCCAACCTCCGAACAGCAATGTCTTCACAGAGAGCTTTTCTAGCCCAAAGCCTCCATCAGGCACCCACAGTCTGGAGGGACATTGCTCTATTCCAGTCCAAATAGAGTTCTAAGACAAATAAATACAATGCCATTTCCGGGACACCAGCCCGGGAGAGGATGGTTTTTAAATGCAGACTGTACTGAGAATCAGTGAGTCTCCGACTGTGTTCTGAATTTTTGAAAATGGTATCAGATAGTAGGGAACAGAAATATGCCCTCTTGGAGGATGACATTTTCCAAGACACACTGACAGTCACGTGCCACCTGTGACTTCCGTGGCGCGAGCCCTAGGAGCCCACCAGAGAGGTACGGTGTGCTCTTGTTGCCGTGTCCCTAGCCCTGCCCTTGGGCCAGAGACCACACACAGCCCCTCTCCAAAGGAGCTTTGACTGTGCATAGAGGGGGCAAAGCCCCCAGCCCCGGGATGGGCGGGGCCACACTTCTCCTGGTTGTGAGCATCCAGAAGGGCCTGCAGCCTCGCGTCTTGCATTTAGCGAGACCCGTGTGAGCCCAGGAGGAAAATGAGGCAGGGAAGAAGCCCACCAGCTGCATGCCCACACAGCTCTTCTCCAGATGCCGCCTGCCTAAGCCTCTCTCGCCTTCCACACATCGTAAAGAGAGCCCACAAGCCAGACCTCCGATGGAGTTTGCAGGAAGGTAGGACCCCACCGTGGGGACCTCCTGGTGCAAGTTCCTATAAGCCGCATCCCAGGACCAGAAAGGATTCTGCTGCTTCAGGGGACAAATATCTAGTGGGTGTTTGATTACATAAATGCTGCCTGTGCAGCTTCTCACGGAGCAGCTGCGCTGCCAGACAGGGGCCACTAGAGGCGCTGTTCACCCTACATTTTCTCTCTGGCTGGGTCTCCGTCTGTCACTGCTCCTGAGATTAAGTGGCAGGTAAGTAGATAAGGAACATCCCCAGTAAAGCCCACTTGACTATGAATGTCCAGGAGCTGTTTATATCCTCACCCATGGCTTCAAATCCTCATTTCATGACCCCCACTCTAGAAAGTTCTCCTGTCCTTCCCAAGCCCCGCTGGCACTCTAGATTCTTCTTTACCTCCGGTCTCCTTGCCCAGCATTTCTTTTCCGCACAGACTCATCCAGGAATCAGGTAGGGGCCCCAGAGCCTGGGGTCCACTTTCAGCCCCGCAGAAAGAGAGGAGGAATTCATGACGTTGGATGCTGAGAGCGAGTGAGCCTGGTTATGTAGAGGAGTGGTTGTCACTGTGACTTTGTGAGTGGAGGCCTCAGCTTCACTTAAGAGAGTGTAGATGAACAACCTGCCTCACTTGAAGTATACCTGCGAAATTGTGTTTTAAGCCTTAGGTCCAGTTCCTAAGAAGAAAAGCCTGAAGCAAGGGTTTATGTATCCACAGAGGCTGGGGATGAGGCAGCATGTTGTCAGGAGCTGAGCAAGGATGGGCCTGGGCTGGAGCCTGCTTCAGCCTGATCCCTGGATGGCTCTGGAATTCACCTGTCTGCAGAGTTGTCCCCACCGTGATGCCAGGCCCCAGCACAGCCGGGTGGAAGGGAACCCCACTAGTGTCAGCTGCTGGTCAGTGGGGGGCCATGTACAAGTGGGATCTACCCGAGACCCCAGCAGCAGGTACTATAAGCAGCCACAATACATCACACCTACAGACTGTCAACCGGGTGTGATGATACAAATAGGGCTTAGACTTGGAGGGAGATGGTGGTGAGTGTGTCCAATAGCAAAGACCAGAGGTTAGCCTGGAAGGACCCAACCACACTCTCCCACTTCCAACTCTGGCCTCTCTGTCTGGAAAGAGCCTCGTAAGCCAGGGCGGGGGAATCAGGCACTTAGGTGGGGCACTGGATCCTCTTGACCTCCATGCCTGCCCTACCTTCATGGAGGTGAGCCTCTGTGTGGCCTCGCCCCAGAGCCCCAGTCCCCACTGTCTGGAACAAGCACTTCCCAGGTGCTGGCCTCACCCCAGGAGCTAGGTGCATGCCTGGTACAGGTTTTATTGCTTCTTATTAGGTATGATCTCTTTGTGTGCCCAGATTGTGAATTCTTGTAAGCAGGGACTATGTCAAAATGTCTCTGTGCCTCATTCTTCAAGGGTGTTTGGCAAATACTCAACGGGTTGGTCACTGTTTGACTTGTCGGGGGCCAGAGGCTCCAGACAGCTGCAAAGGGACAGTCTGTGGAGGAAGGAGCACTTGGGGGGGGCACTTGCAACTCACTGATTTCTGGTTTTGAGAACATTCTCTTCTGTTTAGAACAGGTCATTTTGCCATTATTGCTTTTTTTTTTTTTAAGATGTCTTTTTCAGTAATCTTTACACCCAAGGTGGGGCTCAAACACAACCCCGAGATCAAAAGTCGCATGCTCTACGGACTGAGCCAGCCAGGCACCCCTTGGGATTCCTGTTTTTGCTGCCATGTGAATTCTAAGTTGAGGAGGCCATGCTGGTGTTCTTGTTCTTGAGTTGTTCCTTGGTACTAGAAGCTGAATAGGACCAAGGCCCACCCTTGAGGTGCTCCGGGAAGATTCTAAATGTGTAAATGGTACAGTCTTTGCACACAAGGAGTTTATTATTTGAAGAGGGACAGAATAGGTGTTTTTATGCTGTGCAGAATAAGGAAATAGGGCCAGAAGTCATGTCTCTGCGGAGTCATGTGTTTATACTCTGGACACTGAGAGAGGCTGGGGGCAAAACGCTGAGTGGCCATCCATCTCCCAGGTACGCACAGTTTTCCAAATAAGCAGAATTGTCCCTTCCAGGCAGGCAGGACAGATGAAACCTTGTCTTTTAGCTTCCTGTGAAGGCCTTCAATTAAGTCATATGATAAGGATTAATATTGTTTGTTGAGTGTCAGAAATGAACCAGACATACGACACCATCCATTCCCGGGAGCGCTAGACAGATGAGCAATTCAGATGGGCTGGACAAAGCTCGGCGGTGAGCACTTTCAGGGTATATGGGCTGGTTCGCTGTTTGTTTGTTCTTTGGTGATTTTCCCCCAAAACTCCACCTGCTGCTCTGGGAAGGACCGCCATCCCTCCTGTGTATTCCGCACTCTGTGTTCACTCCATGGTGACACTTCTAGAATAGCTGTGGACCTTGTTAACCACTTTCTTTCATACGGAAATCTGGTCAAAGCAGAACTGCTCTGACGAGATCCTACTTTCCATACATTCTCACTGGTGCATTAAATGTGCACCAGATCGTGGGTGCTGGGTGTGTTTATCCTCTCGTTGACTCAAATGACGATCATTAGTTTTCACCTGAGGCATTCCTGAAAGCAAGCTTCACTTGGAGGGAGCAAGGCAGAAACATAACAGCCATCCACAGATGTGATTTTGTGTCTCCCTTCTCCCTGCATTGTCCAGACCCCCAGTCGTGTGCTCTGGTTCTGATCTAAAGTACATTTTCTGACCATCCCAGCAGGGTCCCCCCTCTTTGAGATGTACTCCCAGTGGATTTTGCAAATTTAGGTTTGTGGAATCAGTCCACACACGTAGTAGTGAGAGAAGATGATCAAGAGAAGTGGATGGGGCACTTGGGTGGCTCAGTAGGTTAAGTCTGCCTTTGGATCAGGTCATGATTCCAGGGTCCTGGGATCAAGTCCCCCATCGGGCTCCCTTCTTAGTGAGGAGCCTGCCTCCCCCCTCCCTCCGCTGCTTCCCTGCTTGTGCAAGCTCTCACTCTCAATTAAATAAATAAATAAATACATAAAATTTTTTTTAAAGATTTTTATTTATTCATTTGACAGAGAGAGATCACAAGTAGGCAGAGAAGCAGGCAGAGAAAAAGGGGGAAGCAGGCTCCCTGCTGAGCAGAGAGCCCAATGTGGGGCTCCATCCCAGGACCTTGGGATCATAACCTGAGCTGAAGGCAGAGGCTTTAACCCACTGAGCCACCCAGGTGCCCCAAATAAATAAAATATTTTAAAAAGAAAGTAGAACGTTCATACTCTAATAGCATGGATGGGCACACATAATATTACAAACAAAGAGGCCGTCTGTTTGAAAGAGGAAAGGCCGGCTGGGATGGAGCAGAGATGACTTCATGGCTTGTTACACTCTTCTCCGTGTTTTAGTCACAGTGTGGATGGAAGCAAGTACCGCGGTAAACCTGAATCACAGTGCGCATGCTTACAATTTGTTCCGTCTCCCCTCCTTTGTTTTGTTTCAGTTTTGTTTGCAGTTTTTCTGAATTCGTGGTAAGGAGGGAAAATTTCCAGGCATTTCTACTAAGCATTTCCCACCTTAATGTCCCTGGTTGCCAAGTATTCAGCAGCTTGACCAACAGCCACAAAGGGGGCTCACTGTGAGTTACACTCCGGTCGTCACCACAAACTCTACTTTGACTGGCGGGCTATAGTCTCCTTTTGAGTGAGCTGATAGAGGGCTATACTTTTCTCCTGGAGTCCTTTCACGGGTTTGAAAGTTGCACCCAAGAGTCTGGGAAACTAAAACAACAAACAAACAAAAAAACACAAAAAGAAAAGAAAAGAAAACAAGCCAGCTAAAAGGCTGAGAAGCTGAGCAGAGCCTTCAGCACTCACATGGGGCAGGACACACAAATATTATGACCCACCGAAGAGGAGTGGCCCCGATCAACCCCTGATCTTGCAAATGGGACCCCAGGGGTCATTCCATGAAAGGAGCTGGAGACCTTGAAATAAACGTGCTTCCCCAAGTTGGAAGTTTTAGCTTCCAGCCAGCTCCACCCTTGATCAGATCAGGATCATTTGCCCCAGTCTGTCTGCGGAATAAAAGCTAATCCTCTCTGGAGAAAGATATAAACACACAAAGCCTGAAATTATCCCTCAGAATGTTTATGCTCAATGTCCAGCACTGAAGTAAAAGCAAAAACATCAACAATAATGCAAGAATCAAGGGAAAGAATTTTTTTTCAATAGAAGATGCTAAGTCAATTGTGTATCCACATGAGGAGAAAACCCGCAGTACACAAAAAAATCAATTCTATACAGATTGTAAATGTAAATGTGACAACTAGAGGCACCTGGGTGGCCCAGTCAGTGAACCGTTTGCCTCCGGCTCAGACCATGATCTCAGGGTCCTGGGATCAAGCCCCATGTTGGACTCCCTGCTGACTGGGGAGTCTGCTTCTCCCTCTCCCTCTGACCTTCCCCATACTGCTGCTTTCTCTCTTAAATAAATAAATAAATAAATAAATATCTTTAAAACAATAAATGTGACAAGTAAAACAATAAGGCTTCTAGAAGATAATGTAGGAGAACAACTTCAAGACACTAAGTAGGCAAAGTAGGCAACACAATTTCTTAAACAGAACCCAGAAAACATTATCCATGGCGCAAAAAATTGATAAAGTATACCACATTAAAATGGGAACTTCTGTTCCTCAAATAACATGATAAAAGGAATTGAAAATGAAAGACATGGAGTAGGAGAAAATATTTGTAATAATCATAATGATGAAAGTTTTGATTCCAGAATACATATTTTTTTAAAAAATTCTGATACATCTAAAAGAAAAAGTGGGGGGGGTCAGATAGGGGAAGGGAAGTAAGAGCACACATACTGTGATGAGCCCTGGGTGATGTGTCCAAGTGTTGAACCACTGCAATGTACACGTAAACCTAATATAACACCATATGTTGATTATATGTGAGTTAAAATAATTCATAAGGAAAAAAGAGGATTAATTAAAGTAGTTATATTTTTATATAAAAAGTATTTGAGATGACGACCAAAAAGAAAGAAAAAAGACCAAATAACCCAATATAAAAATGAACAGAGGGCAGATTCAACCAAACACTTTATAGAAGCAGGTATTTCATAGGATAAGCCAATGAAAATCTGCTTCAGTCATCAGGAAAATATAAGTTAAAATTAAAGTGAGATTCTAATACTAATCCGCTGAAATGATCCAAAGAAAGAGGACTGACCCTATTCAGCAAAAAAGGGGAGTGACTGAAATATTCAGATAGTGTTCCAGAGGGGAAATTCGGAAAACTCGGGGAAACTATGTTTTAATATTTTCTAAAGCTGACTATATATGCATGGTTATGGTGTAGCGATTCCATCTTTAGAGAGTGCCTGTGTCAAGCACAATAATGGCACCCCCAGGGGCACCTGGGTGGCTCAGTTGGTTAAGTGACTGCCTTCATCTCAGGTCATGATCCTGGAGTCCGAGAATTGAGTCCAGCAACAGGATCCCTGCTCAGTGAGAGTCTGCTTCTCCCTCTGACCTTTCCCCTCTCATGCTCTCTTTCTCATTCTCTGTCCCAAACAAATAAATAAATTAAATCTTAAATAAAAATAATAGCACTCCAAAAGATGTGTGCATCCCAATCACTTGTACCTGGGTTTAGGTTACCTTACTTGGCAAGAAGGACTTTGCAAGTATATTTAAATTGAAGATTATGAGATGGGTGTTGGGGCTCATCCTGCATTACTGAGGTGGGTTCAATCTAACATATGCATCCTCATGTAGGGGGAAGCATGGGGTCAGATTCTGGAGAAGAGGAAGCTGGCATCTGAGTGATGAGTGAGGGCTAGAAAGGAGGGCAGGTCAAGGACTGTGGGTGGTCTCTAGAAGCAACAAAAGGCTGACAGACCTTTCCCTGGGCTCTCAAGAAGCAATGCATTTCAGCCAAAACCTTGATTTTAATCCAACAAGACCCATTTGGGGCTTCTGATCTCCAGAACTATAGCATTATAAACTTAATATTGTCTTAAGGCACTAAATTTGAGGTAGTTTCTTATATAAGCCATTCACAACTAATACAACAGCTAAAGAAATGAGTACATATGTGTACCAAAATAAATTCACAAGAATGTTTCAAGAGCATTACTTGTTCAATCTAAAGCCAGAAATCTCAGTTTTTTCCATACTTTGGCTATTGTGGGCATTGCTGCAGGTGAATGGATAAGGAATATGTGATATGTATAGATAGATAGATAGATAGATAGATAGATACAGATATATGGGAATATTACATATTACATATTACATATAATATTACATATTACATCAATATTACATATATATATGTATGTGTATATATGTATACATATATATACACAAAATATTACTCAGCCGTCAGAAAGGATGAATAATTACCATTTACACTGACAAGGATAGAACTGGAGAGCATTATGCTGAATGAAATAAGGCAGAGAAAAATAATGATATGGTTTCACTCATATGTGAATTGTAAGAAACAGCACAGAGGGTCACAGGGGAAGGGAGGGAAAACTGAGTGGGAGGTCATCAGAGCAGGAGAAAATCCATGAGGGACTCTTAGCTACAGGAAACAGACTGAGGGTTGCTGAAGGGGAGGGAGGTGGAGGGATGGGGGTAAATGGGTGATGGGCATTAAGGAGGGCATGTGATGTGATGAGCCCTGAGTGTTAAATGCAACTGATAAATTATTGAACACTACATCTGAAACTGATGATGTACTCTATATTGCTCATTAATATTTAAATTTAAAGAAAGAAGAAAGAAAAATAAATAGCTGAAACTGGAAATCATCCAAACATCAGTGAACAGTAGAGTGGAAAAATAAACGGTGGTATAATCATTCAGCAGAATACCATAATAAATGAGCTACTACTATACACAACAATATGTGACGTTAGTGACCAGAGGGATGCTGGCAAATGTGTAAAATCTCTCTATATATCTATACATATACTTATTATAAATTTCAATATTATAAAGATTGGAAAGTCACAATCTACAAGTAATAAAATCTGCAATACTCCTTAGTGGAAACTCCATATTGCCAATCAATTCTCTGTCGATTTTGTTGATTTTTGATGAACTCCTGTATCTGTAGGCAGCCTGTGGGTATGGTCAACAAACCAACAATGTAGCTCTGACATGCTTGTTACTCGATCGTTTTACTTATGTTGAGGAATAAGACCAAAGAAACTAAAGATTTATGTTGAGCCTTCCCATACTTGCCAGTGAAGGAGGAACCTCTATACTTAATTAGATAATAGTTTTGAATACTGAAAGAATAGTTCCTGGTTTTTTGTGTGTTTCTCACAATGTAATTTAGGCTGCAGACACAACATATTTTAAGGTTAATTGGTCCTCTTAATGAACATTTTCTCCATCACTTTCTTGAGTCTAGACGATCAACAGAACAATAAAATAAAGCCCTAATTTACAGTATTTGCTAATTTCCATGAGGTAAATACTCCTACTGTGGCCAATTTTAAGCTACCAATGTGACAGTACTGAACTCAAGATTTGAATGAAATACACAACACTGCTCCTTTCAATAATGTTTATTCTGAGCAGTTATAATTGATTTTACATAGCCTCATGAGCATAGATAAAAAAAAAAAGGTAGTTGAATAATTAGGAAGCAATGAGCTTTGAGTATTTATTACCTTTGTTTTTAATGTAATTAGTTTAATTATGATTTTTTATCATGTACCTTTTATGTTATGTTTGACACCTGGTTTCCAAAATTCCTAAAATTTTAACAATCAGCTCTTATAAGCTGTTAAGAGACATGCTGCTAGACAAACTTCAAAAAATAATATTGAATTAAATCTGCTAGACATAAAAGAATACCTATTGTAAGAGTCTATTTATGTAAAGTACTAAAAAAAAAGTAAAACCTGACTGTTATGTTAGATGTCAGGACAATGGCCCAGCTAAGCCCAATCTTGATCAGCTGATCCACAGACATGTAAATGAATCCAGATAAAATTAGTGAAGTCAAACATCCATGGCAATAGCAATTTCTGTCTTAAAGTGCCATTGAATTCTGGGATGGTTTGTTATGGGCATTTTTGTGGCAATAGCTAAATAATTCAGAAATTGTACCCTCTCCTCTGGGGAGAAGGGTAAAGGGCAGTGCCCAGAAAGGCAATGTTTGGGGTGCTGGGGATTCTATTTCTTGACCTCTGTTCTGGCTATACCATGTGTTGGCTTTGTGATAATTCGCCGAGCTGTACTTCGGGTTTGCACACATTTCTTTATGCGTGTTTTGCCACAACAACAACAAAAGTTTTAATAAAAAAAAATACAACTGGGAAAATGTTCTTAAGGCTCTCCAGAGTGACAGAATCGATATTTATGTATACGAATGTGTGGTGTGTGTGTGTGTGTGTGTGTGTGTGTGTGTGTATGTGTATCCATGAGAGGTTAAATAGTCTCCATCGGCAAGCTGGAGACCCCAGAAAGCTGGTGGCATAATTTAGTATGAGTCCAAAGGCCTGAGGACCAGCAGAGCTATTGGTGTAAGTCCCAAGCCAGGAGCTGTAGAAAGAGCTTGAGATATCCCAGCTCAAGCAGTGAGGCAGGAAAAAAGGGGGTGAATTCTTCCCTCCTCCACCTTTTGTTCTGTTCAAGATTTTAATGGACTGAATGATGCCCATGCACCTTGGGGAGGGCAAACTGTTTTACGGAATCCACCTGTTCCAATGTTACCAGAAATATCCAGAAATACCGCCCAAGGACACACCCAGGAATACTGTTTAATCTCTGCAGTCTCTGGTAGGTCAAGTTGACACATAAAATTAGCCATCACAACCAGTAATCAAAGATATTACAATTTTAAAAAGTAAACACCATTTCCACCTAAAAATTGGCCAAGATATTGAAATCTGTTACTCAGTGTTGAGAGATTGTTGGAAAATGAGCATTTTTAATATGTTGGTCTGACACCAACATATTAAAATGCTTAATATACCAACATCTCGGTGGGATGATTATATACTGATATAAATTTCTTAAAGAGTTATTTCCAAAATTTATCAAATACTTGTCAAAATATCTCTTGACCCATCATCTCACATTTGGAAGTTTACAGTAAGGAAATCATTTCAATCATTTGCAAAGATTTAGTTATTAGCGTGTCAATCACAGGATTGCTTTTGATAGTGAAATGTCTGAACAGGGGCACCTGGATGGCTCAGTGGGTTAAATCCTCTGCCTTCAGCTCAGGTCATGAGCTCAGGATCCTGGGATCAAGCCCCACATTGGGCTCCCTGCTCAGCAGGGAGCCTGCTTCTCCCACCTCCTTGGCCTGCCTCTCTGCCTACTTGTGATCTCTCTGTCTGTCAAATAAATAAATAAAACTTTTAAAAAATAAAAATCTTAACAAATTAAATGTCATTAAGTTGTGATTAATTAATAAAGAAGATACATTGCTGCCAGTGTAGCCACTTTGAGATGATGGAAAGCATATAGTTAATTCTATAGAATGTTGTTTGTGATCTACTACTTAATGGAAAGAAAGAATTATATAGAATAATATAGCCTTTGTTAAAAGAGCTATATTTCTATAGCTAGATTTACATGTTAGATGTTAAAGATCACCAATGGTAAGCAAGTGAATAGGTAGATATGGAGATAAGTAGGTAGGCAGAAAACCAAAAGTGTGCCAGGAGACACACCAAAACACTGATAATTTTTATGACTGGATAATTTTCATTTTCTTCTCTTATTTCCATTTCCTAATTTCTTTTCTGATGTGTGTGTATTTTGTTTAACTCGAAGTGACTAACATGAGCATTGCCACCCACAAAAGAGTATAAATGCTTCATGTCAGATCAAGTTTTGCTACCAAATGAGCTTTTCAGACCTTTGTGGATCTTGAAGATTCTGCTAAGGGATCCTTGACTGTAACATATTTACTTTAGAACTTTATTTCCTGTTTCCTCTCCCTGATCAGGTGGCCATAGAACATGCCACCTTTTTCTTTTATTTGTGATTTCTTTTTTCCAATTTACCCCTGTGCTCCACCAAGATCCTACTTCTGGATCTGGATTTCTAGACACAGAAATCCACGTTGCTGTTCGACTGCTTCTGCCCAGAACAAGCTCTCACATTCCTGGGTTCCATTTTGAACGTTATCTTCCAAATCTCTGTGATAGTCTGATTTACCACACCGTGTTATAACTCAATCCACTTTATTTACTCTGCATTTTCTATGTATTAAGTATCTAAGGTCATAAGTCTTACCTCTAGCTCCTTCCTTTACTGTTTTCTCGTGGGAATAACCAGATACGCATTTCCTTGTCATTTCCTGTTTTCCATAATAATTCTATCCATGTCAGTGTTTCTCCTCTCTTACTCCTTCAGTTTAAATCACTCTTGATCTTTAGGCAGATAATGATACAAGAGCTATTAAAATAGATATTTTTTATATGTTTATATCACATGTGTTTTTATTTTTATTTTTAAATTTATTTTTAAAATCCTAACAATTTTTTAAAGCTTATTTATTTATTTACATCATCTCTACACCCAACGTGGGACTCAAACTCATGGCCCAGAGATCAAGAGTCATAGGCTTTCCTGACTGAGCCAGTCGGGTGCCCCCATCATGTTTTTTAATATACCAACTCCTTAATTACTCTCAAGGATTTAATTAATAATAAAATCAGAAACTAGAATCATTTGGTTTCAAGACACCTGTTAATAGAGGGAGAATGTTGTCACTGTTCCCTAATGTTAACATTGGTGCAGAGAAAAAAAGGGGACAGTCTCGATGTCCACATCGAGGCATGGAAGGTAGGGTCCCAGGATCAAGAAGGAGGCTGGCAGAATATCTCACATTACTCAGAGCCCAGCAGTGTTGCTGCATCAGAACCTTCTGCGTGCACAGTTCTGCATCATGGTGCTTTATATTAAAAAGCCACCTACCTGTATTTTAAACCTTGTGCAAATTATACCATTTGCCTATGTGATTGTGTTATTTGTGGCA
Organism: Mustela nivalis; assembly: GCF_964662115.1. Lineage (NCBI taxonomy): Eukaryota > Metazoa > Chordata > Mammalia > Carnivora > Mustelidae > Mustela > Mustela nivalis. The sequence goes on along the minus strand of NC_139021.1, from coordinate 93,555,201 downwards.
TGCTTTTCACTGACAAATATGCACGAGCTTTAAAGCTGCACTTAGACAGAATTACAGATGCATCAGAGCTGACCCTGAGATCATGAAACCTGCAAATGAAAAGACGTGAGAGTACTTCATATCTTAATATGAATCATCACAAACTCTTTCTTGAGATCACACATCCGATTCATTAAATACGGCTTAACTGACTTCTGATCTGGGTTGGACGCTGGAAGCTTTGGAAGCAAAGCTGGAATGGCATTTCCAGTGATTTTGTGTGAGGTCTTTTCTGTGAACCGAAGAATCTGTGAGTTAAGACAGAAAGCTAAGGGAGGTTTGGGTGCATTCCTAATATTTAGTTTTAACTCCTAAACCTCTCTAAGAAATGGGCAACTTTTAGGCATGTTTGGTAGCCTTTACTGGCTTCGTATTTCCTCAAATGCAGGCTCATGATCTTCAAAAGACCTGTGTTTTGAAAATATTAGTTACTTCATGTTATAGTTTGGAGGAAGTAAATGCATGTGGGTGACAGACGGGGGTGCACAGAGCAGAACTGACTTGCCCAGCTGGTCAGTGGCTCCTAGGGCCTTAAACATTACAAGCCCATGTGGACTGGCCTCTGGGCTCTGGGTTCTCTGCCAATTCTGGGACAGCCCTCTCCAGGAACAGATGGTGGGATTCTTAGATGCTTCCACTTGAGCAGAACTGTGATAGGCCCATCAACGTGGAGGCCAGATGCAGACCCTGAGTTGGGCTAATTTCTTGCCAAGACACCAAGCTAATTGGTACCAAATGGTCAGCTGTTGTTCCAAGAGGGGAAGGGCATCCCTTCGCAGAATGCCTGGCTGTAGCATAAGGTTAGGGTCAGTCTGGCGAAGCTGGGAAAGACAACATAGCTGGCTTCCGTCCCCTTTCGATTATGACTTCCTACAAGTCCCTGGAATGAGTGTTGGAAAGCACTAGAAAACCGAGCCCACCCGGAGGGATTAGAGGATGAAAAGTGGGTTTGTGATGACTAGTGGAGAATTTTTGTGAGTTATTTGTTGGACCTTTGTATGTGGATATGTGTCTTTTGAAAGTTTTTGAAAAATTGTAGCCATTACATCATAAATATTATCTCTGCCTCATCTCGTCTGTCTTTTTTCTCTCCTTCAAAACATCTTGTTATACTCATGTTAGACTTTCTCACTTTATAGTTCTTGCTTTCAAATGTGCCATCTTTTCCTCTTTCTATGGGACATTTAGTAAGTTCTTAAGATCCGTATTTTGTCCTTAGGATCCAGTTCTCTCTTTGGTCATGTTGAATGTATTAAACTCATCTATTCAGGTATTTATTTCATTGCTACATTTCTTTCTAGACATTCTACTTCATTCTTTTTTTAATCTCCTCAGCCATTGAAGTCTGTTTCTTTTTTAACAGAAAAGGTTTTTTTTTTTTTTTAATTCTGTGTCTGATAACTCCAGTATCTGAGCTCTTTGCAAGTCTATCTCAATTGTTGTTTGCAGTGGTTCTTATTCAGGCTGCCTTGTTTCCTTAAATATTTATGATATTTTTCTGTGGGCTGCTTGTTTTCCACAGACATGTATTTGAGAAAATTCTTCGAGGACTAAGGATTCCTAATATGGAGAGAGGAGTTAAAATGGCAGAGCAGTAGGAGGACCTGAACATTTTTGTCCCCAGAACACAACTAGATGGTTATCAAATTGTTCAGAACCCCCAAGAAGGCATCTGGAGATCCCAGAGAACAGAAACTGCAAGTCCACAAGTGGAAACGCAGCCACCTTTTGGAAGGTAAGAGGTGCAGAAGTCCACCTGTAGAAGACACAACTGTGGATGCAGCCGTAGGGAGAAAACCGGCTTGTAGGAACAACCACAAAGTGTTAGAGGCAGAGCACGCAATCTGAACTTTTAAATTCGCTATTGTGGAGGTTGTGGCTGGATTAAAGGCGCTCCAGTAAGGAAGAAGGGCTGGAATCCCAGGAGTGACAGGATGGTCCAACACCCCCAGGTCACAGGAAGAATGATGGGTGGTTCCCAGTGCTACGCTATTCCCAGGCCTAGGAGCTGGCAAGCCAGCAGAGAGCAGTGGGTCTTGGTGCCAGCTTTTGGCTATCAACTGTGAGCTGCCATTTGGACGTGGCAGTGCTTTTCTGATGGGTCCCAAAGCGTGGTGAGCCCCTCCCCTGCAGGAAGAGTGCTGGATCGCACTGTGGGTGTTCCTGAAATTTGGAGTTTTGAAACTGGGCTCTACACCTTTAGGTAAGAAGGCTCAGACATGGGCAGGATGAATGCAGGCTCAGACGGAAACCAGGAAACAAATAGGTTGATGGCTTTTCCAGGAGGGCTCACTGAAGAGTAAGGGGTGCAAACTTTCAGTTCAGGGGTAGAACAGGGCGCAACCATATCTGTCCCGTGCATGAGCGGGGACAGCCTTCAGGGCGTAAAACAGCGCCACCTAGTGGATGCATATACATCTAGCCCAGCCCTCTGTGCACTGTCCTCACATTTCCACTAAAACACTGTGGCCTGAGAGTCAGCAGGGCAGGCCCCTCCCCTAGAAGACCAGCCCAAAGGGTGTCCTTTACTGATCATAGAGGGATGCAGAGCTTTAGATCTAGGGGAAATAAGATGGAGCTTTCTTTTTGCTTTTATTCTTTATTTCTTTTATTTTTTTTCATTTATTTTCTTATATTTTCCATTTCCTTGCAATTTTAAAAATTTATATATATATACTCTTCACATATATATATTATTTTTTTTCTAATTTTATTTTATTTTGGGACCTAGGTTTTTTTAACAAGCAGACCAAAACACACCTGGATCTAGTTGGCATTTATAAAATACTTTATTATTTACTTGAGAGAGAGCGAGTATGAGTGGGGGGGGGGGCTGAGGGAAAGAGACAAGCAGACTCCCTGCTGAGCAAGAAGCTACTCTGGGCTTGATCCAGGACCCCAGGATAATGACCTGAGCCAAAGACAGATACTTAACCAGTGAGCTACTCAGGCAGCCTCGAGCTAGATTTGGAGGCTGGGGGGGGGGGGGGGTGTGTCTTATTTTGTATTTTCATTTTTCTTATTTTTTTCTCTTTCTTTGTTTTTTGTTTATTTGGTTTTGTTGTTGTTGTTGTTGTTGTTGTTCTTTTTTCTCTCTCCTTTTCTGGACAAAATGATGAGGAAGAGGAATTCACTCCGAAAGAAAGAACATGAAATAGAATCACAACCAGGGATTTAATCAATACAGGCATAAGTAAAATGTCTTAACTAGAATTTAAAATGGTTATGAGGATACTAGTTGAGTTTAAAAAAAGCATAGACGACATAGACTATCTACTACAGAGATAAAAGAAATAAAATCTACTCAGGCCAAAATTAAGAATGCTATACCTAAGTGCAAACTCAAATGGATGCTGTAACAATGAGAATGGATGAAGCAGAGGAGAAAATTGGTGATATAGAAGACAAAATTATGGGGAATAATGAAACTGAAGAGAAGAGGGAAAGAAAGATAATGGACCACAAAGGTAGATTTCAAGAACTCAGCAACTTAGTAAAACATAGTAGCATTTGTATAATAGGGTGGTTCCCTATTATACATGAAGATGAAGAGAGAAATAAAGGGGAAGGAGATTTATTTGAACACATTATAGCTGAAAACTTCCCTAATCTGGGAAAGTACACAGCCATCAAAATCCTCTCACTAAATTCAACAAAAAAGCTGGCCATTGCCAAGACATATCAGAGTCAAATTCACAAAATACATGGACAAGAAAAGAAACCTGAAAGTAGCAAGGGAAAAAGGTCCTTAACCTACAAGGGAAACAGATCAGGTTCACAACAGATCCTGTCCACAGAGACCTGGCAAGCCAGAAAGGAATGGCAGGAAATATTCAATGTGCTGAATAAGAAAAATATGCTGTCCATAATAGTTTAATCCAGCAAGGCTGTCATTCAGAAAGAGTTTCCCAGACAAAGACAAACAAAAGGAGTTCATAACCACCAAACAAGCCCTGCAAGAAATATGAAGGGGAACTCTTTGAGTGAAAAAAAAAAAAAAAAAAGGACCAGAAGCCAACAAAGACTGGAAAGAAACAGGAACAGAGAACATCACCAGAAACACCACCTCTGCAGGTAACACAACAGTATTAAATTCATATCTTTCAATACTCAATCTGAATGTAAATGGACTAAATGCTCTGATCAAAAGGCATAGGGTATCAGAATGGATTAAAAAAAAAAAAGAGCCATCCATATGCTGCCTACAATGGACTCCTTTTATACCTAAATACACCTACAGATTGAAAGTGAGGGGATGCAGAACCATCTATTGTGTTAATGCATATCAAAAGAAAGCTAGAGTGGCCATACTTATATCAGCAAATTAGATTTTAAACCAAAGACTGTAACAAGAGATGAGAAAGGGTACTGCACCATAATTAAGTGGTCTATCCATCAAGAAGAGTTAACAATTGGGGGTGACTGGGTAGCTCAGGCAGTTAAGTGCCTGCCTTTGGCTTGGGTCATGATCCCAGGACCCTGGAACTGAGCCCTACATTGGGCTCCCCATTCAATGGAGTTTATCCCTCTCCCTCTGTTCCTCCTTCTGCCCCTCCCTACACCCCTTACCCTGCCCATGCTTGCTCTCTCTCTCTCTCTCTCTCTCAAGTAAATAAATCAAATATTTAAATAAAATAAAAGAAAAAAAATAAGATCTAACAATTGTAAATATTTATGCCCCCAACTTGGGAGCACCCAGAAATATAAATCAGTTAATAACAAATGTAAAGATACTGATTGATAATAATACAATAATAGTAGGGGACTTTAACATGCTACTTACAGCAATGGACAGTCATCTGAGCAGAAAATCAAGGAAGCAATGGCTTTGAATGACACTGGACCAGATGATATTTTATATCAAATATAAAAATTCAGAACAATTCATTCTAAAGCAGCAGAATACACATTCTTCTTGAATGCACATGGGACATTCTCCAGAATAGATCACAAATCAGCCCTCAACAAGTACAAAAAGATGAAGTCAACCACAAGAAAAAATTTGGAAAGACCTCAAATACATAGGCATTTTAAAATTAACATATAATGTATTATTTGTTTCAGGGTGCAGGTCTGTGAATCATCAGTCTTACATAATTCACAGAACTCACCAGAGCACATACCTTCCCCAATGTCCATCACCCAGGCACCCTATCTCTCCCCGCTCCTCCAGCAACCCTCAGTTCATTTCCTGAGATTAAGAGTCTCTCATAGTTTGTCAAATACATACAGGTTAAAGAACATCCTATTAAAGAATGAATGGGTTAACCAGGAATTTAAAGAAGAATTTTAAAAATACATGGAAGAAAATGAAAAAGCACAGCAGCCCAAAACCTTTGGGATTCAGCAAAGGCAGTTCTAAGAGGGAAGTACATTGCAGTATAGGCCTACCTCAAGAAGCAAGAAAAGTCTCAAATACACAACCTGACCTTACACCTGAAGGAGCTAAAAAAGGAAGAGCAATAGAGCCTAAAGCCAACAGAAGAAGGGAAATAATAAAAGTTAGAGCAGAAATAAATTATGTAGAAACAAACAAAAAGAAAACCAGTAGAATGGATTATCGAAATTAAGAGCTGGTTCTTTAAAAGAATTAATAAAATTGATAAATCCCTAGGCCCATTAATCAAAAAGAAAAGAGAAAGGACCCAAATATATAAAATCACTAATGATGGAGAGATCACAACCAATACCACATAAATACAAACAATTTTCAGAGAATACTATGAAAAATTAAATGCCAACAAACTGGGCAACCTGAAAAAAATGGACAAATTTCTAGAAAATTTTAAACTATCCAAACTGAAACAGGAAGAAATAGAAAATTTGAACACACCCATCAGCAGCAATGAAATTGAATGAGAAATCAAAAATCTCCCAACAAACAAAAAGTCCTGGGCCAGATGGCTTCCCAGGGAAATTATATCAGACATTTAAAGAAGAGTTAATATATATTCTTCTCACACTGTTCCAAAAAATAGAAATGGAAGGAAATCTTCCAAATTTATTCTATGAAGCCAGCATTACCTTGATTCCCAAACCAGATGAAGACCCCACTGAAAAGGAGAATTACAGGCTAATATCCCTGGTGAACATGGATGTAAAAGAAATTTCTCAACAAGATAATAACAAATAAAATTCAACAGCACATTAAAAGAACTATTCACCATGATCAAGAGGGATTTTTTCCTGGGTTGCAGGGGTGGTTCACTATTCACAAATCAATCAAAGTGGTACATCATATTAATAAAAGAAAGGATAGGATCCTGTAAATAGATACAGAAAAAAATCTGACAAAATACAGCATCTTTTCTTGACAAAAATGCTCACCAGAATAAGGATAGATGGAACATAACTCAATATCATGAGGGCCATATATGAAACACTCACAACTAATATCATTTTTCAACGAGGTAAAACTGAGAGCCTCTCCTCTACAATCAAGAACAAGATAAGGATATCCACTTGCACCATTCCTATTTAACATATTCCTGGAAGCCTTAGCCTCAGCCATAAAAAGAAATAAACAAAAAGAAATAAAAGGCATATAAGTTGGCAAAGAAGAGTCAAAGTTACACTATTTGCAAATGACATGGTACTCTATGTAGGAAACTCATACATGAATTCAGCAAATTTGCAAGGTATAAAATCAATGTGCAGAAGTTTGTTGCATTTCTATATACCAACAACAAAGTAGCAGAAAAATAAATCAAGGAATGGATACCATTTACAATTACACCAAAAACAATAGGATACTTAATAATAAATCTAAAGAGGTAAAAGATCTATACTCTGAAAACTATAAAACACTTATGAAAGAAATTGAAGAGGACACAAAGAAATGGCAAGCATTCTATACTTCAGATTGGAAGAACAAACATTGTTAAAGTGTTTACACTACCCAAAGCAATCTATATGTTTATAAACTCATTTTAATACCACCAGCATTTTTTCACACTTAGAATAAATAATCCTAAAATTTGTATGGAACCACAAAAGACCCTGAATAGCCAAAGAAATTCTGAAAAAGAAAAACAAAATTAATTGGAGGCACCACAATTTTGGATTTCAAACTATATTGCAAGGCTGTAATCATCAAGGCAGTATGGTACTAGGGTGCCTGGGTGGCTCAGTCGGTTTAGCATCTGACTCTTGACTTTGGCTCAGGTCATGATCTCAGGGTCTTGGGTTAGAGCCGTACAACAGGCTACCCACTCAATGAGATGTCTGCTTGGACTCTCTCACTCCCTCTCCCCCTCCCCCTCAATAAAGAAATAAATCTTAAAGGAAAAAAAGACACTATAGTACTGGCACAAAAACAGACACATAGATCAATGGAACAGAATAGAGAATCCAAAAAATGGACCTACAACTATACAGTTAACTGATCTTCAACAAAGCAGGAAAGAATATCCAATGGAAGAAAGAAAGTCCCAACACCATTGGGAAAACTGGACAGCAACATAGGGAAGAATGAAACTGAACCACCTTCTTATACCTTATACAAAAATAAATTCAAAATGGATTAAAAACCTTAATGTGAGACAGGAAATCATCAAAATCCTAGAGAACACAGGCAGAGCCGTCTTTGACCTCGGCCATAGTAACTTCTTACTGGACAGGTCACCACAGACAAGGGAAACAAAAGCAACAATGAATCACTGGGATTTCACCAAGATAAAAAAAATCTCCTACATAGCAAAGAAAACAATCAACAGCAGCCTATAGAATTGGAGAAGATATTTGCAAACAACAGATTTGTTGATAAAGGGTTATTACCCCAAATCTACAAAGAACTTATCAAACTCAATACACAAAAACCAAATAACCCAGTTAAGAAATGGGCAAAAGACATGAATAGATACTCTTCCAAAAAGAGACATCAATATAGCTAACAGACACATGAAAAGAAGCTCAACATCAGTCATCCTCAGTGAAATGTGAATTAAGACCACAATGAGATACTATCTGAAGCCTGTCAGGATGGCTAAAATCAACAACACAAGAAATAATAGGTGTTGGCAAGGTTGTGGTGAAAGGGGAAGTCTCTTACATTGTTGGTGGGAATGAAAACTGAGCAGAAACTCTGGAAAACAATATGTAGGTTCCTCAACATGTTAACAGTAGAATTACCCTACAACTCAGCCATTGCACTACTACATATTTACCCAAAGGATAGAAAAATACAAATTTGAAGGGACACCCCCCCCAATGTTTATAGTTGTATTATCAACAAGAGCTAAACTATGGAGAGAGCCTAAATGTCCATTGAATGATGAATGGATAAAGAAGCTGTGGTATTTACCTACAAAGGACTATTACTTAGCCGTCAAAAAGAATGAAATCTTGACACTTGCAACAAGAGCAAAAGAGTATTATGCTGAGTGAAATAAGTCAGAGAAAGACAAATTCCATATGATTCACTTATATGTGGATTTTAAGAAAGAAAAGAGATGTACCTATGGGAAGGGGAAAAAGAAAAAGAGGAGAGGTACACAAGCTATAAGACTCTTAATGATAGGAACAAACCGAGCATTGTTGGAGGGAGGTGGGTGGGGGATGGGCTAGGTGGGTGATGCGCATTAAAGCGGCCACTCATTTTTTTTTAAGATTTTATTTATTTATTTGACAGAAGCAGGAGAGCACTAGCAGTGAGAGCAGCAGAGGGAAAGGAGAAGCAAGCCCCCCCACTGAGCAGGGAGCCCAGTGCGGGGCTTGATCCAAGTACCCTGGGATCATGACCTGAGCCGAAGGCAGTCCCTTAACCAACTGAGCCACCCAGGTGCCCCAAGGAAGGCACTCACTGGGATGAGCCCTGGGTGTTGTATGTAAATGGTGAATCACTGAATTTTGTTCCAGAAACAAATATTGCACTGTATGTTAACTACCTAAAATTTAAATTTAAAAAGAGAGAGAGAGAAAGAATTCCTGATTCTCCTGGAATTAAAGCAGAACTCTCTGCAGAAAAGTCGAGGTTATTTTGCCAGATGCCCTGGGAGACCATTAGTGCATTGTCCCTTCGAGGTACATTTCCTCTTCAGTGTTGTTGTTGTTGTTGTTGTTTTAAAATTTTATTCATTTATTTGACAGACAGAGATCACAAGTAGGCAGAGAGGCAGGCCGAGAGAGAGAGAGGGGGAAGCAGGGTTCGTGCTGAGCAGAAAGCACGATGCTGGGCTCAATCCCAAAACCTCGAGATCATGACCCAAGCTGAAGGCAGATGCCCAACCAACTGAGCCACCCACGTGCCCTGACTGTTGTTGTTTTACACAGGAGGTGTGAGTCTGTGCTATAAATGTGTATAAGGTCTAGCCTGTGGCCGCGACTTCCCATGGGCAGGGTTTCCCTTCTGCTGGAGCCCAAGGAGCTGGGTGATTTTCCTCCTAGTGCTGTGCAGTGGTTAGGGGAAACTTGGGTCTATTTTCAGATCAAGCTGACGCTGAAGGTGTGATTTTCAGGCGTCCCAGTTTTGGGGGACGAGGGTCTTCTGGGATGTGCCACTTTGGCTGTCCTGTGCTGCGTCTCCATCTCCTAGGCTCCATGAAGCCATGAGCACCGGAGCTCAGTGTCATCAAAGTTGGCAAATTCCCCAGGCGGGGAGCCAACTCTGTTATTTCCCTCTGTTTCCATGTTCCCTTGGATTCTGCTTTGTGTATGCCTTGATTTCTTGCCAGCTCATCAGCGCTTTGAAAAAGCCTTTGATTTTCAACCTTTTTAATTATTTTCAGCAAGAAGGGATGATTTGGGTAATTAGGTTTCAATATTGCCAGAAAGAGAACCCTGCAGGGCTTGTGTGTGTGAAACATCAAGAGAAGATAATGACGCCTAATAAAATGCACAGGTTAGTAAATAAAACTCTGCTTTAATTTTGTAAACAGGTGTTTCAGTCCTATTGTGTGATTGACACACATTGTGACTTTTGCTTCTGTGCCGGGAGGTACGAAGTGCTACAAGTCAACCAGGTGACTTTCTCAGGAAGAGAGAAAAGACATGTGAGAAGGGAAGCGGATGACAAAATCGAATGGGAGGATTTCCTCCCCTTGTTTAGGATTGTGCCTTTCCCATGTGAAGGAAAATAAGTCTATGCCAGTGCAGACTAATTATAGGAGGAAAAACAAATAAATACTCTTGAATAAATCACATTAATCTTTTGACTTTCTTAAAACAGACTTATAAAAATATGCCGAGTTTACCTGCTTAACTTCCCCCTCAATAGAGTCACAGAAAGTAAACTAGATGGGAATTTGTCTCTCCTTCACCCACGTGTAAAAATCATTTTTGTCTAGGTGGAAGTGGGAGGCACCAGTTCCAAGTTCCCCAATTTTAACTCATCAAAAAATGAGCAAAAACACCCCAGGGGCAGTCTGCTTTCTAAGGAACCCTGTGCTGTCATCCCCGCCATGGAGGCTCCCCTTGCATGCTGGTAGACACTGACTTTTCTTCCTCTTGGGGAGTAGACGGTGATACTAGACTGGCCGGGGGACTGAGACCAGGATTCGAGGCCTTTCCATGGATTGTGTGTATAAGGCCCAGCTCGGTGCCTTATTAACAAAACTGTGGGCTGAATGGGAATATGCCTAAGATTCTTCCAGCACATTAAAACAATTTGTGGGACACCTCTGTTCTCCCACACTCTGTTCTCCCACACTCTTGCCTAGAGTCAGCTCTCTGGCTCTTTCTCCTGAAGAACTTTCCATATCCCAGGGGAGGCTGCCCTGTCATCCCTCTTCAAGGACTTCACACCTAACCTAACCTCCCCCAGAGCCCAGTCCTGCTTTGGCCCTGGACTCAGCATGCTAGCCTCAGATGGACTTCAGCTTCTAGAATGGTCTTATGGAAAGACTTTTATGAGAGAGTGAGTGGCCATGGAAGTTTCTAATCGGTGTAATGTGACGACAAGGCACTGGGAATGGAGAAGTAAGGCGCACATTGATGCTGAGCCGGGCAGGGGACATGAGGGATGAGAAGGATTCTGCTAAGTTGAAACTGACATCTTAATGCTAGAAATAGGCCACATTTTTATAGCTTCTCTGACTCAAGTTCACATTGCCTGCTGTGATCGGTTTAATCTTCCTAAAGACTGTTATTATCACCCAGCTCTCATGCCCCAAATCATTGCGGCTGACTTTGGCTTGCACAATAACGTCAAAATACCTTAGTCTGTCTGTCAGGGTCCTCTAGGATCTATCACTGGCATATAACATTCTGAAGTTCTAAAATTCTAGTGTCCCAGAAATGCC